>NC_087514.1:127473311-127824144 GCF_963921805.1 Phalacrocorax carbo | reverse complement strand
GTGGCCTTTCATTGGACTCTCTGCAGTATGTCCATGTCTCTCTTGCACTGAGGATCCCAGGCTTGGATCGAGTACTGAAGGTGTGGCCTCACCAGAGCTGTGTAGAGGGGACAGATCACCTCCTTCAACCTTCTGGAAATGTTCTTCCTCATGCAACCCAAGATGCTGTTGGCCACATTTGCCACAGGGCACATTGCTGGCTCATGTTCAACTCATTCTTCACCAGGGAAAACCAGTCCTCCTTTGCAAAGCTGCTTTCCAGTTGACCCCCAGTGTGTATTGCATGGGGTTATTCTTGCCTAGGTGCATGACTTTTCATTTCCTTCTGCTGAAATTCTCCAGCCTGTCACAGTCCCTCAGAATGGTAGCACAGCCACCTGGTCTATCAACCACTGATCCCAATTTTCTATCATCTGCAAACCTGCTGAGGGTGCACTCTGCCCCATCATCCAGGTCATTTATGAGATGTTAAATAGCGTTAGCCTGGGTATTGACCCCTTGGGTACACCACTACTGACTGGCCTCCAGATGGATTTGTGCCAGATGATCACAACCCTCTGAGCTCAGCCTGTTGTCAGCTCACTTCACTGTCCTTTTATCTAGTTTGCATTTCAGCAGTTTGTCTATGAAGATGCTATTATAGGAGAAGTGTTGAATACTTTGCTAAAGTGAAAATAAACATCACTGCTTTTCCTTCCTCCACCAACCAAGTTGTCTCATTGTAGAAGACTATCAGGTTAGTCAGACATGATTTCCCCTTCACAAATCCATGCTGACTACTCCCAATCATTTTCTTAGTATTTTTAGGATTCCAGGAGATCTTGCTCCATCACCTTTCCCAAGGATTCAGGTGAGGCTGACTGGACCATAGTTCTTGCACTTCTTGGTGATAGGAGTGACTTTTGCTTTCTTCCAGACCTCAGGACTCTCCCCCAGTTGCCTGGACCTTTCAAAGATAAACAAGAGTGTTTTTGCAATGATATCTGCCAGCTCCCCCAGTGCTCATGGACACATTCCGTTCCGTCCCATGGACCTGTGTACTTCCAATCTGTTTAAATGTTCCCTAACTTGATCTTCCTTTACCTTCCTCTAGATTTCCATCCCCATTGGTCATGGGGGCCTGGGATTCCTGAAGACATATTTTACTGGTAAACACCATGGCGAAAAATGCATTATCAGGCTTTTCCACACACTTGTCACCAGGTTCCCTGCCTCATTCAGCAGCTGGCCCATGTTTTCCCTAGTCTTCCTTTTCCTGCTGTCATGCCTGTAGATTTTCTTGTTGCCCTATGTATCCTTCTCCAGAGTCAACCTGAACAGGGCTTTGGCTTTCCTAACCCTGTTGCCACACACTCAATGTCTTTATATTCCCCCTGGGTCACCTGACCGTGCTTCCACCTCTTGTATGCTTTCTTTTTATTTTGGAGCTCCTTATTAATCCATGCAGGTCTCCTGTCTGCTTTGCTTGACTTCCTGTACATAAAGGTGGACCCTTCTTGATCTTAGGGGAGGAGATGCCTGAAAATCAACTAGCTCCCCTGGATCCCTCTTCTCTGCAACACCATATCTCACGGGATTCTTCCAAGCCAATCTGTAAATAGGCCAAAATCTGCCCTCCTGATATCCAGGGTTCTGGTGCTGTTTGCCTTGCTCCTTCCTTTCACGATGCTGAACTCCAACATCTCATTGTCACTGCATCCAAGGCTGTCCTGGACCTTCACATCCCTAACAAGTTCTCCTTGCTTATTAGAATTAGGTCCAGCAGAACATCTCCTGTAGTCAACTCCTCAATCACCTCTGTTGGTAAGCTATCATCAACGCTATCCAAAACCTCTCTGGATTGCTTGTGCCCTGCTGTGTTGCCCCTGCAGCAGATATCAGGGTGGTTACATTTCCACATGAGAATCAAGACCTGTGAAGATGAGGCTTCTTCCAGTTGTCTTAAGAAGGTCTCATCTACTTCTTTCTGAACAGGAGGTTCAGAACAGACACTGACCATGATAATGCCTGTATTGGTCTGCCCTCTAAGGAGAGGAGGAGCATCTGAAGACACTGGGTTTGTCTAGTTTGGAGAAAAGGGGAGTCTGAGGGGCAACCTCATTGCTCTCTACAGCTTCATGAGGAGGGGAAGTGGAGAGGGAGATGCTGATCCCTTCTCCTGGCTATCCAATGACAGGATGTGGGAATGGCTCAAAGCTGCATCAGAGGGGGTTCAGACTTGACATTAGGAAATATTTCTTTACTGAGAGGGTGGCCAAATGCTGGAACAGGATTCCTAGAGGGGTGGTTGATGTCCCAGGCCTGTCAGTGTTCAAGAGGCATTTGGACAATGCCTTTAAGATTATGCTTTACCTTTTGGTCAGGCCAGAAGTGGTCAGGCAGTTGGACTAGAAGATTGTTATAGGTTCCTTCCAGCTCATCTATTCTATTCTATTCTATTCTATTCTATTCTATTCTATTCTATTCTATTCTATTCTATTCTATTCTATTCTATTCTATTCTATTCTATTCTATTCTATTCTATTCTATTCTATTCTATTCTATTCTATTCTATTCTATTCTATTCTATTCTATAATCCTAACCCATAAACTGAGGTTGGCTCATCATCCACCCTAGGCAAAATGCCATGTATTCCCACCACTCTCCTGTAAAGAGCAATTGCCCCTGCTCACTTCCCAAAGAGCCTATTCCATCCATTACAGCTTGACAGTCTTGTGTAAGACCACACAATACCATAATATTAATAACAATAATAATGCAAGTAGTAAAATAAGGTTGGATCTAACCTAGCTCTACTGCAATAGGTGAATCTCTGCATTACTGAGAGCTGCATAGTCTAGTATTTTATTTCTGAATATGATTTTCCAATGGTCATAACTCTTGGAAAATCAAACCTGTTCCTTACAGAATAAGCTGAGACATTGCTTCTTTTTGACACTCTTCATCTTTAAATTGCAATTTTATGATCTTACCGATTTTGATAATTGGCCTATTCAAATTTGGGTACCAAGATTCTTTCTGAAGTGGGAGAGATGGAGGGTTTAGATTCCTCTAAATAGGTGAACTACCTTTTTTTCAAACTTTCTAAATCCGCATATGCACAGATAACATGCAAGAACTTGTGACCTAGATGTGAATATTTCACAATGTGTTCGTTGTCTAAGACCTGACAACTGTGAAACTCTTCATCATAATAAAAGCTATAGTGCTCACAGCCATTGCTGCTTCTACTGTAATAATGGTTTAAAATTAGTTTATAGCCAGTCTTCTTCACCTTATAATAGAGGTTGCATGACGACAGACATACTTGCATGTCTGCAGCCACAATTCTTTTAGGATTGCCATTTCTTCATATATGAGAAGAATTTTTTGTCTGAAAAGTTATCAAAAACCTTTTTTGAAAATGTGGAAAGTTCATGAAAATGAGACTGGCAGTAAAGATGAGTGCTGCAGAAGTAACAAGGATATTTTGCTGCATTCTTTCTGCCTTGTGCTTGTACCTGTTTTTCTAAGAGTTTTATTTATAACCAGTCTATTGGTTGAATAATAAGCTTATATGCTTTTTTTGGTTCTAAATTAGAATTTGGATTTCTTTTTGGTTTTGTAATTTCCTAAAACTGCAATCCATTTTCAGAACAGACTATTACATATTTTAATATTCTTCAGAATAGCACTCCAGGGTCTTTTTTTGTATCACTGACACACAACAAGAGTGCCACAAATGAGGCATCATTGACCAGGTTTTATGCTTTTCGTTGCCATTTTGCAAAAACACTAAATTACTCAATGTTGTCTTGGCCTTTTCCATAAATGCTGACAGCCCACAATTTCCTCTTCCACTTTTTAAGTATCAGATTTTTTTTACAGTAGTCTATAAACTACATCGTTAATCAGATAGTGTAAAATCCAATTAGAGACATTAGAATCCAGAAATACAAGTGTTAAGGAATTTATTTCTTGATTGACAAGAAAGCCAAATAGACTCATCTATTTAGAATCTTAGCAACAATTAGCTGCCTTAGTTTCATTTATTGTGACATAAAAAATCTGGTTTATTGAGAGCTCTATTGAATAAGATTTCTATGATATGCACCATGAGAAAATATCTTCAAACTAAAATGATTGTTTTGCTGTAATAAATTGAACCATATGTACACTATGTTATTCAATCCTTTTTCTTCAAGGCATAAATTGATATTAAAGAACATTTAAGTCATAACACATGGTTATCCAGGCATGAACGAGGCAATAACCCATATAAGTTGTCAAGGTGAAGCCAAAGCATTTATTAGAGGTTTGTGTTGTTTTTGAAAAGTGCACGGTTGGATAAACATGGATTAGTGCTATTATGCTGCTACGATGACTCAAGTGTGTTTTTACAGTGTCAGTAATTTTTATGTTTAAAAATCACTGGTGCAGTATATTAGCTATAATTTATGTTTATCATCTTGTGTACTCTAATAGGTTTCAACAAACCATTTAACACTTCAGCTTGTGCATATACATTACTTAATAGGTATTTATCTTAAAAAAGAGATACTTAAACGGGACTTTCAAAGCTTGCAACTGCATGTTAAGAGCAAATACTGCAGTGAGGCACATTAACTTTTTTTCCTCTGGTCTGCATTTAACTTTGAAGAGTGTGACCACACAATTTCTTTGTACACTTTGTTCCCAACTGAAGCAAGAAAGATATATCATCTCTAAACCCCGTCAGCCTGAATGACATCGAAATCCCTGACATGAAGTGTCCGTCACACTTACTAAGTAGAGTAGATGTGATAAAGCCAACGCAGCTGAAAATGCCAATAACTTCCTGTCATCAGAGGTTGCCCTTTCAGGATAGCATAGGACTTTACTCTTTCCTAGTTAAAGAATATTATTAATAGTTGACTCTATTAATTACATGTCCTTTGCTCTGCTTCTTTTGTATCTTGGCTTATCTATTTTTAAGTCAGTTTCCCCTTCTTATAACAGTCAACACTTTCTTTGGGGAGCAACCTCATCTACATGTAAAAGAGTTGGGGAAAGCAATACTAAAGAGAGGAGAACTGAAATAGAAGCTCCTACCCAGAGGGGGCTTTTGGGTGGCAGTGGATAAGTTGTGCATAATTTATAATAGTATTTAGTACTTCAGAAAATATGTCGCTTATTATATGGGTTGTGCTGATGACGTATTTCTGTTGTAGACAGTCTAGGTTTGGATTACTAGTGTTTAGTACTTTCATAAAGGAGATTGATGGCAATTTAAAAATCATCACAGTTTGGTCTTTTGTTGGGGGGAGGGTTCTCCTGCAGTTTCCTTAAGCTAGCTATAAGTCAATAATCTGGAGAAAAAAATCAAACATCTATAAATGTAAGTTCTGTTTACCGATCTCATAAAATGCCCGATTCATTAACAGGTGAGGTCATTTCAGAGGAAGAAAAAGAGTTGATACAGAACCCTGAGATTATGGACATGTTGATCTGGTCTGTAATAGATTTTTACGAAGCGGCTATCAATTCTCCTTACTCAGTCAAGCATATCTGTTGGCTGAGTTGGCAAATAGGGAGGATTTATTACTCACATGGGAAAAATCTACCATGATGTACTACTTGATATTGCAGACTACTTTTTTGTAGTTACTTCTTTCTTAAACATAATTGTTTAAAAGAAATATTGTAATAATTTAAAGACGAGTCTTAAGTGCCTAAAAACAGATAACTTATTCATCCAAACCTAATTTTTATAGAAGTAGGTTTAAAAGCTTTAGACTTCAATTGATACCTGCAATAATTATACATATATAGAAATGTCTTTTTTTAATATTCACCTATGTAATAATTGAATACTAACAAGCTGCGCCTTACTTTTTATTACAAATAAACAAAATATGCCATTTTTAGTGCTTTAGGGTACATATTTCCAACATTTTTTGGGAATATGTACTGTGCTTGCTTCCATATTACCTTCTGCCAGGGCATTGTGTAAGTTTATTCTGTTGACATTTTTAGCAGTTTTGATGGTCTGTGCAGTAGGTGATGCAGTGTAGTTTATGTTTGATGTGTTTCCTGGAAGCTTTACTTGTTCATTTTGTTACAGTACCCCCTTCAGACCATATAGGAATGTGGGCCCATTTTACAAGGTAACATACAAAAGCATAATGAAAGAGTTTCTGCCCCAGAGAACTTACAGTCTTACTATTACTTAGAATTGAAATCATGGTGATTCCCCTTGTAAACAAGGAAGTCAGAACTTTATTTTTGTGGAGGTCTGTACTGTGTCTTTAGTTCTTAGAGGTTCCCAGTTTAAGCAAGAGTGATTTCACATGTCACAACTGAAGACAGACTTTGGAGCAAAACTGACATTGCCATCCTCAAGCTGAAATAGCTTTTCACCTTCCACAGCAAAACTCTTACAACCTTTCCCTGGGGGAAGGACCACAGATCCCTGTCAGTACCACTGTCTCATCTGGAAGGTTTTTCAGAGCTGCTTTCAATCCTGTGCAAAAATTCAGAGGCTTTCCATTGAGTGTGGGGAGCCAAGATGCTGCAAAGGCCAGTTGCTGCCGATGGGATGGAGAGCCACGAACTGAGGGCTGAGCTGCCACAAGGCCAGCAGGGCAGAGGCATCCCTGGCCCTGGTGGGGCAGAGCTTGCTGCAATGGCCGCTGGGGTTGCTCATCAATGCAGATTATCAGTCAAGCTGATAATCAAGTGAATTTATCAAGTTCACTGCTATTACCAATCTTAAAATCATCTAAGGTATTAGAAAATCTCTTTTGCTTCTCTGTTGACAGTAATGGCTGTTACACGTGGCTGCATTGTCAGTGTGATTTTTTTCTCACTTTCTGGTAGGAGCTATTCTATTTTTCTGGCCATGTTGGTAGCCTTCTGTAGTCTTTCAGCAATCCTTCAGGCTCAGGTAAAATGGAGATTGCTTTGAAGTGTCTGCATTTCTTGCTGTCTGAAAGGTTATGAACAGTAGGAAGCTGTTGAATTACTTTGTGGGAAGAAAATCTGAGTTGAGCTCCTTGGGCACATGTAGGAGCTATGGAGAAAGACTACATCATGGCTTCTACTATTGTGCAGCAAAGACCTCTGAGGATACCATCTACTGTAGCTCCTTATATGGCTACCTCCGAAAGCACTGTCCTATTTCTGTCCCAGTGACTGCTAAAAGTAGTCATCTGGAAGAGAAATAAAAGTTCAAAGTCTATAGAACAAAACAGATAAAGTTGAAAGTCAGGGAGAAATGTACGGAGGGACAAGCAGACAAGGTTACCTTATTTTTTATTGCTCACTGGAAGTGCCTTTCATGTTGTCAAGATACCCCAAATGGATTTAGGTTTCGAACAGTTGGAAAAAAAACATCTAGAGTTTCTGATTTTGGTGAGGCTGTATCTGTCCAGTCACAGTTTCCCTATTTCAGGAATGATATTGAGAAACTGGAGATGGTCAAGCAGAGGCATCTTTATATGGTTAGGGCTCCTGAGTACATGAGCTACTGGGAGAGCCTGAGGGAGCTGGTTTTATTTATTCTGGCAGAGTGGTTGATAAAGGGAGATCCAGCTGACGCCTACAGCTGCTTGAATAGAATTATAAAGTTTATGGAGCCATTCTTGGTACCGAGAAATGATATAGCAAGGGGAAAGGGTCATGTGTTGCAGGTTGGAAGGTTCCAACTGGACATTAGGAAAATCTCTAGGTGAGTGGCATGAAACTGGAATGGTTTCCCAAAGACCATGGGATCTCCATCCTTGGTGTTTTTCAAGACAGCTAGGCAAAGCCACGGCTGACATGATCAAGTGTTGGCAATAATCCCACTCTGAGTGGGACCTTGTACTAGATGACATCCAGATACTTTCAGACAGCATCTCTGTGATCTATGAAATATAATCCTCCAGTTTTCAGCTGGGTTTCTTTTTGATTGTGATTTTTCCCTAGAGAGTCACACTATCTCATTTTAAAATTGTTCGCTGTGACAAAGTGACAATACTCTGTCTAGGTTTCCTCTTGTCCAAGTTCCAATTAAATCCACACAAGTGTTCCTTACCTTTGAAACCTGTAAAATATGTTAAACTGTATTTGCCTTACAAATATTTTCTCTTTCTTATCTTTTCCTTTCCTTATGGGAAAAGATTGTTCCCAATTGCTGATGAAAGCCCATTTTGAGCATGAAAGAGCTGGAACCAAAATCTTCACTGTAGAGAGCTCTCAGAAAGCTCACTATAAGGATATCAGAGGATGCTTTCTTCTGACAATTTTTTAGTACTGTACCTGTAAAATTGGAGACCTGTCATATCTCCACAGTAAAAACTGTAGGTCTAGCTAGGCCTAAATCAACAGCAGAAGTAATTTGGAAGGGCTGGTAGAACTGTTTGTATAAAACCAGCCTGAAAAGCCTAGCAAGCACAGTTCTTGAGAGTGACTGGAATTTATTTTTGCTCTAGGCCATCTCATTTTTTATTTTTTTTATAAGACCCTTACTACTTGAGAGAGTTTCAAGTTGGTTTAGTTTGAGTATTTAAAATTATAATAATCTTCTAGTGCACAGAAAGCTTAATGCTGTTAAAGCTAGAGGGACTGTATATGGAAGCAAGATATTCAAGAGCTTGATGTCAGCCCTATTCTTAGCCAATCAAGGTTAGCTTTGATGGCTTTTCATAACATCGCTGACATTGTTATAAGTAGATCAGCTGTAAAATATGGAAAAGAATGTAAATATTATGTTCAAATGTTGAATCTATATTGTTTAATTGAAAAATCAAATCACAAAACAGTTTAGTCAAGTGTACATATTTAGATTTTTTCCTGGTCAGATAGGTAGTTTACATTTTAAAAGGTTAATTACTGTTATACCCATGTAAGAAAAGGAGTTTGCCGAACTTAAAGGTTTTTGGTTGTTTATTCTCCTCTCTCAATGATGAAAATGTAGTGATAGTCTTAGAGAAACAAAAGTAAAAGAATGGATGTCTATTTCTTTAGTAAGGCACTCTTTTTCACTGTTATGTGAAAAATCGAGACCATACTGAATTTTTCTTTTGTTACTGCCCATAGCAAACCTGTTCTAGCATTACAGAAGAGGCAGAACAGTTTTCTCAGGAGCAAACTGTTCAAAAGAAGAAATATACCTCCATCTCTTAAAATATATACATATACAACTAATAAGCAGACATGCATATATATGCATATATAAATAATATGTGTATAAAGTAAGTGTAAATCTTCCAATCTCTTTCATTTCTCACATTATTAATTTTCTGACTATTTAAAAATAAATCTTTGGTTATGCACAGAGGTGTGGATCTAACTCTGATATTGATGGAGAGTTTCTTCTACAATATGAAGCGAAGATGATACTAACAGTGAAGGGAACAGACACTGTACCTTACCCATCCCTTGTCCCCCAGTAAAACTACATCTACTATAGGACTATTTTTTATTGTAATTTGATTGTGGCTTTGGACCCATGGTTAAAGAACTGGCAGCACTGCCTGTTTCAATGTACAGTACGACATTAATTCTGTCCTGGAGAATTTTATCCTCTAATTTGAGAAAAAGAGAAAATTTGAGGGGTAAGATTTAGGAAAAAGGAGAAGCATTAAGGACAATAAAAGTCATAACAACTGTATGAATAATTTCTTCCATTGTTTCTAAAGGATCTTAGAGAGTTTATAAAATCTGTTATTCCTACAAATGTGTGCCACTATCTTAAATTACTGCAGCTGTGCTTGAATACTACTTTACACTAATACAGAATAATTTAGCTGAAAATAATATATTTTTGCTAAGACATTTCTTCTTCGGATAAAAACATTTGCACTTAACACATCTGGTTAGTCTGTTACTCAATAAAACAAAACTGTAAGTATTCACAATACTCACTGTCATACTAGTAAAGCCTAAATCTGAGTTGCTTCTCCAAGGCAGTAGTCTAAAAGCTGCATTACATGAACTGGCACAAGACTCAATTCTCTGCTTCTTGATACTTGTGTAAGTGTACTCTGGTGTTCATGAATACCACAAGTAATTAAACTCATAAAAGCAAATTGTGAAAAAAAAAAAAACCCAATGAACCAGTCTAAAGGGCTTTTGCTGTAGTTGTGATTTCTTATAAAATGATAAGTTTTTAGCCTTTCTGGTTTGCAAAGCAGTGACTTGCATATCATGCACAAATCTCATGCAGGACATTGAAAGCATACAGTTTGGCCACTATGCAAAAGAGGTGTTACAAGATACCAGGCAAGACATCTTGTCTGAATTCCAAGGTGGTAAATTTCGTTCACTGGCTCACTTGTGAAGATTTTGGCTTGTGTGTAGTCATTTTATGCTCAGAGTTTAGAATATTTTCTAAACAAATAGTTAGAGTAAACTATACAAAGTAAGGAACTATCAGCCTTAACAGAAGCAATTCCGACAAACAATTATTTTCATTTTAGCACTGACAATTATGTAAATGTGTCTGGAACAGCAATGGGCACCTTAATTATGACACCTAATTATACCAATTTATTTATACACCTCCTTGAACGACATTTTATTTATATCTCTCCCACTCATTCAAAGACAAGAAAAAGTAAAGCAGAATTTCATAGGCGGTTACTTTATCATTGAAACATAAACACAACATGAACTATTTGAACTTGAACATGCACATGTATAGCATGTCCACATTGTGTTATGTTCTTTCTCTTTTCCAGCTTTTAAAGGAAGACAACACTATATCTCAGCATCTAATAGAAACACTTCTATGAAAAAGTGTTCCATTCCTGGTAGAAATCTCTCAAATACGCACGATATTCAGAAAATGCACCCCAAAATTACCTACATCCCCTTATTTTTTTAATTTTTTACCATCTTCTTGCTGAAAATTATTTCCACCATATACATGAAACGAAGAGTTATAAAAATATTTTATGAAGTATAAGATCCCAGTACCCTGCTTGAGCAAATCTTGCAATCTTCTTTCTGAATTATCATCACATGTTGTATCCTGAATTTTGTCCTTTTCAAGAGAAAAGCATTTTTCTATAGAAAAGCAGCATAGTCCTATGTAAATGATACGATCAAAGTCCTTGCTCAGGACTCTATGTCTGCAGTAATGCAGTTAATATATAATAGAAATAATGAATCAATGATAGTGTCTCATTGCTTTTCGAATTAGGCTGTACAGTCTATTAAATAAAGTATTACAAAGAGTGGCTGTATGTGCCTGAATCTTTCCATCTCTGAATTATCTGAATGGCCTTGGGATGGAGCACAGAGAGCTCCCTGAACATGGAAGTTGCTGGAGAAGCAGACTTACGGGTGGTTAACAAGGGTATGCTCTATTGTGCTTTTTTTTCCCCACTGCACTCACAGAAACGGGATTTTATAACTATGTTTTTTTAGAAATAAGCAAGGCTCCTCTAATGAATACACCTGACTTACCAGTTTCTCCTCCTAGAGGACACAAGCCTGCACAACCACAAGTACTGGCTAGCACTTGGCTAATGAGGCAGCATTATTATGTCAGTATAAAACAGCTCGCAACATGTTCTGAAGAGGTTGCTGATCTTCTCTTTGATTTTTCATTTCTTTTATTTGAAAGATTTCTTGTGCAAGCTCTGTAATTGCCATTGAGTCCTTACATTAATTTCTTCGCTGTTTGCTATCCAATGAAACAGTGAATCATTTTGTGGTTTGGGGGTTTTTTTGGGGGGTTGTTGGTTTTGGTTTTTTGCTTTTTTTTTTTCAACTGGTTTTACATGCACTGTGGCATTGGAAAATAGGATTTTTTAAATTCACTCATTTGTTAAAACAAACCTCATTCCTGTGTCCCAGAAGAAAAATCTGGAATATAGATTTTACATTTGCATGCATCTATTGTGCCCTAATCTCACTCATTTATATTTCCTGACAATACTCTCACAGTATGTTTTTTTAACCCTGTTTCATGTTATTCTGCAAGATGTCTCAACCATATTGTAATTTAAAAATTATAGTCCAGGGTGCTGCCGCTATCCCCAAGATTCCTAGTACAGAATGAATCCCACAGCCAAAGGATTACATTTCAGTAATCGTGACTGATGCAGCTCTCTCTAAAACTTCAGTTGTACATTTGGTATGACTAATAGCTTCTGGCCCCAAAGTTGATATATTTCTTCTTTACATATAATTAAAGTTATATTTTCAGACATGAGAATTCAGAATATCCGTACCAACAAGTAAGGGGACTAAAGCTGAATAAAACAGAGATGATATTTTTTTACCAGGAGGAATTAGAGGGAACAAACAGAGTAAGGAAGTGGAGCAAGACTGAGAACAAATTTGACAAATTCTGATTTTAACAGAAACCTTCTGCTTTTTTTCCTCCTTTCTGTTTCATTTGTCTTGTCCTTTTTTCGCTAAAGTTCTTTTCAGTAAAGCAAAACCTACTGTTCTCATAGTGGTTGTTTGAGAAACTGTGGACAGAATTTCGCCTCAGACTTTTAAGTTTAACTTTTATGGGAGACTAGGATCCAGAACAAAAGACTGTGCCCAAACTCCAGATCTGAATTCAGATCAGACCCTGAAACTTAGAACCCAGCACAGTTTGAATGAGAACATCATAAGCAAGAGCACTTGCAGTCAGGGAAGTTCTTGTTCTAAACCTTTAATATGAGGAATGCAGGAGTGGACACTTGTAGACGAGTACTTTGCTTACAAACTACAGGAAACAGCACTATTCTAAGAAGACTACTAGCTGGATCGTGGTTCATTTTCATAAGAAATATATACAATATATTCATGAGTATCCTCAGTGGGGCTGATTCTAAGACAGAAGCACATGGTTGATACCTTCCCTTTTGGCAGATTTGTTTTCGAATTGGTATCAGTAATTTGGTTCCATGGAAAGAATAATGTCTAGGTAAATAATGGAGCTGAGACTGAGAGTGCTGAGTTTGGAGCCCTAGAACAACAGAATATTTCTGATGACTCTCAGCTGGATGGTGGTATTTTCCCACATAAGTGCTGTAAAGATACGTTAAAGAATTGCAGAGCTTTTCAAAGCTCTAAACAACTTGCTTTCTGCATGTCATTAAGAGTGCTGGGGATCTCTACAATGCATCTGTTCACAGGTACGCACAGGCATCCCTGAGAAAGCTTTAAATCATATAGCCTGGGACTCTGTAGTTTGAAGTCATAGCAGTGTGGGCTTCAGCTGCCAAGAACCTGTCAGTGTTCTGGTGGGCTTGTGCAGTCTGCTATAATACCTGAACTGTATTGGTACAAAAAGTAGTCGAAGGATGTTTACATGACCTGTAGTTCTGTGCTCCTGGATGATGGTGAACATCCTTCACTTTGTAGCTACAGTGCAGGTCATAGAATAAAAACCCACATATGGGTACACAGAAACATTCATAAGTAGAGCTATGCCATCTGCCTACAAGTTTGCACTCAGCTTCTTTCCAGTGAACTGAAGTACCATTGCAGCTGCCTTGTGAAACTGCTTGTAGCAGTGCAGTTCATATAGTCCATACAACTACTGATCCCAGTCCTGGCACAGCTGGGATGCAGAAACAGGGAGCATTGCTGGTGATATGGCAGTCCAGGCTTCTTGACTCTTATTTTCCCAGAACAACTATGCTTCTGATACAGTCTTCAAGAACAGCAGTTTCTGAATTCCTTAGTGTAGTGGGTTCATCTTCGTTTCTATTTTTACACCATAAAGAAGCGGTTATGTTAAACACTGCTTATAATTTAGGTATGACCTACTTGTAGGGAGACATATAAAAGAGACAAATAACTTTAATCATGTTATTATGAGAACTAGAAGGGACTATTTTAAATGTCCAGTTCATTCAGAATTGACCACTGATGTCTCTAACAACAGCGTGCATTAAAAACATGGAGAATACTTCTTGTAATTTTTGCTATAGTACTCAGATTATCAAAGTTGTCATTAGGTGGGGGTTAAAGCCTGTGCATTACCAGGAGAAACTGAATGCCCAAGTCCCTTAAGTAGCTTTGGAAATTTCAGTCATGCAGTCAAGCCTTATATCTTTTGAGTCACTGACATGTGTATTACTCACTTCACTGATCTGAAGAGGAAAAGACAAATAAAAACAAAAACACCACCTACAGTTAAGGAATTCCTTCAACAACAAGGAATCTTTAAATGTGCACTCATTTGGCAGCAGCATTATTGTAAGATGATTATACAGCGTATGAATGTTTATTGCCTGACTTTAAGATGCACAATGCAAGATTAACAATTGTAGTGTTTTTTTCTATAAACGCTGTATTTCTGCTATTGTGTTTGCAGAATACAGCTAGATAATAATTGATTCTGTGACAGGGATTGGCTAATTTGCCAACAGTATAGTATAAAACACATTTATACAGTCAATTACACCCAAGTGCATGGCCTATTTGCTTTATAATTTCATAAACTTGCCAGCAATTTAAATAAAAAAGTTCCATTAAATTATCATATCATGTGATAGAATGATATTGCCAAGTATATTAAACCATGTGTGTTCAGCCAGAATTAATTAAATATTATTACTTTTTTCTTATTAACACATTGAACCTATCCTTCCTACTCAGTACTAGAAATAGAAGCCTATTAGTGAACAAAGTAAACTTAAGGGCAAAGTTTAAACATTTTCCTGAGGGTGCTTCATTAAGATTCCTAGTTCTTTTGTTTAAACATTTGCTCATAGTAAATGTACTTGTATTGTGAAAATATTTTATGTTCTTAGATATGAATACTGGAAAAGTTTAAAGGTAATCTTTAATAATAATATTCAGACATTTGAGGCAGATCTGATCTTTCTTTTCTCATCCAACTTAGGAGTCTCAGAAATAACTCAGAATGTATTTGGTTTTTATGTTTGTCCTGAACTTTATTCCTTAGTTATTTTTCGTCATGTTTTAATAGCCTTATGAGGTAAAAAGAAATATTAATGATTCAGTTTGACTATTGTCTGAAGTCTCCCCATCTCCTACTGTCAAATAGCAAAATAAAATAGGAAATACCCATTTCATATGGAATATTTTAACGATATGGCTCAGGGGAACTTGTTATTTGAAGAAGATGGCAACAAACAGTGAGAATTAACATTTTCGTATAACTTTAATACAAATTGACCTACTGAGTTATAAAATAAAAACTTCTCAACAGCCTGCACTGTGCACACACGAACATGCCTTCTTTCTTTTTCTCTCACCAGGTGTTGGAGTTTCAGGCACTGTCTGAGATCTCCTGGTTTTGAAACACAGGGGATCCTTTTAAGGAAAGCTTTATCTTCTCATTTTTAAAAGACTTTTAGAAAACCCCAAATTTAAAAAGTGCGGCTTTGTAATTACTTGCATGCATTTAGTTTAATAAGATAGTGTGTTTGAAAGTGGATAAGCGTATCGTTAACAGCAGTCTACCAGGAATCAGCAGAAATAATTACCGTTGAGATTTAATTATGTCAGACGAGAGTATCTGTCCTGAATAACAGTGTCGACAGTAGAAGCTGGCATTGCTGTATGCTCAAGCCAGCTCTCTGTATACTTCTGTTAAACCTAGTGTTGGCTGTTCTGCTGTGACTGACTTTAAACTGATATAACTGAACACATCAAAGCAATGAAAAGGATTATGTATGATACAAAAAAAGAGGAACATGAACAAAAAGACTCTTTGGGAAGAATTGGGCTTGGCCCTTCTCTCGCACACAAGACATTCATCAGAAACTTCTCTGCAGGCTAATGCAAGAGCAGTATTGTAAGACTGTGTAAAGGAGGTCAAATAGGCGTTGCTGTGTTTATATGTAACACTCTCTTCTATATCTGTTATTGCCTCTTAAGATGAACTTCAGAAATTATGTAAACCAATTTTGACTGTGATGACATTGACTTCCTGATTTTTAAGGAAGGCTTTCATTAGAACGTCTCCAAACTATGCAAAACACTCTAGTTTGTGTTGGTGCCAAACCAAAAAATGAAGTTTTTGATTATTCAAGTGAGTTGTGTTATTGAGCAAAGCAAATCTATAATCTGTGTAAATATTACACAGTATTATTAAAAAAGCTTAAAAGAAGAAAGAAAAAAGAATTGTACTAGACTTAATTAAGGCTTCAAGTAAAGCTTGCTTTTATTGGCAATTTTTTGTTGCAACAAGAAAACTAAAAATTAAGAGGATGGTTGGCAGCAATATTGATATGCTAATGGATAAACATGCTAATTTAGAAAAAAACTAATCAGCAAAGACATTACTAATGGAAATGTACTGGAAAATGGCTAATGCTGTATGCAGACCTGGTATCTACAAAATTAAGAAGAACTCATTTTGTGTTTATAATTGTAACTTGAAAGCTAAGCCTTAATCTTCTCTTTGATTTGCTTTGGTTAGTATTTAAAGATATTTCAGATGACCTGGCCTGGTACCACGACACCTGTTTAGCTTCTTTATAATTATGCTACTAAAATTACATGTTCTGTTTACTAATAGGAGAGCTAAAAATCTTATATTTTTTCCATCTAATTTACCAGTCTCTCCAGACAAAGAGACCTGTACAATTAAAGAGTGTGCCTGAGTCAGGTCTTCTGACCAAGGGGTGGTAGACTGTTTATTGGCACTACATGTTCACTGTCTCAAGATTTGAAACAGTAATGATAAATTTAGGCACTTTGGTAAGACTTTGAAAATACTTTGTGTTGGCTCTGCTTCATTTACATCATAATCAATGGCTTTAGTTGCAGCTGGATTAAACCAGTACTACGTTCTAAGGATTTTCTGACATCCTACTATCACTGGTGTGCCTTTTTTTTCTTCTTTCCAGAGATGGCTGTTCTGAATAAATTTCTCGTAGTACACACTCTACTTCCAATTTTTTTCCTGCATTTTGAGTGTACTGGAGTAAAACAGCTTATTAGCTTATGGTATCAAAGGTTTATGAGGTGGTTTTAAGCCTCGTAATTTTTCCTGACTCAGAAAAAGTGTCATTCAAAGATGTCAATTAAAGAATTAAATAATTGATATTGTTGTGTGACAGTTTTCAGAATTTTCCAGTGTTTTGGGGAGGTGTAGAAGACAAACCTTAAGTTCTTATTGTTGTACATGCTGTAAGGTTGAAAATGATAGAAGGTTGGAAAGGGTTCACTTTAGTGGGGAGGTAGAGTTTGAAGGTCTGGCTTATGTAAACTCAAGATCCAAGGGAACTTTTTAACTACTAATCCTTCATATATACTTCTCAAACCACTTTGGATAGTTTTAATGTAATTTTATTTCCTACTCATTTGAAAGACACCCTGGGATATGCTGGAATTAAAACTGCTTTAAATACACATATACTTAACACCAATGGAAGGAAATCTTTTCTATCACAGCCAAGGGTCTCCAAATTTTACCTTCCCTAAGAGATAACATGTTTCAAATGGCACAGATGTACATAAGTCAGACTAATAGTGACTTTTTAAGATTATTTTGTTTTCATAGTGTTGTTTAATGTAAATCATCAAGAACAGGCTAATTTTTAAAAAATTGAAACACACTTGTCTTAAGGTGATAACTCTATTGCATAGAGTTAGATAATCTGAAATAAATTTGAATCGATCAATATGCCTTGCAAAATAAAGCTAGGTCAAAAGACATGTTGACACCGGAAAATTGCTCAACTCTAGTGTTTATAGAATACACAGAAAAAGGCCTAAATCCTCAAGAATTTTCTAAGTGAAAAGAATTCTAAAAGAAGCTTCATGTCCTAATTATCCCCAGGGTTTCATGTTTTATGACCTGAAACAGCAAATCAATTAGTATAACTCCTGTGGCTCTGATTGAATGTATAGTAAATTGCCATGATCCTTTTTTAAGGGTAAGAGAAAATATCTGTAAAATTAAGAAAAACTAATCTTTTTGGCAGATTGGCGTAGGACTAAGTAAAAGTGAGTTCTACAAGATTGTTGTAGATGAGGGAGATTTACTGAGTTCTGTATGATTAACCTATAAGCAGGAAAATTTAGTTTAAAGAACAAATGGGTAATTCACTTTGGATGCAGAGGTAGTATCTGAACATAGAAAAAGAATTTCAGAACCATTTTAATTAGACCATATTTGAGGTTTGCTATTAACGTTTACACAGCTCAGACTACTAACTGAAAGTAATTATTGAATGCAGAAATATTATTAATAATGAAAATATTACTGAATGCAGAATAATTCTAGCCACCCCACAGACCCAGACACACAATGTAACTAAATCATCCACAGGTGCCTCAGCATTTGGAAATTTTACTTGCTTTTTCACTTATTTAGCAATAAAGATAAACTGGAGAAAAAATAAACAGCAAAAAGCTTGCTTCCAATAAATAAAGAACAAAAAAATATTTAATTTTCTTTAAGGCATTCTTTAAGGTGAGGAAAAATAGCTGTTGTTTTCCTGAATTGAAAATTCAGTGCTGAGATAGGAAGAATTGATGGTATTGGCGATAACAATTTAAATAAAAAAATATTATGGTTATACTGAAATTACAGTGACCATATATGATACAATGAATATAATTGATCATTCTCAAACAAGTGACAAGGACCATCTCCTTGTGGCTATGTTTCTAATTTACACACTGGAACTTTATTAATAAATGCACTCACCCTCATATAACATGTTAAATGTGTGGAATAAATTATTCATTTAACATGTTATGCTTATTTCTTTTATTACAAAAATTGTTCAATTTATTTCATTCAGAATTTCCTGACTAAAATTTTTTTGAAAGAGACATAAATCATATTTGTGTCTAGCAGATCAATATCAGCAGATAAGTCACAGGCTGCTTAGGGAATATCTGGTGCTGGGGCTTGGAGGTGCAACACTATATGCATTTTGGAGGTTTTAATCTGAAATAGCTCCATTGTGGTCCTGTGAACTGAAGACCCATCAGCAGCTGGAGTACATTAGGTGCACTCCTGAAGCACAGCTTCTGGCTTCATCAAGAAATAAGCCATATCGTATGTTCTCAGGTTATTTCATGATGCAGAGTACAGACTGGAAAAAGACAAATGTTGTACCCATCTGAAAAAAGGACAAGAAAGAGAAACCAAGTGTCTACAGGTTAGCCAGACAAAGTTCAGTCCTTTGGAAGTTTATAGAACAAGTCCTCTTGGAAGCCATTTTCAAGCATGTCAAAGCCAAGAAGGTGACTGGGAACAGCCAGCATGGATTTGCCAAGGAAAAATCATGCCTAACCAACATGACTGCCTTCTATGATGAGATGACTGGCTTTGTGGTCAAGAGTTAAGAGTGGTGGGTAGGGTTTATTCTCACTTTAGCCAGGTCTTTGGTATGGTCTCCCACAGTATCCTTTTAGCCAGACTGATGAGAAAAGGGCTGAATATGTGAACAATTATATGACTAGAAAGGTTTCTGGATTGATTAGCCCGAATTGATCAGAGAGAGAAAGTCCAGCTGGTCAAACTAATTATGTCCCTTAAGGATCAATGCTAGGGCTAATACTGTTTAATTATATCTTTTTAAATGACCTGGCCAATGGGACAGAGTGTGCTCTCAGCAAGTTTACGGATTATATCAAATTGGAGGGAGAAGTTGATATGCTGGAGGGTACGGCTGCTGTTCAGAGGAACTTCGACAGGCCGGAGAAATGGGCTGACAGGAACTTTATGAAGCTTGACAAAGGCAAATGCAGTCCTTCCCTCCCCCCCACCAGTGTGGGCTGGGGGCCAACTGGCTAGAAAGCAGCTTTGCAGAGAAGGGCTTCGGAGTCCTAGTGGACAACAGGTTGAACAAGTCAACTGTGCACCTTGGCAGCAAAGAAGACTGAGCTGTATTAGCAAGAGTGTAACCAATAGGTCAAGACAAGTGATTTTTCTCTGTTCGGCACTTCTGACATCACTTCTGAATTACTATGTCCATTTTGGTCTCTTCAGTACAAGAAAGATGTTGACTAGCTGGAGTGAGTGTGATGGAGGCAGCTGGAGCACACAATGTGTGAGGAGAGGCTGAAAAAAACCAGGCTTGTTCATCCTTCAGAAAAAAGGTTCAAGAGGAATCTTATTGCTGTTTGACTAGCTATTTGGAGTTTGTAAAGAAGACAGACAAGTCTCTTTTATACAATGTTGGGATGAAAGACAACAGACAGGAGTTGGAAAAATGGAAATTTTACCTCAATAAAAATAAAAACTCTTTCTGACCACAAAGGTGGCCAGTCACTGGGTCAGGTTTCCCAGAAAGGTTATGGGATCTCCATTTTCTGAGATTTTAAAAACTTAATTGGACAAAACCATTACCAACCTGATCTAAATGGACCTGCTCCAAGCAGGGCACAGGACTAGGGGACCTGCAAAGAACCCTTCAAATCTTAATTATACTATAGTTCTGTGATTTTTGGTAAATGGGGACAGTCAGGACACCTGCTTCAAAAGTCTGTTCCTGGTTTGAAGTAAAATATTAATGTACCTGCCTCCTGACATGTAATATTTTTCTAATGAATCATCTTTGATTTACTCTAACATTATAGTGCTATAACCCTATAATGAATTCCCTAAATGCTTTGTAGATAAACCAGGTCAGGAAAATGTCAAAAATTACTTTAGGTGAGATTATAGTTTGTAATTTATTGATTATTACTAACTGTAGCTCAGTATTTCTAAAACACTTTTTCACTTGTTAAGTAAATAGAAACACAAGCTTTGCTGTAGGTGGCGTAGGAGAATTTTTATTTTCTTTTAAAGGCAGATCTGGTTAATTACTGCTTGGCTGGTGTTACTGCAGGTCAAGTAACTCAGTACTATGTGTTCTGTAATATGCGTTAGATCTAGCAATACTGGATATCTATGAATATGAAAGTTACCAGATGTTACCTTACTTAATTCTAAAAAGCTCTTTTTACAGGATAGTATTTACTTATTTACCCATATCTGATAGGCAATGGTCATTTGTCCCTTCACTTTAAATGTTAAAAGTTGTATATATAAATTGTGTACTCATTCAAAGTACAAATCTCATCACCAATATAATTGCAGAATTATTACTAAAGTCCTCTTACAGCAAGTTTCAGTCATAGTATAAAAGAAAGGATTAAAGCATGAATGGCAGCTAAATGATTGCCAAAGGATTGTTTAACCTAATCAGAGATAATGAGCCTTAGTGGATTTAAAAGTACTTATGAACAACCAAGTATTAGTCACAAAAACTCATACTTGGCTCTTCTCATATTCTGATGACAGAGACCAATTTGCTCCCATTGAATACACTACACACATTTTCATCGTTGGTGTCAATGCATTTCATCTTTGGCTTTAGATAAATTGTCAAAATGTACAGTCCTTCTCAGTGGTTCTTCCTGCAGAAACATGTGGATATCCTCTTTGCAGCTGGTTGATGGACCACATGGTCTATTGTGGATCCTTTTGGACCTATGTTTCATTATTTCTATTAAAATACCATCTTGTCTTTACCTCATTCTTTCCTGGAAATAGAATGTTATTACACTGGATAAACACAGTTACATACTGCCATTTCAAATGCTATCAAGTATAGGTGTCTGTCCCCGTAACTGTAATTCTATAGGTTAACCTTAAAAAACAAGAAATACTGTAGACCTTTTTGAGGGATGATTTTTCAGGAAGGTGACACATGCATTACTCAAGCATAAGAGATACAAATAGCTGTTAGATATTTATGCCTTTTACAGGCATTCTAACCTTTTTAGAAAATGGCTATAATTTGAAGATATAATGTGAAGGGAGTGTTCTTAATGCTATATTAATTACAAGGGCTCATTTTCATTCCCTCTTTGGAGGCATTTTTGTATTTTTGTATGAAAAGATGCATATAATATTGTGGCAATAATGAGCTTAATGTAACTGGAAGCTATCAGATAAGATTGTATCAAAATTTCAAATACAAATAGCACCAGAAAAATCATCTGTAAGCCTGGATGTCTTTGTATCTCACATACTGAAAACTTTTTTCCTTGCCACTAAGTGGCACTGTATTATTTGTAGTTGGCTGTTCAGGTCATGTTAAAAACCCCTTGGGCCAAATTTATTCCCGATACAGCCTCATTAAGTCAATGGAGTTACATGTGAAATGAATTTGGCCCAGAGTTTTAAAGGCACCTAATTCTACGCATTGATGTAAATTTCCACTGTGAAGGCCCAGGAGAAAAATAAAAATCAGTTAGCGTTTAATCTTGCAAGCAGCTGACCCTTTCATTTGGTGTTTAACTGTTTCATTATAATTTTTTCCTACCAAATTAGCCCTAGTTAAAAAGGATCATCTTATCTATTTCAGTAGGACTGTCAGTAAATTTTGATTTAAAAATGGATGAGCTCTGTGCTCTTTGTGTTCACCTTTAATTTTCATTAATATTATGTGTTTTGGAATATATGTGAATTTGAAAAAGTCTGCTATTGAAAACCTTGTTATACTATAGCAAAGCATGTCAGGGAATAAAGAACTGAAGATGATCAGGTTTGTCCAATGTCACCCTTTACACTCTTTCTGGTGTCCTTACGGTGATACAAGAGTAAATAGGCACATAAGAATTTTCAAAACTGTGCTTAAAGCCTCTTTAATCTTTGGCTTATCACTGTGCAGAAAACACAGAAATATGTTACTAAGTCTTGAGACACCATAACCATTTAAGCAAAACTGCTTACATCTTCAACATAAGACAATCCTTTCCTTAATATACATATAAATTATCACCTGCTTAGATAACAAAAGAAAATGACAGCTATTTTCCTGAATCTTTAGCAAAGAGGTAGTTTATTTAGTGCTTGATATATGAACCAACAACTTTATTTGAAAGTGAAGGACCATGTTTACATCCAAGAGCACCTGTCTCGGCTTCACACAGACCAAGGAATGTGTGCATGAGAATGGAACATGGCCTGAAAGCTCTACCAGAGGAAAGGATGTCTGTATGTCAAAACATTAACTTTAGAGGTTGGGGTCCGTGAGTTCTCTGTCTAGGTCTGGCAAATATTTCCCTTTGTGTTTTCTATTGGGCACCTAAGTTGTCTATTCTTCCCATAATAGCGGTACAAATATTTCTTTAGTAGTAGGTCCTAGCACTATATGATCAATATGTGCCAAGATATTTTGGGAAATTTTTGGGTTTTTTTCTGATAAGAGCTAACTGGTCATTTGTGAAATGGGAGAGTTATTACTCCCTAATTCTCTGTGATGTTGACTGTTGCTTCCGAAATACCTTGGGGATTTTGGATTGCAGATAACTGTAGGATTATATTATTTATTACAGCTGGGATTCCTCACTTTCCACAGTGTTGATTTTGTTAAGAACAGGAATATATTTTCCTGTATCTAACACTAATCCTTGTTTAAGGCTTACTGATTTTCTAAGAAACCCGAAATGACAGAAACTATATGGGAGTGGCAAGGACAAATCTAAAATTAGGCCATTTGATACAGTCAGCTAAAAGACAGGAGCTTTTGGACACACCAATATAATCTCAACTGTACATAATCTATGTGGATATTAGAAGGAGAAGTAATGGTAATTAAAACTGTCCTTGCAGTATGCATGGAAGACTTGGGAAACTGTCCTACATTATGTGGCCAAACCAGGAACTAGGGAGAAAATTCCAAATGTTGCTTCTTTACTTTGTCTTTAATCTTGTTTTGAAAAAACAAACCCGTGGAATAAACTCAAATAATAGAATAATTCTTCTCTAATAGTAGAATTTAGAGTGTCAACAAAGATACTTTTTTTGCGGTTTTTGGCATGTGGCTTATTTGCTTTTATTAGTAATAAATATATGAACAATATATACTTGACAGGGTGACAGTAGAATCTTTTATAAGTACTTTTCTTCTAGCTGTGTTTGTCCATATCTGTTTTCTGATTTAGCTGACAGGATTAGCCAGAATAAATTCATATTCAGACATCTCAGGAAAAATGTCCTGACTTGGAAAACTACTCCACTTTCATATTCCTCACAGCTTTTAATCAAAAACTGAAAACTGTGAATATAAAATTAATGAAAAATATTGTAAAAATTAAGAAAAATTATCTGAAAAGGATGATTAAAGGCAACAGTTTTAAAAACAGCTTCAGTTTGGATCAGCTGATTTGGCTCTTACAGTTCAAATCTATCCCCAGCAGAAAATTTGTTAGCAAAATGTGCGTTGGGCTAGCATGTGCCCACTGTGTGTGGTGCCAGTCTCTAGCTGGATCCACATGAACTAACTTTGGAACCGGAATTGTGCACAGACTATGAGAGTCAATGCTGAGAATGGTGTAGTCTTAACATCGTCGACAACACATTGCGGATACACATGATCTAGTTTATCCAGCAAAAGTTTGACCATCTCTATACTGATGTCCATTTTAATATCATTCTTGGTTATGTTTTCTGCATGGGTAGCTTCCTGTTACATGATGCAGTAAGCTGAAGCTACATCATTACTTATCCAGGCTCAACCTGAAAGAGCAATAAATGCCATCATGATTCCTAAGTTTACTTAGTGGAATGCTCATGCATGAAGTATCATTGTGCTTTTTCTCTTGCTCAGTACTTTTTCATATTAGTCTCATCTACTGCAATCTTATTTCTGCAGACCATTTTTATATTAGGTATCACTAAATTGGAGAGCTGACTATGAAATCACTGCAGTTTAAGGCTATTAATAAGGTCAGTCTAGCAACATTTAAGAACTGATCTGTTAGTTCTTTGCTGAGAATCTGTGTTCATGAACCAATTGCCATTTAAAGATCCCATCTGACATTTTCAGCTGATAACCATTATGCCATTATGATGAGTCCTCTGAGAAAGTTCTGTAGACACTGTATTTATTATATTTTTGTCCTTCCCACTTGTTAAAAAAAGCCTTCAGGTTCATTATTTCATTGTTGTAAGGGCTGAAGTGAAAAAAAAATTTTGGACCATGAATCAATGTTTCTTTCCAGTGTTTCTCTTTTCTTTCAGAAAAAAAAAAAATTATCCCTCATCTGTAGCTTGTTATAAGATAACTATATTTGTTTTGAATCTTTTGACTGGCATATACAGTGTTTCTAAATAAGGAATGGGAGATAAGGACATTTGGACTTAGTATAGTCAATGTTTTCACACAGGTTACACAGAGATGTTTTAAATGAAGCAAAATCAAATCCAATACAATAAAAGGCTGTCCTTTTATAAATCACACATAAAAATATAAATAAAGTACTTTGTAATACATATCAGCATATAACAGTACTATGTCCCCAAACTGCCTTTAGTAAAAAGCTATCTACTCTTAACTGCAGTAGAAGCATTAACTGTCTTCCTCTATCATCTTCCAGGAATAAGAATGAAAAATATTAATAAATTCTGCTGTATTTGGCTCATAGTATGTAACAGTAGTAACAAAAATTATTAAAGAAGCAAAATCTGTGTTAGCCAGTTTATCCAAGAATGAATCTTTAAGCTGTTTGCCCTCTGATGAGTATCTGGAGTTACAGCTGAACTATCTGGGAACTAAGACCACAATTCTGCAGGCAGATGATAAGTTCTGAATGCAAGAATAAAATGGCCGGGCAAAAAGAAATCTACAAGGTCAGCTGGTGAAAGTAAGTTCAAATGCACAAACTCTGATTACTGCAAGATAGAACATGTCTCTGCGAGAAGATGCCTATGTTTAATATGTAGTATGTGATGTTTCTAAAAAAAGAGCCTTCACCAAGCATTTGCTTCATGTTGCAGATAGAAAGGATAATACAAAGTGTTATTTGAGTTTGTTTAGTGGTAAAAGGGAAGATGGCACACCACCTTGCCTTGAACGTTACACTGAATTAACGCATCTCCGCCCTACCACTCATCCCACATTGCTTTCTATATATATTGTCTCTATTGACAGCACGCTATGGGTATTATCTCACATCTGCGGTAGAACTTGCATTTATCCTACTGTTCATATGTGGTAACAAGAGTTTTGTAGAGAATTCAGCACTTGCTTTCTGAGATTATGCATCTCAGAGTGCTGAATGCTGGTTCACACCAAGTCTGTGAGGAGGCTTGGAGTCATACCCGTGATTTACGAAGACTGCAGCCTACGCACACCCCCAACTTACCCATACTTAGAGAGATCATAGAAACCTAAGTAGATGGCACAGTAACCTAAATACGTAGCACCTGGGGTTTTGCACATTTTCTCAGGCCCTTTTAACTCTGCCTCTATACCTTTTTTTTGCCATTCTATGGGTTGGCTGACCAATGTATGCATAAAACTGTGAAACGTGCTTATCGTTTGTATCAGGGCCAGTACCTCCCCCACACACCTACTTAACCAGCAATGACCTACATAAATCCTTTCATAAGTTACTTTATATGTGTCAGGCTGCAGGTGTTTCTGCACTAGTCAATAAATGTTGTTTTTTCAAAGAAGCTTTGTTTTCCTGATTCTTTCAGTTTAGAAAGCTCGATGAAAAAAAAGTCTCCGAGATTTTGCAGAAATAAAGGTTTTGTGATCTGCTGTTTTTTATGGAAGTTGAGAATGTGCTGGTTCCTGATGGTGTAATGGCATGCCTTAATTATTTTTATCCAAAATTGAGGGCAGGTTGTTGCTGCCAAAATTGATTCTCTAATACTGCTTCTCTTAACAAAAAAAACCAAGCTGAGAAGCTTGGTGCTGGGGTTTTGTGACAATAATTCTAGATCACAGCTTAATGTGTTCTTTTAATCCACGGGGTTTTTTAAAAATAATTTTTGGTTAGACATCACATTGGTTGTCTTAAACTTTTAAAAACCTATCTGTATTCAGAAGTGTTCTTTAGTGCCTGTGCAAGTGTTGACACTAGGTCTGTCTTCGACTTGCATAGCCTGATTGGGCTACAGAAGAACTGAGAAAGAGGAATTAGCCCTGGACACTAGGCAATACGTGTGGAAGTGTATAGTAAATACAAAAAACACTTTCCTAATAGCATACAAATTTATTTTTTTAAAAAACCAGTTTCACTGCACTCGCTCTTAGGCAATCTTTGTATTCAGTCATTTGAATTTGAATTTGTCTCAGAGGCTAAATGTAAAAGAATAAAAAATAATTGTTTAACAGAAACATCATTCAAAGTTGTGCAGAGCCTTATACATAGGAAAAAAGGTAGGAAAAACAACCCACCACCCATTGACAGAGTTGAGAATATTTCAGCTAGCGTTCTTTCAGGTGCACTAGTTAAAAGTAAAAATTCAGCATACTCCAGTGCTGTTCCCTGAGGCTGATCTTGAATACCAATGAATTCATGTGCTGTACTCAGGTTCACATTATAAAACTGATTTTTATCACGGGCTTTAGTGGAGTTGGGATAGATAGAGTCAGATAGTAACCAAACAGCTTAAAAGTGAAAGCATATATTATTTTAAAAGAACATTGCCAGGCATGAGTTTTCAGCTTCCTGCTCAACAAACAAAAGAATAACAGCTTGGGCCTAATCCCCCTCCCTTTAAAGTCAATGGGAGTTTGGGCCCCAGAGTCTGTTTTAGCAGTTTATATTATTTGGAATGAAATGTGACAGTCAGTAAAATTATCCTCTCTGACTAAACACTGATAAAACAAAATTCTTTTGAAGGAAGGGAGACGTGAGATGAGAACAGGAATTTCAGTGTTTGTTGTGCACTGAAGTATTTTCTTCTTTAAAACCCTTGCTCCATTTTGAGGTTAAAAGTGTCACTCCATCATTGCCTTGTATATCAAGCAAGATACCCTCAGACAGCTGTTTTTTGATAGATCATGAGCACAGCAAGATGCATATAGAAAGGTATTGTTCAGCCGTAAATTTGAATGTTCTCCATGAAAAATTTCACTTGCCCTAGTACTTAATCTCTTCCCTCTAGCCAAAATATTGCATTTTCCCTTTCAATAAGGGTGTTTTATAATGGCAATAAGGGGCTGTAACTCTAGAAGGTGGCATTGCTCATCTTTTCTTTGTGTCATGCAACTCCCACTGTATTATGATAGCATATGTTACCTTTCTGTCATGAGTTATTGGCTAAGTGCAGCACATTTTTGTCTATATTTAGAAAACAACCTTCTCTTATGAAGAACTGTGAGCAATGCTAGGCTGACCATATTTCATGGTGGTTTCTGTAGTATGTAAAACAATTCCATTTGATGGATCCTACTTGGGGTTTGCCTCCTAAATCCATAACTGGCAAATATAATCCTTAAGTTCTATGGGCGTTTGAGGCATTTTGCCATGCTGTGTTGAAATAACTATTCAGGCTGTCTTTGTACATATGAGATTTATAATAAGAAAACTTATTTTCAGTCTACCAGGAAAATAGCTGAGGTCAAATAATGCCAATTCCAGAAAAAATAGAAATGCTAATTTCCAGTTGCCTACTCGTCCACTTTTCCACAAACACTGAAAAAGGAATTATCAAAATGGCATATCCTCAGTATTTTTAGAGCAGTTTTTGTAATCCCGCTTTAAGAAGTTAAAGAAAATGGGGAAAGGCATAATGTTGATTTGCTGCAATCAAAGTCCTACAGATTCTGAATCTGTGTTCTGTGTTATATATAGTATGAAACTGGCAAATTTTATGTAGGTTGTTTTATATTTTCTAAATATAAGGACTCTGCACAGACAACAGGTGTGGTGTGTTTATTTATTATCAAACTTCTGCCTGAGAAGGCTATAGTCTCTTGGAGCCTTTATTTTTCTTTATTTCTTAATTTAAAATTAACCTGGAGTAGAATATTTAAAATTTGTTAATGGATAAACTTAAAAAAAAACAAACACCCTGCAGTCTCAACATTACAGGATGTGGAAGCATAATTATTACCTAGAGCTAGGATGTTTAAATGCACACTTTGACCTCCTCTAAAGCCAGGGTTCGTTCTTCAGTTTTTCTCCCATGCAGTCACTGCACCGTGAATGTGTTTTAGAAAGTTCTTCCACACTGTATTTCCATATTTTTTGCCTTCTACAAAGTTATGAGTATCACTAGTAGATAATTTGAGGTGTCAAACTCTTAAGTTGCTTATGACAGCAAGCCTCTTGTCATATAATAAATGCTCCTCTTCTCCTGGACAACTGTTGAGGTGACTGAGTCTGAACATGAGTCTAAACACACTGACTCTAAGTTAAACTGTGCTGATGCAAGCCTGCACTCAGGCACAAGCTTTAGACAAGCTTCACAGCATGAAAACAGGGAGAAATCTTCATCCTGTTCCATCCTGAATGAGAATTCTCCCTCAAATGTCTACCTAGAACATAAATTTACCAGTTTCATTATGCTTGGTGTGCCCACAACCACACCTTTTTTTCTACTCTTGCAATGTATGTATCCTTACAGGTTGTGTCAGAACTGAAATTTTATGAGGTTTCCTCTTCACTGAGTAGGGATTTTTTGTTTAAATAATTTTGAAGCTGAAGAAGTTCATAAGTCATAGTAATTAAAACCAAGAAATACAAAAGACCTTGGGCAATAATAATTAATTTCAGAGATGTATAAACAGAGCAAAGATTTTTGCAATTGGCAAGCAAGAAAAAGAGGTTTCCATCTTAAGAGTGGAAATTAACTGTAAATATTCTGGACATAAAGGAAAGTCAGAAGTCTATTCAGAGAGAAGGTGCAGTATACGTAGCAGAAAAGAAGGGTGTTTTATTACAAAATATATTTCTGGATAAAAGTAGAACAAGCAAAGGAAAACCTACTGTCTGGTAAAATTAAGAAATTGTGAGAAATTAATGGAGATAACAGATTTTGCACAGTACTGCAAGGTAGGTTTCTGATTAAGCACACTTGAACTTGACTTAATGGTTGGAAACAAAACAGAAGCAGAAAAACATTAAGCTGGTTCTCATAAACCAGGACTGTATGAAAAATAATGCCTGTATGATATACCTGTAATTCCCAGAAATAGTGACAGAAATGTAATAGAAATGCATGCTCTCATTCTTCCAGATAAGTAAACCAGAGTAATCTTGCTTTGTGAGTAGAAACACTATGAAAAGCAAAACAATAACATTTTTTTAAAGTCAGTCTAAAGCTTGGCAGGTCAGAGGTGATACAAAAAGGAAATTAGGGTAAATTTTTGGGCTGTACATGATGCAATGTGCACTGAACTGTCTGCAGCCTTACATGTAGCTGATGCTTCCTGTAATATATTGGTGTGACAATCAATGAGCTCACAGAGAGATAAGCTTTTAATTCAAGTCCTGACAAAATGTCACTGTTAAAAGATAAATAACCACAAAAAATGATGTGAACTGGCTAGAATTTAGTACGACATTTAGTTATTAAAGAGCATTGGCTTGTTATTGTCATATAACATTTACCAACATTTTTCTTTGTGTTTTAGTAAAACCAAGTACCTTTAGTAGTGTTCCCTGTAGTATTATATATGATTATGGATTAATAGGTTCCCACTTTTGGGATACATACCATTGTCTTCTGTAGTTTTCTTGGGGAAAAAATATCAGCTATGTGGGTGGTAATAACCACAAATAACCTTTCAACATCTTCTGCAGGTGCCTCAAAAGTCTGACTACTTATAGCATTGAACCGACAAAGTCCCAGCCAATTCACCAGGTGTCATTTGTAAATACATATTCTGGTATAAAAGGTATTAACCAATAAAAAAATCACAATTCTGAAATGCAATTTTTTCCATAAACTGTGACGAATGAGTACTTTTGGCTATTTAAGAAAAATAAAATACCACTTTAAGTGCTACAGTCTCTTTATGTTCATTTTCTTCCATTTAATTAGCAGCAGTTGTATAATATGGGAAGTCTAATGCCAGTCTAGCAGAAATGGGTTACAACAACCATTGTATTCTTGTATTTCTAGGTAGGTTTCCAAGACACATGGTAACTTTAAGCCCTGATGCAGAGACAAATATATTCTATTTGGTTTGAAGTGATAAAGCTCGTAAATTTATGTAACATGTAATAAAAAGGAAAAGTTGTTGCCATTATCATTAAAAGTAGATTTACCAGATTGAGCTGAACGGATTGCTTTTGACAGCCCAGAGGATATTTATATTTTCAGTGAACTTTTTATATCAATTTTTCATCACTAAACTATTTACTCTTGCTGGTTTAGCTAGATTTTGACTCCCTTGATTGTTCATATGGGAAGTAGATGATGACGTTGTATTTAATTTTCATTACTCCTGTGAGTGTATACAGTTTGAGATGCTTGGTGCAATGTATTCTATTCATATCGTATTACTTTAATTCCCTCTTATCCCTCAGTTTGTACTTATATATTTTTATTAAAAGGAAGAAACCTTCCCAATAAGACAAAAAGTAAGGCATTAGGGAAAAAAAAATTGACACAGATATTAAGAAAGGGAGCTTTAGCTATAAGAAGATGTCTTTTCTGTTCTACTGGGTGATATTAAGCCTTGATCCAACACGCAATCAGCGCTGAAAGTTCCTAATAACTGCTATGAAGTTCCTTTGCAAACTCAGCAGACATCCAGAATAAGGAACTTAAAAGTGGATGCATATGCTAAAGAGAATCTGTGTATACTGCAATACATTTTAAGCAGAGATTTTGTAGACCTTTTTACAGATTTTGTTTAGCTGTGCTGCATTCACTGTTCCCTTTATTTTCCCTAAAACTGTTTCTCACACAGAAGAGTCAGGGAAAGACTGTGTATTAGAAAAAACTAGCTATTAACAAAACTGAATTTTAAACTTCAAGATGCAAATGTATATACCAAAAATACTTACACAGTCATTCATTCAAAAGCTATAATAATATCAGTGATTTTAAATGACCAGTGCAGCTGACTGGATGATAAACCTCAAAGGCAATACAACCAGAAGAGCTACATGACAGCATGCAAAACTATTCTGCCAGTTCTACTGGGGGAGAGTATGAGAATATTTTTTATACCACTTTCACAAGAACTCCTAATTATACTCCTCATCAGCTTTGACTTCCAAAGTGATCACTGTTGACCAATGACTTGTAATAAAAAACAAAAATGAGATGGAAGAAAAGCCAGAGCCCCAGAGAGAAAAATGTCCTCATCTGAGACCAGATATGACTTTTAATATTCAAACAAAATTAGGGTTCAGTGGTTCAGACCTAGGGAAACAACATAACAATCTGAAGAATAAGTAGTGTTTTCTGAAGGAATTTAGCCAAAGTTGCCTGTTGGAGGATGTTTCAGCTAGTGTTTAGAGAGTGCTTTCATACCACCCTAGCTAGAAGAAGGTTGACTCTTTGCCAATAGCCCAGATAATATTGTGAGAGGCAAATAGTAGGTGTTCTCTAGCAGAACATATTTCTCAAGAGCAAACTCTTACAGTCATTCTATTTACTACCTTGGATATCCAAAACGATCTACCATACCGCACATGCTATGAGCAGCGGGCAATTTCTTTGGAACATATAACCTGCCTATGTTTAAAGAGAAGGTATTCTATATATATGTCATGCAGAAAGTCATGAATAAAGACGGCTCAGCTGTACATATAGCAAGAATAACCTTTTAAATAAATCTGTGATGATTAAGTGAGACACCAAGAGATCTGTAGGAAAAATGCATATGTGAATATCACCTTTTAGTGTGATAATTGTGAGGCTCAGATTCTGAGGGAGAGAGAGTAAGGGAGACCAAAGTATGTCTCAAAGTCTCTCTTTAGGCACTGGAAAGAAGTCTGGGGAAGATAGATGAAGGACTGGGCATAACACCTCAATGAAATAGCGGTGCTCGCTGCAGAAGGACTGCCAACATGCAGGAGCAAATCCAGATAAAACAATATTAATAGCCTGTTGAAGCAAAGGAGAGTGAGAATTTTGGCAAGAGATAAATGGTTCACACTTTAGGCAATGATTTACAGTGTGAGGGATAGGAGAAGGATTACTTAGCCAGGGACAGATGTAAGGTTCAGTACAGGAAGTAAAGAAAAATAACCCCCAATCTTTAATTTTTTTATGTCATGCTTATGATGTTCTCATTCCTGATTTTCAAACATATGCAGTTGGCAATACAGTACTTAAAAGCGTCAGTCTGGTATTTCTTGAGGGGACTGAAACCTTCCTTCTGCTATATCAATAAGGAAGAACTTATGAGAAAATGATACTGCCTGCTAACAAAATTAATCCAATCCCTTCAGGACTGATGTAACCCTTTACAATAATAACATGTATCCAAGGTCTTTGCAATGTTTCTGGACAATGTGATGTCCAATAAAATGAGGAGATAATCTTGGGTTAGTTCAGATCTACACACTAGACTTGTGGACAGCTGGACCAATCCACATTGTTTTTAAGAATAGATCTGTTACTTTACTGGACTCAGTCATGTAGCAATGACAAAATGTGAACATTCGGGAAGGAGGCCTGATGGGCTAAGTGTCCTCTACCTCTTTACAAAAGGAAAAAAATAAAAGCAAAGAAGAAGCAAAAGAAGAAAAGAAGAAAAAAAGAAGAAAGCAAAATCCTCTTTACTTAATGTGGACCTCTGTCTCTGGTGTGTAAGTCCTCCGTGTCCAAAGATAATTAGCACTTTATAATGCTAATTATTATAATTATGTCTGAGAAAAAAATCATTAGGGGGTAGGTCTGTTCAATGATTTTCAATTGCCCCCTCTATTAAAAAATAAGGTCATTTTTCGATTAGCTAGTTTTAGAGGCTCAAAGCTGGAAACTGTGTTACAGAAAATCCTTTGGTTGTTTCCTCATTTATGACATTTTGTAAAGATTTAAATAAGAAAAATAAAATAATGTCATAAAATCTGGCTGTCATAAAATTATCTCAGATCTTTCTGGCATCATACTACCAATATTAAAAAAAAAGTATGTATTTTTGTCATTTTTTGGCATGAGCATGTGAATCCTGTACTGAAAGAAGCTAAGAAAATCACCTTAGACTTCCTTCTGTCGCATATTTGTTTGAAATACCAGAGGTAGTAACTGGAAATCGAAAGGCATATATTGTAGAACATTGATAGGAAATATAAATATGGACCAAAATTTAAAATATTCAGTCTAGGACATTATATTGGGGGTGAAAACAACCAGCTGAATAGAAATTCCTTGGTTTTTTCCTCTCACTTAGCATAACATTTGTACAAAGACAGTTTAAATGTCAAAAACCATGATTTTCAAACTGTATTTTTAGATGCACTTTCAAAGCATTATAGAAATTAATATTCTGACCAGTACTTAAACTTTCAATTATGTTAGCATTATGTTTGTTCCAGGATATCGTGAATTCATTTTACTGGGAGCTAGAAAGAGAGTTTGCTGTGAACTAATTTGGCTTAGTTTATAGAGCAGGGAAACAACTTGGGAGTTATTTTTCAGGAATATAAAGAGATATAAAGAGAGAAGGAAGACGGTGAGGTTGATGAGGCTGTACTGCAAATGTAGTCAAAGGGTTGCTGATTTTAAAAATTTTGGTGACTAGGCAACTTCTAGAAGGCAACATAACTTAGTTGTCAATCCAATAAGGAAAAATCACTTGTTAAGATACTTTTGTAATACAGTGTAATCAACTAGACATAGGGGCTAAAAGAAGGTAGGTTTCATTATTTATACAAGATCAGATTAGAGAATTACACTAAAATGCAGCTTCTGTTTCTGACAAACCACATTTTTTGTTCTGATTTGGGCTGATCTATTGTGTTGTCTTAAGTATTTGAGGGTAGAGAAGAAATACGACATGACTTCTGCCATATGGCTTAACTAATGTTTTGTGACAGAAGTAGCTTAACCATATATACCATATACCATAAAAAACTGGCTGATAATTTTCTCACATGAAAATGTGTTGTGAAAACTCAGAAATGCCCTGAGGGAATTCTCAAATATTCAGAGAACATGAAGAAACTGCTTTTGCAGATTTGCTTTAAAGTGGAACCTAGGATGAGTGTAAATGCTTTTGCAGCCTGGATCAGACAGTTCCTTACAGCTCTAGAGGCTGGCCCCAATTTAAAAAAAAAAAAAAAAGTTATTCAAGAGGAAAACATTTCCCTCCCAAGGTTGTGAAGAAGAAAGATCCTCACTGATAAGGTCTCCAGGTGGAAATTAGCCCTTCACATGTAATTTGACATCTTAAAAGGAAAAGCTCCCCAGGAGAAGGCAAGATATTTGTTACATAGATTGAACACTTTGAAAGCGAATGGCTCAAATGAATTTTGAGAAGATGGCCACTTCACATTTTCAGAAGATTGGCACTGTCAAAAAGAGAAATGGAATGAAAAAACCCCAGTAATTAAAAAAAAAATCTCTTAAGGCCCTCCTTCCAAACACATTCCAAATTTTGTTTTGACATAGTAACAAAATATGCTCCACTGCAGACGTACAATATTTCTTTTTTAAAAAAAAGAAGACAAAAGAACACTGGCCTATCAATTATTTCAGAGAGCAGTTTAAACAAAGTAAATATCAAGTTAAAGTACAATAAAGCTGGTAAATCTTCTATACTTCTCCTCCCTTTCAGAATTTCCATTACTATGACTTTGGGGAACCATCAGAAATTCTACGTTGAAGTCCATTTTAGTAAAGCACTCAAGCATTGAACACCAATGAAAGCGATGGAATTACTTGCATGCTTAAAGTTAAGCACACTCACAAGTACTTGCTCCATCCAGAGCAGCATCCCTTCATCCCTGATGAAGTCAAAAGTGTCTCTTATGCCTAAAAATAAGATGCTATTCCTTGTATTAGTATCCTTTGGAGACTGAGGTCAAAAACTGATGTAAATGCATCAGGCAGTCAGGCATTCCAAATTGCCTAGAGCTACCGCTGATTCTAGGGTACCTCACTTTTAAACAGCAATAGAAAGTAAAAGTAAGCATACTTTTTTTCCTTAGTTCTTTTTTTATTGTCCTTGGCACTTCTGATTTGTCTTTGCTAGTGACCTGTTTTCACAATGCACAACTCTATAGAAAGAGAATAAGACCTCAGCACAAGCACTTGAGCCATATGTGATGACAGTTGCCTTTACAAAGGTATTTGACAAGTATCAGCTTTAAGCCACCAAGTTTTATCATTTAAGTGACCTTGGTTCACCTAGCTTATCAGTCTGGTGTACCTAAATGATTATAACTTTCATTCTTTGCATGAGAGGAACAAAATGGACAAGAATGGTTTCTTTCAGTTGAATTATAGCCATGACAGGGACTACCCTCAGAGCTAGAGAGTGATTCATGGACCACTGGTACAGATGAGACCATGGCAGGTAAGTCTGAACCAGCCTGCAGATTTAGTGTGAGGCTTTAACATTTGTAGTTCAGCTGACAGACTGATGATAATGTTACTTGTTTGCCTGTGAAGAATTGATGGGGATCTTTTGATCCAAAGAGGGAGCCTAAGGAAGCCAATTTGTTCCACTACAGACAGATTTTAGCACGAAGTAACAGAATTGCAGAATGGTTGAGGTGGCGGACACCTCTGGAGGTCATCTGGTCCAACCCATCCTGCTCAAGCAGGGTTATCTACCACTGGTTGCCCAGGACCATGTGTAGATGTTTTTCTAATTTCTCCAGGGATGGAGGGTCCACAACCTCTCTGCACAACCTGTTCCAGAGTTCAGTCAACCTCACAGTAAAAAAGTTTTCTTATGTTTAGATGGAGCCTCCTGGGCCCATTGCCTCTTGTCCTGTCACTGGGCACCACTGAAAAGAGCCGGGCTTCATCCTGTTTGCACTTTCCCTTCAGGTATTTATATACATTAATAACATCCCCCCTAAGCCTTCTCTTCACTAGGCTAAACAGTCCCAGTTCTCTCAGCCTTTCCTTATGTGTAAGGTGCTCCCATCCCTTAACCATCCTTACGGCGTTGACCTTCACAGAACATTGAATAAAGATAAATTCTCTGTTGACAGAAATGTTGACACCTTTACATGCCACAAAAGAAAAGCAAAAGTAGGTTTTCAGAAGTGTCGTCCATATACTTTGCTGTAAAGTAGTCAACTCCAATAAATTATTGGGAAGAACCATTTCATACCTGAACTGAGTTTTGGGAAACATACAGTTCATTCATAATCAACCATCTTTTATTGGAAATAAGATGTACAGGACATAGCCAATCTTTTTTAGAACCCTGTATTTGTGGACAGATCCTGACCATAATTTTGATCACTGTTCAATAAGCAAAGAAGGACTACATAAAGAGGTAAGAACTTCTAATACAGGCAGATGGTAGCTAGTCTGAAGAAAATATTTATTCAATTTTTTTTTCTTTGCTTCATACAGTGATTCTGCTATTGCAGGCTGAGTGCCAATAATTCAGGGTGGTGACACATGGGACTAATACAAAATGTGTTCAGTTTATAGTTAGGTTAAAATAGAAGCAAAGTTGAAAACAAGCAAAGTTGAAGTCAGGCAGTTTCAACTTTATAAACTTCCCTGCACTAGTTTAGAAAGATTACTTGTGATGAAGCAAATCTGTTGGTTCTGGTGGGTGTAGAGCCCCCAGTGCAAGCTGTGAGATCTCTAGCCCAAAGAATCAATAAAGCTTCTAATTGTGTCATGCCACGTCTGTGATTTAGACTGGAATATATTCTGTGATTTGTTTAATAAACTTGCAAGCTTAAATACCATGCGTTTGTGGGATGCTCCCCTGGGATTCATCCTTAAGGTTGCCCAAATGTATCTCCTCTTCCAGTGACCTACGTAGGAAGTGACATGAGACATGTGGTGGTTTAATTAGCAAAATGTTGGCATCAGATTAATAAAGAAGAGAATATCCTTTTCTACAGTTTCTGTTTCATATAAATATCCCTCTCAGAGCTCTAGTTCCATATGGCAATTAGAAGTACTTGTTAACATAGTTGTTTAGGTATATGAATAATGAAGGTGGGTTTTCTCCAAGCCTGTAAGAACTAGGGATAGACAGACTTGTTTAGATAAAATTGTTTAGATAAAATTTAGATAAGACTCACCCATCTACACATAAAAATTCCTCCATTTTTTAAAACCCAACTTAAATTGGAAGCATCTAATATTCTCATTTCTGGTTGGTTTTGGTTTTGTTTGTTGTTTTGGGGTGGTTTTTTTGTGTTATTTTTATTTTTAAATAGTTTTTATTTATTTCTGCATTGCTAAGGCTTGTTTGGAAATTAAAGCCATGAAAAAAATCACTGTTTCAAAGAAATACTCAAATACTAAAGGCAGACTTGATTACCTGCATAAGTTGAGTATAGTTTTTAAATATAGCAAAACACTGTGCACTCAGTTTTAAATAACCCAAAACATATAACTGTAGGTTGTTTGTTCAGAAAAATTGTCTTCTGCCTTTGGAACATCCATCAGAACACAAACAATTTATTGAATTTACATTTTTTCAGTATCTTTCAAGATGTTTTTTCAGTGTTCTTATTGTTTGGTAGGTGAATTGCAAAAGTCTTCATTTCATACATAATATTCAATGCTTTACTGATGGCAGCAGAAGTCATAGAAATAACATGGCTGTACACATTTAGATGGACCAGAACTGCAAGAAGAAAATTCTTTAGGGAAACTTTAGTGCAGAGAAACCATGAATTAAGATTGCTAATGTATAATTTTTAACATTTCTTCCTGATTTGGCAAAAACCAAAATCTTAAGCTGTTTTGGGTCTGGAAAAGTATAGTCATGTTTTGTATAGTTTACACTAAGGCTGCAGGGATAAAGGACAATAGAGGTGAAACTATGGTGAAATTTTTTTCACTTTCTCATTAGCCTGAAAGTGGAGTTTGGGAGTATCACAATCCTCACTCCATTAAGCTTTAAATTATCCTTTCCTTTTCCTTTTCTCATTGCAACTTTTTCTTAAAAGACAGGAATAGCTCTGATGTTTGTATGTCTTCCAAAGAGCAACTTTTGGCAACAGAAAAAGACAGCCTAAACAAATTGGAGACATATCTTGACAAATTTATGAGACTGAATAGCCAGGCAAAGGACTGAAGTTCATGACAGAAAAAAAATCCTTTACTCTCCTCTATCCCTATAAAAGGACTGCCTCGTTTCATTAGAGAAGCTCCATAATCCTCATGAAGTCATGGGTTAAAAATTTTGGTATCTTTCTGACTGAATTAATCTTTAGTTCTTTTTGATTCTTCCATGATTATCAAGTAAATAAATTCTACTTAGTACTGTTTTGTGTTACTTCGAGCCTTCATTCAGAATTATATTCTTTTTTTGACATGCATCTTTTGATTATAGACATCTTATTATCAGACTTAGTTGTGGTTGAAAGCTCCTCAATTTTATTTATTTGTTTGCTTGTTTGTTTATTATCAGAGTGGTTGAATGGCTTTTGCAGAATTTCAAATTGCTTGAGCAATGTATCAAATGCTCTTTGCGTGCAGTAAAATTGTTTTATTCTGCAAAGACTGTGCCCCAAAAAACGGGAGGAAGCCCACTTTCTCTGTTCTTAAGTGCATGTAGGTTAGCAAAAGCGTTCTTCAAAGGATTTGAGGGAGATTGATAGGACATATGCAACTACATTATGATTCTTGCAGAATCTTTCAAAGACTGTGCAACAGGATATGGTCTATATTGTTATCTGTGTAAAACCATAAAGTCAGAGTAACAGATCTGCTAGAATGGTTTTCTCAGAAAACATGTCACTAACATGAGTTAGAAATTTGAAGCTTAAACATTGAATTAAAATACGTGGGGTTAGATTTAATGAAAAGAATAATAAAGGGTCCTAGTGTTGGTTAGTACAGACAGGCATAGCATAGGCTTCCACAATTTTTATGTCTATTCACCTTGTCCTGCTGTGTTACACCACTGCTATTCCAGTTTTGAGCTCTGTGAACAGAGGTTTTTCTGTGTTCTGAACTCTACCGGTTAATATAATAGTGATTCTGTTACAAAGGTAGAAGGAGAATAAAATAATCAGATTTTCTTTTTTCCCTTGTCACCTCAGTCCATGTTTGAAACCAAATTCCAGAAACAGAAAGGTTAGTATCTTCTTCTTCCAAAGAGGTCCTCATGGACTGACTCCCTTTGAAATCAATGGGACTTTGTGAGAATAATAAATGGCATTTGCAGGGAGTAATTGCAGGGTCAAGGAACAGTGTGTCAGAGCACTTACCTCCGAGATATTTCTCTGTGCCTATCTGTTAGCAGCAACAAAACCTATTTCTTTCATTTTCACCCAGAAACTGGGCCTTTTTAAATAGATGAAGAAAAATAAAACATGAATTCATTCTTACTCAGATTTGAATTGAATGAATAGAACTAATGTATAATCTTCTTTCTGCAAAGTGATAAATATTTACAGTGTATAATGAGATTTCCTGTCAAAAATTGATGGTATTTATTGTGTTTTAATAAAAGCAGATTTGGAAATGTTAGTTTTATTAAAGAAAAGAAATGTTGAAAATATTGCCATTTTCACATTTGCTTTTTCTATGGAGACCTTATATGCAAAGACAGCTTTTGAGCTAACTTTATTACTATGGAAATCAGTTGCAACAGAATAGAAATAGTATGAAATAATGAAAACATTAATACTTTTTTACACCTTGTTTCATTTATTTATCAGATACACTCTCTATTTTTTCTTTGCTATTAAGGCTCACACATTTCAATATTAAAAAGGTTTTCTTTCTTTTTTCATAATTTCTTTTCTTGATTCAAATTTCCTGAAATTACAGCAGGAAACAGGCATTTCATACTTGGCAGAAATCTGGAAGTTAAAGTCACTGCCATGTGCAGTGTCCAAGTTAAGTGCTACACAGATATTTGTGGCTCAATGAAGAAATTATTTACAAGGACGTATTGCTGCTAGAAAGAGGCTGTATCCTCTCTCCTCAATGACGAAGCCAGTCATCAGCTACTTCTAAACTGACTTATGGCAGTACCTTAACATATACTGCCATTAAGTAATCTGCTAAGTCTATAGAGCTCAGCTTTCTTGGGGATTTAAGACACATTAGTCAAAATATCAGTATACAGGTGCTGAGTGCTTGAAAACATCTATGTGGTTCCTTCCATTTGTATCAAACTTTTAATCATTTAATGTTACACAAATAGATGAAGCAGGTGATCAGACTTGCTTTTAAAAGGCTAAAAACTATAAGCAAACTCTAAACTAGTTCAATAATATTTAGTTTCCAGGTCATGTAGCCGTAAAACCCTAGTTGGCTGTAAGGCAACAGTTTGTTAAATTAGTGAGCCATTTTCAAAAGAATGAATACAGGAGAAAAGGAGTTTTTAATGTAAGTTAAAAAATGAAGGGGGGAAAGTGAGGGCAAAAGACAGCAAGAGATGTGAAATCTAGCCTATTTTATAAAGTAATAAATTTTTTAGATTGCATGGATGTACACGCGTGTGTGTATGTGCATGTGTAACTCTTTAGATAGGAATTTTTGCTTCAGGCAAACAGAAAGAAACCTCTTACAGCATCCCTTTAACTGGCATGAAGCCAGCCTTGCTCATTTTCTGCAGCTGGCATGAACATAAACTCATTTTTCCAGAAGTGACCCCCATTATTTCATTTTTCCTAGCTCCCAACAAGTTGATGAGCTATAATACAAAGCAAAGCAATTAATTGTTACATGGCATCTTTGTTAGAGTAGTAGTGGTGATCAGCAGTTGGGGAGGAGGAAATAGTCTTAAGAATGTGGTAAAATAAAGATTTTCATCAGATTAAATGAGTAAAATGGCCTCAAATAGATGTTGCATACTATTTAGTTATGGGTGAAGACGGGAAGAGAGGCCTTATGTAAAGCAGACTTGAAATTTCTCAATGAATTAAGAAAGCTTTTTTTGGTTTTGCTTTTATGTATGTTTGCTTTTTGTTTTCTAAATCTCTCTTCTTTACTTGAAATGTAAGTTTCAGTTTTGGTAAGGTTGGACTTCTCTTCTAAGAAGTGTTGTTGTTCCATAGTCCTGCTCTGCAGCTGAAAATAAAACAGAGCAGGTAGTCACCCAATTAATCAAAGTTAAATGTCCTATGGACTGACACCAGACATAGCCTGAACTGTCTTCAGGGGAGCTCCACCAAGCCAGTGGATCGAAAGGGCGGATTTTTGTTGTATTTCCTGTTGAACCTTTTTCCACTCTGTATCAGCAATTAAATATCACTTGGAGTTGTAACTGAAGTTCAGTCTCTCATCCTGTTCCAGTATTGCAGACATGGGTCACTGGCTGTTCTGTTGGTAGCTGAGGTCTCTTCTCTTTTTGTGTGTCTCTTTTTCTGTGTATTTCCCATACTAAATATGCACAGAAACTTCCAGGAAATTTTAACTTATGATCTTACAGCACTAGTGTCCAACATAATGCTAGTCCTGAACTGTGGACTGTTCATGGGGGGCCAAAATAGAAAGATCAAGTTAAAAGATAGGCAATATAAAGCAAGTCGGTGAGGCAATAACACAAAACTTAATGGTCTTTGGAAGTAGAGATCATGACTCTATTGTAGACTATTGCAGTAGCTGGGAAAGGTGACAGACGGGATTTTATGACACTGAGTGACTAGCAACACAGACAACGCTTCTTAGACAGAAAATAAGAGTAGGAGACCATTAAATTAAAAATGGAATATTGCAGATAACACATTTTGACATCTGATGTTTGTTAATGTGAATAGAAGAGCAGCAAGATGGAGGGCTGTTGAGGAAGGCAGTAAGAGGCAATCATGATCTGGATCATCTTTTGGATTCCATAGAAATTACTACAAATTAAGTCCACTCTCCGGGTTTCTTTAGAGGACACAGTAGAAAAGGGACAGAGCCTGGGGAAGCAGGAATGTAATCTGAGACATTCTTTTTAGCAGCAGCATGACTAACAGAGTCAGGTTAAAACAAATTGGTTTTAACAGGTTATTTTAAATCCTTGTCTGTTCATCACATTCCCCTGCTACTGGGTGTACAGCTGGAGGGTAGAAATGGTGTGGGAACATTAAGCCAGGGACCGGAAAGATGAGAGAGAAAAGTCAGGCTGTTTAAAATGGTGCTGCTACCAAGATCACTGTTCATCAGACTGACTTTTCTAAGTGCTGTGATGCAGTCCACATTTCTTTCTGTGACCAAACAGCTAAAAACTATTCCTTCCCTGTACCTACACAGAGAGACAAAGGATCAGTTTGGAGTGGATAAGTCACTTGATGAGAACTCTGGGTCCAAAATATCTCTCCAGTTAAGAACATTTATTTTATTAACTGTAGGTCTTTGGAGGCTTATCAAAAGCTCTTAATACAAATTATATGTTAATGTTTCTCTTGGTACTTGTGGAAGGAGTTATCTTAAGCAGCAGTGATTTTCTTTATCTGAAGCCCTTTCTTAATCTGCAGAATGAGCAAAGCTTCTCTATAACTGTATCTTGAACCTGGGCTAGAGAGACCTTACTACCGGCATAGAGGAGGTGGTTTGGTGTTGACGTGCACTCAAGGTTCTAATTATCTGAGATAGCTGAACTGCAGCAGATGTGGTGGTACATACCATGTTTGGAACACCTGCCTCCTACAAGGTTTTCTAAGACTGAGTTTTTTTTCCCTTTTCCTACTATATCTTTTGATATACCTGGCAAACACAACTACTCTGAACCATTAACGGCTTGAATGGTATGTGTACTTGCTTCCCGTAGGTGACAATGTTCTCTGCCTTGCTGACAATGGTTTGAACTACCCCACCTCACTGCAGAAACATGCAAGTTTGCAAGAAATGTGTAAACTGTTTGGTATCGGTGCATGAATGTAAGAATGGCAGTCACTATGTTCAACCACATCAATGAAGAAGTACCACAGCAGGAACAAGCAAATAATCTCTATTTGGTCCTTTATCTTGTGGTAGAAACCACCTTCCTAAGGAAATCAATAAACATCTTGAGTGACAGGAACAAATGGAAAGACTGACTTTTAGGTTAGTCTCTGATGGAAAACAGTTGTTCACTCCTATTTCAGACAACAGCAGGAGTCTTGAAAGATAAAGGAGGGGAGGGGAGATAAAGCTGTACATAAACAAAATGCTGATGAAGGGCAGTGATGCAGCTTCTTCCAGTAACATGGCACACAAGTGGGAGGAAAGACCTACAATACCTCTCTATCAGTAAATCATAGAATCATAGAATCGTTAAGGTTGGAAAAGACCCTTAAGATCATCAAAACAGTAGCATGGAAAGCAACAATTATTCAGCTGAAAACATGTAACAAGAATTCAGTTAATGGTTACCCAATGGGATAGCACCAGCAATATTGACTGTGACCTTCTGCTTTAAGGGAGAAAGGAAGAAAGCCTGCTCTAATTGGAACAGTAATGTCTATTAAAATGTTGTTAAAATTTTGTTAGCATTGCTATTATATTTAATAACACAGCATGCTAGATGACAGGACTTTTACAACACTACTAAGACAGACTGCCTATCTTAAGGCTATAGAGTTGCAAACAGTTACTAAGAAGAAAACACATGACTAGCCCCTATGCAGTCAGTTCACAGTCTTATGAAGACAGTCACAAGAGCAAGTTACCCATGTTCATAGGATTAGTAGGTCAGAAAAAGCATAGCAGGAGGACAGAACAATGTAATGGTAAGTGAAGAAGAAGGAGCGCAAATAAAGAATATGGTATTTGTGAAAATACTGGATGGAGTTTGAGGGTGACATTGTATATAAGGCAATAAAGTAGGAAGTATTAAATTGTTTGTATGATTTTAAAATATCTACTGATACTGAAATGAGCTTCCATGCTATTGAAAAACACTTCCGGAACTAGTCAAGACTTCACAACTGTTAAACTTGTTCTTATCACAGAATCACAAAATCACAGAATGGTAGGGGTTGGAAGGGACCTCTGGAGATGATCTTGTCCACACCCCCTGCTTGAGCAGGCACACCTAGAGCAGGGGGCACAGGAACACATCCAGGTGGGTTTTGAATGTCTCCAGGGAAGGAGACTCCACAGCCTCCCTGGGCAGCTGGGCAGCCTGTTCAACATGAAAGTGTATTTGTAAACACACAGAGGAAATAGTCTGAATAAATTATGTTAAAGTGTCAATTACAGTTCTTTTTTACATTCTCTGCAAAATATAGTTGACGTTGACCGTAGTCCAGGTGGCAGCGGAAAACTGTTTCAAGACATTTTGCACATGGCTTTTCTCTCATAAGTGATAAATCCATCCTAAGTTCAAGTGAAAAAAATTCAAGTATGGAAATATTGCAAAGAAAAGGTTGTGAAAACTCTAGCCCACCAAGGAGGTAGTTGACCCACATACAGCATGTTCTACTGAGTTTCCTCTCCTTTGTTATCCACCTGAGATTTGCCACTGGATCAGAGCATTGATCCATCAAGTCTATAGTCTTTTAACTGTGGGAGCAGCTAATGTCCAATAAAGAGTTAAAACTAGCCAAACAAAAGGGCATTAATTTAGTTAGTAGTGCTCCCTGTAGCGGTTCTGTTCTGACCTTTCTTCTGATCATATTATCTTATCATACGCAGGTTACATATTTTGTTCTGATCTCTGGTGTAAATCAAGCGTACGTCCATTTCAGTAAGGAACGATGCAAAAGAGATCAGTGCTATGTGCTGAGACAGACAGGCTGACTGTCTCAGCTGGCATAAACTGGTGTAGTTGCAGAAGGGCTAAGTTATTTTACCCCAGATGAGAATCTCTTTATTGTGTCTCTCAGAATAAGCCTTTATTGAACCAAGCCCAAGGGGAGGAAGAGAGAGAAGAATGATGCAAAGAAGGAGACCAAAAGGTATGCAGGGCAGAAGTACACAAAACCCTCTTCCCCTATCACTGATTACAAATTATTATACAAGCTGAGCCCCATATTGTATACTTCATTTACAGTAATTGTACAACAGCTGTATAATAGGTGTAGTTTAAGGTATGAGTGTTGCTCAGAGTGTAGCTTAAATGTCCACAGTGAGATGTGAATATGAATATGAATGGTCCTGACTGCATAGTAATTGGTGGTATTATGGGAGTGAATGGAAAAGCTACATATGGATGAATGGGTGGGGCTAGGGAAGGGTGCAGCACGAGAGACTAATGGTAGATTTTATTTTCTCACATAGATGCCTTTTCCTTTAAATAATTAGCCAGCGGCAGTAGAAGTAAATGAAAAGAAAGAGAAGGAGACCAGTTTGGCACACTGAAGCTCTATACTCATCATATTAAATCATTCCAATTTCCCTCTCTTCACCCCACCTACCTACCTATTGATCCATCCGCATTAAACTTGTAATATGAACAACAGCAAAGTTCCAATCTGCGGGGAGAAAAAACAAAGATTTTGAGAATATGATAGCATTAAAACAAAAATGTGGTTGTACAAAATGCCTTAGCACACAGAGAAAAGAAAAAGGCGTGGAACAGAATCATTCTTTTTCTTTTGCGCACATGGCTTATGCGTGTTGCTCTTAGGGTGTTACAAAATGAGAGGTGTACGCTGCTGTGAGGGAATGATGAGTTGGGAGTCAGAGCTAAGAACCAATTCATGTTGTATTCATTCAGTTGTCTTCTTTTGTTACCATAAAACTTGGAAAGCATTGTTCTGGCTTTTGGGGTTTTTTGTTCCCATCCTTATTTCTTTACCATTTTCATGAATTCAAGAGCATGGTAATCTCCTCTTTGATACAGCTGGATATGTAGTTATCAGGAAAATTATGAAATTTGGATTACTTGGGTGATTGGAGCAGTTTATTGCTACATCTGAAGTTCTGTAAGTGCAAAGCAAAAATTAAACTTCAGGACAGGAAGATTACTTACACAACATTGTGAATTATTTTGCAGTATCACAGACAGCTGGTTATATCGACAGTTCACATGAACACAGAGGCTGGTCCTGCAGATGTTAACACTTCAGAAAACTTGAGTTCAGTGTGGTTTGCTCACCCAGTACATGTACCCATACCCACAACTGATTGTAGGTTCTACGTCCATCCAAACCCTATGGATCTGATTTTATGTTATAGGCTGTAGCACAAGGCTGTGTACTAAGAAGTCGCTAATTATAAAGCAATTGAAACTCATTGTATATCACATTAAGACAGGAAGTATACTTTGTCTTAAAAACTTGACAAATTGTTGTTACATGTATCACTGATTCTGCAAATCTTTGTTGTTTTGATAATCATTTTTTGTTTTACCAAAGACAATTTCCTAAAGAAGACATTCAGAAAGGAAAGCCTAGTATTGCATCATGCTACCTATTTATAAATTCTAAGAAATAAACATAGCAAAAATTAATTACATTTATTCATGTTCTTGAAAATGACAGTACATGACAAGAAAAAAGGGTCACTATTGCTCACTTCTTTTTTAAGACAATCTTTGTTTACCTAGTTCCCAAGTGTTAGGAGCCTGTACGGTACATTTGCATAGGATAACTAACATATACCACACCATTTTCACGTCTGCAAGTACACGTGAGTAACCGTAATTACACGTGACACCAATTACTCTATTACTTTGTATTAAATTATAATGGAAAATTCCACTAGAGAATTGAAGCCTAATTGCATCTTAATTTGCATAATTTTGCATATTAATTACATCTCAGATGAATAATAAATTTCAGCAGATTTTTAATTTATGCATAGACACAAAAACAAGTGGAGAAATAATTTACAAAAAAATACCAGCAACTATTACTTAGGGCATTCAACTAATTTTGCTTAGTTTAGCAAAACAAAACTTGGTTTGTTTAATATAGCATCTTTAGGCTGATTGCTGTTTATTGCACAATATGTCAGTTTTGAAGCACAGAGAGAAGCTGAGCCTTTTTAATACAAAAAATAGATGTTAATTCACAGCATTTTAAGTTGAGGGATTTTACATTTTTGAACAAAATGTTTGGAGGACAGTGCTATTTAATTAATTTGAGAATGGGCTTAATTGTGATAGGTTTTTTACTTATAAGACATCTTATTTCATTGCATTTTTTAATGAAGGAATAAAAAATAGAATATTAAAAGAAAAATTCTTGATGAGGAGGTTTCTCTGTTAATCAAATGCGGAATGTTTTCTTGTTTAAAGACAGCGGTTAAGCAACTGTAATTTTGATGACTATTACTTTCAGACAAAGGGCAAAATTAAGGCCAGGAAATGTGTGAAATTTTAAATCAACATATATTTAAATAATTCTGGAGGTATTGTATTTATTTCAGAGTCATTTTACGTACGAGAAAAATAACTGCATAATCAAAATGCACAAAAACTGTAACTTGAACTTGCAAAGCTTTTCTTAACTTTAGAGTCAAAATAATATCAATGAATTATGCCCATTATATTTGCCTGGACTACTCACCTATATAAAGTTAGGCAGATAGGAAAGAACAGAGTCTATAACCTTCTTTCCTCTTTTTTTTGCCTACCAATTTTCCTACTCATGTTAGTAAACAAAATTATATTTATATCTTATATGTCTCTGCATAGCTTATTTAATGAAAAAAATTTAAGAGTGCGAATTCACAAAAATACTTTAGTTCCATGAATTTCAGCCACATTATCAACCTACTTACTCCTTTTCAATCTAATCTGTAAAACTGAAGTCCCTCTACATAGTCAGTTCATCCCAGACCCTAAGCTGATATTGTGCCTTCTGTACCTGCTGCCACAGTCAATCTGAGACTGCCTGCACGAAGGATAATTCTATTGATCATTTGCCAAATTGTACAAAAGGAATAGATGCCAATGCCTTAATAAATCAGGAGACTGTCGAGATGAATGAACATATTTGTCTTCTCCTTTGCTCAAAAAAAAAATATCGTAAAGAAGCATCTATTTTTCCAACTCGTTCTGTAGTTCTGCCACTGTAAGGGCTGGGCAGAATGAGCAGGAGACTGTGCATTCTCCAAAAGTCCACTCGATGTGTCTTCTGCCCCAGCACTCTGGATTTTGCCAGTTGCAATGGCCTGGGAGATTGTAAAAAAGAACACTTTGCAGAGCATGTTTACATTGTACTAGTTACAGATCATTATTTTTACTTGTCAAGTGGGAATCTGATCTGACGAATACCAAGCTATTCTTTTTGTTTCTTTCGTTATTTCACAGTGACATGTTTTAAAATTAATATATCACCGGGAAAAGTTTTCTTTTTTCCTTATGAAACACTGAATGCAGCAAATGTGTTCGTTTTATGATGTCTGTTGCTATTATGCCTCTGGTTTGGTATCAGGCACCTGTCACTTGGTTCCATCTGCACAGCACACCAAATCCCATTAGTAGCACCATCTTTAGTACCCTTCTTATTAAAAGTTAAAACAGTTTAGCATTCAAAAATAACATTCTAATGAGGATCGAGATTGTCCTTTTACTTTCTGAACATCCCATTTGGCAGGGTTCAGATAAGCAGAAGGAAATTGCACTGAATGAACTGAAGTGGGGCTATGAATCTTCAACTGTTAAACAATAGTTCCCTCTCATGGACGATGTGGGCAACCGCAGTTTCTGAAACGCATCTGGAGAGTCAGAGCATTTTTTAAAAAACACATTTTGCTTCTGTGTACCAACCACGAGATATTTGCTTACGGGGGGAGAAGTAACGGTGACTACAAAACTCACCGTTATCAACATCTGTTGCAAATGCAGCTGGGAATGCAAGGTCTTTTCTACAACATTTTACAAGGAGATGCACTTTTTTCTTTTCTCTTTTTTTTTTTAAGGTATTTAAACTATGAGACTAGATACTTACCAGGCAGTTTATAATAATAATAATATATATTGTTTGAAATATTTTATTCAGTCCTGATCCTAAATTAAAAACCTAGCATTTCACCTTCGTAAAGTACAACTTAAGTAACTTGGTCAAATATCATTACGATGGCTGTTGCATTTTGTAGTTACACTTACAATGGGGCTTTGACATCTTGAAATTGTGTTTGATCCTGCAAGACAGAAAAGCCTGGCTCCTGTTTTAGGATTTGGAAGTGGAAAGTAATTCCTATTCTCTGCACTGGGTGTGGGAATTCTATTCCCACAACACCTTCCTTCTCCCTTGAATGCCCACTGCTATATTTTGGGAAAAGTTTATCTACTTTTATCTTCCTTAAAAAGGTGTTATCTAGTTCTTATGCTGACTGCCTCTGTAAAATCACGTTGCTTCCTCCCTTTCCAGTCAGTACAGTACCACACAGGCCTCTATGTAAAGAAGTGAATTTATCAGTATATTTTCTGTATCTGCTTGCCTTAAATAAATTCCTTTAATCTTATACAAATCCGTTTGAGCTCTGAGGGCTAACATTCTCCAGCTTTGTTTTGGCAATCAAGACTAGGTTGGAACTGCACTCTCAGAGAGGTGCATTTCAAAAGCCCTGTGTTATCTCTCTTCTAGAAAGCATAGATTAAGTTGACCAGTTAGCAAATGCATATACAAAGACTGAGGACAGATGACAAATGGCATTTTTCCTGGATATATTTTTCAGTATTTGACCTTATATCAAGACAATTAGGATATGCTATTCCTTATATTCAAATTTATCATGGTAGACGACATTCTTGTGCGTATGTCAACAAAAATCAGTCTTGATTTCAGGATTGCAAAGGTCAGAATGAAGCTTTTTAAATTATGTTTTAAATCTAAAATATTTAATGATTTTAGTATATTTTAGCGTCTTTAAATGTCTTGTAAAGATTTTGCAGATGGAAGACTACAGAAATGCTAATTAAATGTTTAGGCTACTACATAAAAGAAACTGTTTAAGGGTTAAGAAATAGAAAACAAAGATTCCTGGAAGTTGAAGAAGCATCCTGTGAAGTACTACTACATGCTTGCCATATCATTACAAGTTTCCTCAGCCTTTGTTACTGACTACTGTTAAAGACAAGACCCTGTGCTAAATGTTCTTTCAGTCTGGAGCACAATGATCAGACTTTTTAGAAATATCAGTAAATTTCAAGAAATATACTCCTCCGTGTTTATCAAAAATGTTTAAACTACTAAAGATCCAATGCAGCTATTAAAATGTATTTAACACTACTCATGAGGTGGGATTCTGTTCTGCCATATTGTGGAATATTCTGTTAATTTTCAAAACTGTAAGAAATTTACACATAGAAAATTAAGGTGTGATTTTGAATGTAAATTTCAGAATTCAGGTAATGGATATAATTTTAAAATCAGTCACTAATGCTTTTGATATTTTTAATATAATGTAATTATATTATTAATGTAATGTTTGTAAAACATTATTGCATGGACAAAATAAGAAAATAATAGTGCAAAAGCCATGATTCTGCAAGACACGCTGTGGAGCTTTGTGCAGGCGTGAGATACCGATTCAAAGGCTTGACGAGTAATTTCTACTGTTTGTCTATAAAGCATGAAAGAAGGTGTGTCAATGCTTCTCCAAACTGCTTTATCCTTGTTCTGATTAAGTCAAAATTAGAAGTTAATTTTTGGCTTCTTTTCAGAAGGTGAACTGTAAGTATCAGTTCCCACAGTTATACGATGTGGAAGTCTAGCTTCAGGGGAATGAGTTAGAATAACAACTCATTTCACACAGGAGTATCATACATATAACTGAATTCTAATTTCCCTCCTTTTTAACTCTAATTGTCCCATTTCACTGTACTATGCACCTGTAATACTAGAGATAAATAGGCTTTTTTGATCCTGTAATGGTAATTTTTGTCATCCCTGTCCACGTCCAGGAGCATCATGTCTGTTTCCACTAGCAACAGAAGATGAAAAAGATGAATCACAAACCTGGGGCAGCCATGCTTTATGTAGGCATGATCTTGCCCAAGTGACCACGCTAGAGTGACCCCAATGAGCTTTAAAATTCAGAACTTGTCTGATACATTTAAGTTTTAGAGTGTTGCTATGTTTTCCTAAACTTTTTGATGTTAGGTGCCAGAAATTTGGGTGTTTTTTGAGATTTGTCATGTGCATTGTAATGTTGTTGAAGGGTCAGCAGTATTTACAACACAAAACATAAATCCAGCACTCCAGAGTCACAAAACTAGAACAGCAAGGTGTGTGCTATACTGCTGGCGACTGGCTGCTACTCCTTGAAGCAAAGTAGATGTAGGGCACAGACCCCCAGCAGCACAGTAGCACGATCCTATCATCGATGTCAACACCCTAGAAAACAGCTGGTGTTCTGAAGCCACTTTGAATTAGATTAGGACCTGGGAGGCGGTGTCTATAGGGTGGACTTTTTTACAATAATCACCTTTACCACATGACAACAGCAAATCTACAGCTTTGACTACACGGAGTTCTCCTCATCTTAAATGGACCGACCCTGCCTTTACCCTTATGTTTATTTTTCTGTAGTAGGGCATCCTGGATTTGAGTTAATCTTGATCAGTCAACTTTGGGGTTGTAAAACTCAGTATTAACTCACTGCTGAGAAGCCTAGTGGTGGGTCTGGTGTGAAGAATAAGGCAATTACAGTTACATTCTTATCCAGGTGCTGGGAAATACAGGAAACTTCTGGTTAGACATCTGAATATGAGGCAAAAATGCTATAGAGGTTTGGGTAATCCTTTGTTTTCATGTCTTGGTTGTGGAGTTTGTTTTGTTTTCAGATATACTTAAAATAGTTTTGTTCTTTGTTGTGTCATTCTGGAAAGGTTGGAAGTAAAAACAGGAGAGAGAGGTGCTGAATTAAAACAGGCCCATTTCTTTAGTTTACAAGCAGAAACAGAATCAAATCCAGGAGCTGAGCCAATTACAGTATTTGTCATGTGATTTTCTTTTACCCTTTTTCACTTATTTACCTGCAATAGACAGTATAGCCAGAAACTACACTTCTGTCCCATTTAGTTAGCGAATTGGAAAGAATGTTTGACGTGCAAGGTACGATGATATGAGTATCTCTCAGATGAAGGGATGCTACTTTAGTCTTCAGAAACCTTTGGTGTACTCTTCTCCTTAAATTAGACCCTCATTCCTTATTAATAAGACTGCTATTTTCCCATCCCCGCTTCTGCTTTCAGATCTCTCCTCTGGAAAGGCAAGATTTGCTGAGTCAGTCGCTTTAACCGGAGGGGCTCGGTATTTTACTTTTTCCTGTAGTTTGTTTTACTATATAGCACCCATGAATGTTACTCAGGATGGGAAGGTATTGGGGAAATCCTAGCCTTTCTTTAAATCAGCAAAGTATTAGCTGCAGAAGGCTGGAAAAAAAAAAAAAAATCACAGTCTGATTTATAGCTGCCAAAACATTTTTGGGTTACTAAGCTGCTTACCACGTTCTTTGTCTCCTATCGGGTATATAAAAAGACTGTTTAAAAACTGTGTGAAAAATTTCAAAAACACCTTTAAAAGATTCCATTACTTAAAGTGATTTGGATAATTGTGTTCAATGGTAGCCATTATTTAAAAATATAATTAGTTGCTGAACTCAGAGAAGGAGGGAAATTTCTGCAGGTGTTTCTCATTATTTGCTATGCATACAAAATATCTGCATAAATTACCATTATTATTTCAATGTATACTAAGAGACAATAAAGCATTAGCAAGCAAAGAAAAATGTTGTTGACCCACAATCTGTGTTAGCAGCATAGAGTTTTGGCCTTCAGTGTTTCTGAGGCACATGTGCAACGGCATTCAAGATTGAAATTACAGTTTTGCACCTGTAACAACATTAAGTATGTAACAAAAGTGCATCAGAAGGCTATTGAAAATGCAAAGACATTACAAGAAAGACAGTAGTACATGCCTGTAACTGTGCACTACACAAACCAGGTATTGATAGGCAGAGCTTTTAATTCAGTATTAAGGCTTCAGACAAAGGAAGTCATCCCTTCTCATCCCTCCCATAAGGATCTGAACTTCCAAGAAACTCTTTTTTAGTTTATTGGTGCTGCCACAGGAAGATTTACATGTGAACGACTGAGACCAGTTAGGACCGTTCTGACTTCTAGCTCTGGTTCTGAGCAAGAGGTGTTCTGCAACTTTGGTAAAGTTTCTATTTCTTATTCTGTGAAATGGAAAAATAGTAATAATAAGATGAACAAAAAGCAGAAAAATTCAAATTATCTACTAGATTATAATTTCAAATATATGCATTTTTTATGAATACAAGTGAGAAAAAAATTCAGACAACCTTGGGTTTCATAGAAATTCATTCTGTTTGAGAAACTTGAGGTTCCTTGAGTTATTCATTGCATTATACATTAATTTTTCAATAAGCCCTTGTAAAAACAATTTTTTATCAGTTTACTGGAACATTAATGGAAAAATCAGCATTGTAATGAAAGTTTTATCTTTCCTATCTGAAAGTCTTTTATTTTCATTCTTTTGTTTCTAGAATTTTATCCCATAAAGGTGAAATGATAATAATATGAAGTCAATACATACTCATAAATAGTAAATAAATGATTAATCTCTTATTGATTGTGAACACTTTGCATCTTGTCACAGTAGGTGGTATTCAAAGTGCCCCACCAGGTAGAAAGAACTGCCTTGGAGAAAGGAATAAGACTTCTCACAGTACACACTCAAGGTGGAATGAGCTCCACACAAAGACTGTTTTTACACTTTAAAGTTCATAAATTGATGATGAAGTTATACCCTGAAGTATTTATGCTGTGAGCAGATTTTGCATTTCACAACGCAATCCTGTGATGTTTCATTACATTAATGGAGGTGCAGCCTAGTTGAGACATGAGTCCGCACATAACCTGGAAGAGTGAAGGATCAGAACTAGAACTGCTAACAGAAAATATTAGTGTCTTTTTCAGATAAATATTTGTCAGTTTTTAGACAAGACTGGAAACTTTTGGATTAGTTTTACAAAAAAAAATCCTTTTTTTTTTCTTTTCCAAAGGGTAAATGAGTGGTAATTGTTATGCATTTCTTATTAAAATAATGTGGTATATGTAAATGTAAAGTAACATAATCCAGATTAAAGACTTTAGAAAGATTCAGATGATGCAATAGCTATCTGCACAGGAATACATTTCACTCTTTTCCTTTCCTTATTCTTGAAACAATGCAGGACCTTGAGCAAGGGTTTATAGGAAGTGACTTTCAACTTTTCAGAGAATTCTTTTTTTGCAAGTCTCCAATGTTCTCACTTAGAGGGTGGAAATTGATATGGGACTTTTTCAAGTCACTAGGAAGAGTCTTGGTGATCAGGTTCAGAATCAATAGCAGAAAGTCTAATGACTGAGTGACCTCTTATGGGACTCAAAACATTTCACTTTTGAAAAATAGTTGCATTGGAAAGTAGCCATTTTGGAAGCTTATTAATCACTCACTAGTAATTTTAGAATAGCTTAGTCTATATACTCACCAGGTTTTAATGACTGTAGTCTCCCACTGAACAATACTTTTCTATTCTTACTATTCTGATCTTCCTTGTTTTCTGTTGAATATTTTCTCTTGAGACTGTTTGAGTAGGTTGTCCACTTGTGTTTAGTTTAAGTTTTAAATCCTTTGTAGTTTGGAAGGCCTGGGTGTTTTTTACAGGTAATGGATAAGAAATTCTTTGCAAATAGTTAAAATATGATTATCTAAAAGTCATAGACTCATAGAATCATTAAGGTTGGAAAAAACGTCTAGGATCATCAGGTCCAACCGTCAACCCAACACTACCATGTCTCCTAAACCATGTCCCGAAGTGCCAAGTTTACACATTTTTGAGCACCTCCAGGGATGGTGACTCCACCACCTCTCTGGGCAGCCCGTTCCAATGCCTGACCATCCTTTCAGTGAAGAATTTTTTCCTAATATCCAATCTAAACCTCCCCTGACACAGCTTGAGACCAAAATGCAATATTTTAAAAGTTTAAGTGTAGGAAAAGCAAGATTTCTAGAACACATGGTATGTGTAAGCCATTCTGACAGTGCAGTTAGGATAAGGATATACTGTGTAAAGGTGTCCAGACAGGATGGTTATGCTATGTGAGGAAGACTGTTTAGCAAGCACTATGTCTTTCACTTGCCTAGAAAACAGCTCCATTTAAAGTAATGCATTTACAAAATTATTTCTTGTCTTAAAAAAAGCCTGTAACTTAAAATTCCATGTGGTATACTAATACTTTTAACAGTTCAAGAGAATAGCTTGATACTAGCCTTGAAATCTATAAAGGACTATGATCTCCATAATTTTGGTGGTGTGTCACAGTAACATGAAGGAACAGATTTATTCATTCTTTCTTCTGAGATTAAATGTAATTGGTTTAAAGAGATAATCATTCTTTTGTTTGAGTTTTATGCATTTCTTATGAAGAGCTAACACATTTTTCTGCAGTCTGACAAAGTGTACAGTCTTTTATCCTCATTTCCCAGTGGATAAATACTTTGTTAATTAATAAAGTATTATACTAGCACTTAGTGTCTGCATTTAACTGTGGAAGGATTTTATTCAGATTATGTTAATAGATTGTCCGCTTTATTTTTGCATTAATTACAACCTTTTCCTGTGATGTTGTCATAAAGGAATTGTCACTATGAATACAGGGGGCTTTTTGGGGATTTTTTATTGTTTTGAAATAATGCCTGTTACATATTGCTATACTGTTACTTATGCTATTAAACTGGATGTTTAATTATTTACTGCGAATGATATCACGTATAAATTCAACTTTTCTTCTTCCTAATTGTTTACAAGTCTGTCTGGATATACACACCTATCTGTATATAAGTATTTACTAAATAGAATGTAGAGATAGCAAACAAACTTGAAAGTGTTTTGGATTTTCTTGGTGCATTTTTTTCTGACTATTTGACTTTTTAATGTTAGCTATATCATGTTGTATAATGGTACAGCTGCTGAAGAGAATGGCTGTGATTTCTCTTAAAGGAAGACTGAGGAATGAGGAATAAAAATAATCACTATGAAAGTAAAATTGCACCATATATATTTATCTTTGGAACAATAGAGTATATCTACAGCATCGCTGAATTGTGGCTGTCCAGAGAAATGTGTAAGTCCAGTGACAGATTTTTGCACCTAGTCTATAAGGCAATATATGTATGTGGGAAACAGAGGACCTTCACGTGATAGTACTGTGGGACATTCTTTCTCAGCCTTTGTCCATGTCTATCAAGTGAGAAGAGGAAACAATTTCATTTTTCAAAGCTTTCAGCCAAATTTACTTCAAACAGGAGATTATTATCTTTGTCATGATGGGAAAGCAGATTGTATTTCTTATTTGTTTTAATATTTCATATCTAAAGACACAGATAGAGGAAGAATGTTTGCAGACACTAATACTAGCCCCTGTCTTGCTGGACACGTAAAACTTGTGGAACGCCATTGCATTCTGTGGGAGTCTTTTCACACCAGCCTGCACATAGAAAATATGTGACATTTGTAGATATACTCAAAACAAAACTGGGAGAGGCCTGGAGAAGCAATTCAAAATGAGCCATCTTTTAATATATATTGCAGTTAATGAATTTTTTTTTCTTCCCCACTTCCCAGTGATTCTGCTAAACTGTTGATATATTGGTACTGAAGGAAAATTCAAGTTTTTTATTTGACCTTTTAGTATTCTGAGCTTGATGTTCTTATTTTCAAATAAAAGGCTGTCTAAAGGCATAGTTTATTTAAAAAAAAAACCCAACCAGTCAGTAAGCAGAGCAAAGATAATTATCTTGTGTGCTTCATTAAAAATGTCTGAGGTACTGAAGTACTGAAGACATGTTAGGGAATTTTCCAAATCGCAGCTTAGCCCAGGTGCAATATTTCATGACTCAGAAGGCAAATAATTATCGATGGGCTATCATTCTGCTACCCATGGCTTTTTTATAATTGCACCTATTACCAGCATGCCTAAATAACTAATAAATAAATAAATAAGACTAATTTGCATGTGTTAAAACTGATGATCCGTGCATCACTATCTGCTGCCAGAACATGGTTCCATGCACTCCTCATGTATCCACACCATGATAATGCAGTAGATTAGATGGCAGGCTCTGCTCAGAGATGTTCAACCTTAGAACTGAAGTTTTGCAAAAAAGGATCAACATACATTGGCAAAGCTACCTGAAAAAGTGTACACAACCCCTGCCCAAGTATGCTTGTATCTAGCTGAACCTCTGTGCTGCTGCTGCTTCTTATATTGCATCAGCTTCGTCTAGGAAAATAGAGTTAAAATGGTGAAAAATATGGGCGCACCTACAACAGTTTTACAGCAGATAAAATACCTCTACCATCAAAATATTAATATGTCTATTTGTTTTGCTGACCACATTGAAACAAAACTCTGAACCGAGTTTTAGGTAGGGCCAAATAAGTTCAGGCTTGGGAAGTCCTCTTTGGCAACGTGTATGACAGCTTTCAGATGGTGAATCTGAAAGATAGAATATGTTTGTTTCATTTTTTGAGATACCAGTTTGGCTTTTGAGTGCTTACAGGGTTTGGGAGGCTAAAGCATGAAGAGGCTTTCAAAGGGTACAACTGCACTAGCACTTTTATTCAGATCAGGAGAATGTTTTTGCAGTGAATTATCCAATAATCCCCCTTACCGTGATTTTCTTTGCATTTTGGAGTGGTTCATCCTTTCAGATGGAACTAAAGTGGAAGCTATTCTCCATGATGTGCACCTCATGCACTCTCGGCAGGTATTCGGAACAGGACAGACCAAACCTAGTCCAAGTAACCTGCTCTGAAACTCATATAGTGTTGACGTCAGATGTTGAGCATCAACTGTTATGTTCCATAGATCTGTTCCTAATCTATGACGCTATTTGCTAATACAGACTTGACTAACAGTATAACACAGATGATCTGCTAACAATTGGATACTCATATTTGCGTGAAACAAAAATACCATCCTCACAAAACCTTGCCACTTGCTCCACATGGGAAGTCTATATTACAGAAAGGCTCTTAATCCTCTGTTCTTCAAGGCGATTAATGATCCTCGAGAAGACATGTACGATATCTCCCCTCTTTGAACACTTTCCAGTTTCGTGGAGTACAGCTTGTGATGCCAGAGACTTTCTCCAGTCTGGAAGCTGCCTGCCGCTGACGGCATCATCCTACCAGCTGCTCCATCTTCATCTTCTTGAAAACACTGCTAAAGCTGCGAGGCAAAGCAGAAGACACAGGTAAGACTGACAACTACCAAGAGGGAGATGATCAACTAACTAAAAAGGCCTGCCTTTTTTCAGCAGTGCAAGAAATAGGTGCATAAGGGCAGCTTTACTCCTCCACATCAGTGGTACTGACTGAAATGCTTGCTTGAAAGAAAACTAAATTAACCTAAAACTTAACTCTACAAAGGTGACCTTCTTTTAGCAGAAAACCTAATATTTCTGTGGTACAGAACTCAGAAAACCAGAATGCGTTTGTTCGTTGGAATGAAGTAATTTTAATTACTGTGAAATGCTTAGTGTAACCAGCAGACCGGTATTAGCAACTTTTTTAGATAAGCAGGAATCTTTGTCATTAAGCATGTTAAAATCTGATGCTAACACATTGCTACCTTTAAAGTGGAACATTTTTCTTTATAAACCTCTAAATATTGTGATAGCTATCAGCTGCCATTCATTTAAGGACAGTGATGTAACATGGCTGGAATTTCAGAAGCAAATCTGCAGAACCTATTATATTTTTATAATATATTTGGAGACTTTCCAATTCACGCTGTCAGTATAAGGCTAAGATGGGCAGTACCATTTGACTATTTTTTGATGATGCAGTTTAACAGTTTGTTTGGAAGGCCCTGGGCAATTTGATTAGTGCTGTTTGATGGAGCAGTGTCATCAGCATGAAGTGGAACAGTTCTGCTTGTAAGTGTCTGGCAGGAGATTCGAGTTTCTGAGCATCACACAGGCATAAGCAATAAACAACATGTTATTGTACATTCCATTTTATATTTTTATAGCTGAAGAAAATTAATAATGCATGAACATCCAATAGGTTTCCATAAGACTCTGCCTTCAAAATAAAAATTCAAACTACAGCTTGTGGTAGCATAAATGTCTGTACTTCATATCTGTGAGCGCACTTTTGTGTCTCTTGAGGCAACAAGAACCTGGGCTGAATTCTGGCCTTGCTGAAGTCAGAGCTCCACTAGACTCAGATGTGCCAGCATCTCACCCTGGTTTGTAGTGGTGAATTGTGGCAATGTCGCTGCTCTGGAGATTACATCAGGTGCTGCTGCTAGGCAGTGCAGATGGAGAAGCAATCTCTCTGTAATGCTCAGCTACCCTTTTGTTCTCCCATGTTGGGGTTGCAGAACAGATATTGTGTAGACTTTCCTGCATCAGAGAATATATATGAATTCAGACTTCTCTATACCTGGGCTCTGAAAATTTGCCCCTTTCTGGAGATTTCTTTTCTGCCAAGAAAAGTCTTCCAGAATATTAATTATCTGAAGTTGCCCTAGAAGAAGGACAGAGGTATAAGGGGGATGTTACCACATAAAAGCTTGATGGTGGCTGCCACTAACCATGTATTTTTGTCCTGAACTGTTACAAATGCATAACAGCCAGACTGCTGGGTGTGCTAGTTTCCATACCAGGACCACTGCATGAACATCGCTTACCTGAAACTTTGGGGTAGGGTTTATTGGTTGATGCATAAACAGAAAAAGAAACACTTTGGTAATTAGCATTATAACTGAATTAAGTAGTTAGTATCATCACCAAAGTAATACTCAAAGTATTTTCAACTTGCATCTTGCAGATGAATCTCTCTTTGTTTGATGAGATAGAGCTTGGATGGGTTGAAATGTCATGATCACTTAAAGCCAATTTCTGCTCTTTATGATACTGCTGCAGACAGGGCTGAAATCCCAGGTGTTTATCTGAAAAATCTTGGATGATCTGCCATTGAATTAGATCAAATATTGTTTTGCACTTTCTTCTACCCAGTTTCTATACATGCTTTACAGCTGTAGTTGCATGGTCATACATTTGGGTCTCTGAGGTGTGGGATTACTTCACAGTATACATTTAACCAAAGTTAGGGTTAAATTGCTCAGAGTACATAATTCAGTGTTAATATTGTTTGTGAGGGAACAGATAAAATCACATTTAGCATAACCTTGGAGCACTGTAGGTCGGTGATATCTATTCTAGGGATGATTTCTGCCTGACAGACTTACTTCCACGGTTTTTTGAACAAACATGAAAAATCAGGAAAAAAGTATATTCTAGTTTAGGACTTTATGTTGTGCCTGTGGAGTTTCTACTCTGCTTTGAAGTGCTCCAAAACCTGATTTACTATATGACACAGGCTAAAATAAAATAAATAAACTCAAAGGCAAAGCCGTAATCTAGAAAGTCAGCCTCCCTTCCCTGCCTCCGGCAATGAAGCAGTCTTGGCTGTGTAATCCACCATTGCCAGAAATCAAGCTGAATTTAAGCATTCTTGGTGTTATATAAAAACCTTTATTTTCACTTCACAAGAGCTGTTATTGGGCTCAGGGAAATTCCTTAAAATATTTTTTTAAAAACAACAATTTTAAGCTGAAAGCTGGGAGACAGATTTAATTTTCATTTCTTGTGTTTGATTACAAAGACTGACACCTGATGGCTGCATAGAAGATTGTCTTAATAACACATATTGTGATAGATTAACAGATTTGCAAACCAGAGGAATTCTTCTATTAATCTGAGCCATCTGCACATTAGCACAGACCTTAACATTTTATCAGGTGATTCTTGTCTAACACACCCTCAGTGAAACAGTGCCACTGATTGCCCCAAAAGACAGTGGAGTCCTCAACAGGTTAAAGTGTTTCTGTTGAAGGATATAAACTGAATTTTGTGGCCTTGTATCTAGATGATTAATGGTCTAGGTGACTATTCTACCCCCTGCTTTTCTACAGTTTTGGTGGGATTTTATTTGGGGTTTTTGGGTGGGTTTTTTGTTTGTTATGGTTTCTTTCTAGAGATAATTTTGCATTAAATACCTCAAGGGGTATGAAAGTCTATGACCTCCATGGGTAAGTTGTTCTGATATTTATATACACTTGTGGTTAACAAATGTATGTATCTCTTCTGTTTATTTCCTTCTTCCACAAATTTTCTAATCTTGGCTAATAATTCTGGAGCATAGACATGATCATCTGAGTTTTCTGGATAATACTGCTTCCTCAAATGGACCTTGGTAGGGTTGGGAGGGGAGGAAGAAGAAATTGCTAGGCGTTTTTCAGTGAAGCCTAGAATTCCTCCTTGCACAGTAGGAGCAAAGATTTTATAATCAAATGCAATTTTGGCTCTTTTCCCTGTTCACATTTGGTCTCTGTGGCTGTACACACAAAACTTATCCTTATGTATCTCTTCTATGTGATAAATAGATAGATATTCATGGGAGGCAGAGCAACAATTTTCAGTCCATTTTGAGTCTTTAGTCTAATAAGCTAATTTCATTTCAGATTAGGGATTTAGCTTAATCAGAAGAAGAAAACAATGCTCAAAAGCAAGGCAGTAAATTATAAAATCTAGTTAACTTGGTTTCGATGTGGTTAAAAGTCTGACAATTTATGTGTTTAGTAAGATAGATCAAGATTTTAGGCTTTTAAGTATTATGTTACTTATAATAACTCTTATCTTTTATTATTGAAATTGTATTTTCTAATGTCTGTAGTTAATTTAAATAAAGAATGGTCAGAAGATTATTTAAAAATAGTATGACTTTAAGTGTAAACTCTTGAACTCACTGGAAAATACTTGGTCAACACTTTTTAGCTGTGTATCATTTTAACAATTAAGATAAGACAATAAAAAGCCCTGTATGTATAAAGTATATTTTCAGAAGTAGGGTCATCACATCAATAGTTTCACAGGTTTCTTAATTTGTAAGGATTTTATAAGTAGCTGTACAAAGCTTTTCATGGTAATAGATCTGCCATGCTGTTAACAATTTAGATTACTTAAGAGTGAAACCAAACAAGATCAAAAATATGAGGGACAATGCAAAGCAGAGTCTTATAAAAAGGCTGCCTTTATAGCTCATCAGTGCAAATTTCTTGTCAAAATGCTCCTTGAGCTAAGTAAGGGTTACTTATTCATATGAACACCTGACTTATAAAATCAATCAAGCACTGATATCAAAGATGTCTGGCTTTTGCATCTATTCAGGTTGATGCTTCCATTAACTTATCTTCATACTCTAAAAGCGTATTTCATTTCTAAATCTGCTGTGTATAACTCATTAACATCACAGCCCCCAACAGTAATTGCCTGAAAGTGAGTAAAGAAAATCGGAAAAGATGAAGAGCTGAATTACCACTTAATGAAAGAAAAAAAAAAAAATACAGACAGACATTTAAATTGATTGTCATGCAGTAGCAAGCCTCTTCTCTATGGAAAACCTATAGTTAGGAGGGTTTTTTTAAATTTCTAGCCTGCATTTACAGTTTGTATTGAGATATTTAAAAATGCGTTAAGTAATATTAAATACTACTTAAAACATCCACGTACTCCTAGATGGATGTTTATTCAGGAATTCTGCTTCTTAATGATCTTTTTTTATGTGTTTACAATATCTTATGCTTCTTCACCTTACATACCTTTGTTATGTCAGTCTTTAGAAAGGTCTCAAGAATGATCAAAAATCTATTTTTCAGAAGACTTAATTTTAGACAGAGCAAAAGCATCACTTTTATTATCTGATTGACTTTCAATAACTAAGTCTGTTCAGTCAAAGATAGGACTAAGAGTGTGCTTGTACATGTTTCTTGCTTGTGGTAGCAGGGTGATGGCAGAAATGGTTTCCCAGCAGAGTGTGTCAGTGTGGCTCCTCTGGCCGTAATGGTCCTCACCTGGTGCAGATCAATAAGGCTCCATTTGCCTCTGTGCAGCTGGATTGATTTTCACCAGCTGCAGATCTAGCTGGGCATGTGCAGACAGAGCATTATGGAGGCAGACAGACTGCAGCTTTAAATATTTAAACATTGAGAAGGCAAATAAAAGTGAGAATAACTTTTTGTCAGTTTAGCAGGCTGTTGTGATAAATGGTTGATTTGGCTGTTAGAGTGAAGCAGAAGGATGTCTTATTTTTGTGCTGATAGAAGCTGTATTGAAACATTTTGCAGGAACTATTGGATTCGGATAGTAAACTAATGGCTGTTAGTGCAATTCATATTGATTCCTCTGGTGCTCTTACTCCTGCTTTGTGCCAGTGTTGTCAAACCAGTTCTTCTAAATTCCTTCAAGCTAGCTATTGGGGAGAAACGGGTGATATAGCAAACTAGCATGGCTTAACTCTAATTCATTCACAACTTTCACAGGGACTTTTATTACGGGATGAATATTCTGTATTCTGGTCCTGGAAACTAACACTTCAGTTTAATAATGCTGTAGGGTTTCTTTTAAAACCACCTGTGTAGACAGGGTCATAGTAGGAACTAAATATTTAGGGATGTATATAGCACATATTAAGAGTTCATTGGATGACAATGGTCACTGAAAAAAACAATCTACCATGGAGATAGAGAAGAATTAGCATTCAGGAAGATACGTGTTTTACTGAAGTAGCTAAAGAGATTAATTTCTCCCTGTAGCTTTACGGGGTGCCATTCAAAGAGATATTTCAGGTAGAATTTCAATTTTTGGTTTGGATTTCTTTCATGTGAATCAGCTCTAAGCTTCAGGATTTCTCTCCTGTGAATCAAACTCGAAGCTTGGTGGAGAGAAATGCTTTTCATGGCTGTTGAAGCTTAAAAAAAAAAAATCCAGTATCTTCAGAATAACAGTGAAATTTACCTTTTCATCTTGGCTGTGAAATGAGGAAACAAGATATTTATTTTCACACTACACCTGTTTCTGAGTGCCTTTCAGTCATGAACAATATGATACCTATCAGGCCACATGTCACTAATGGTGAATTTTTTTTCACTCCATTGAATGAAAATTACACAGACTTTTTCAACATATAGGTATGTATTTCAAGTGTGCCAAAACTGGCCTGCATGTCTTGAACAGCAAATGGAAGGGTGAAGGCTGGTAATCCTTTCATAGGAAGAAACAGCAGCAGGGTTTTTCATTGTCCTTTAGACCTGCGAAGCCTTGCTTTACAGTGTTCAATGTGCTCCAGCACAAGTGTAGTTTTCTCCTTGCTCCTCCCTCCACTAATTTCTATTGTGCCTAATTGCCACTATTGTCAGGATAAGTACTGGTACTGTATATATTTCTTAAACTTTCCTTGGATTTAAATACATTTTAATACTTCACTCACTCAAGCCTTTATCTTGTATACCTTCCAGAAATCCTTCTTTGGTGGTTTCTGCACAAATTTTTTTCAGGCAGCTGTTAAGCAACTCCGTTTTGGTAAATCAGTATGCACACTTGCTAAGGCACAGGCACAAGAATGGGGGAAGTATGGCTTGCTCTGGGACCTGCACTCACAGGTGTCCAGCTCTAGGTGGCATATGTGTTGTGGAGTGCCATTTTGGAAGGACCTGATGGCACATGCTTCTAATAAGAAGACAAGGCAAGCTTGTTTCTACTACCTCAATCAAGCGCTGTTTGGTTTTTTTTTAGCTTGTTTCCACCATGTCAATCATGCACAGAGCATTCTTGGAGATGGTATGGGGGACATTGACTGAGAAAGTACTACTGTTCCTGTGCCACTGCTTTTCACTGTAGACAAATGCATGCTTGGACCTGTGCTAGAGGGTACCATGGAAACAGGATTTGTTCCTCACCACAATCTGGGCTTATGTCCAAATAACTTCTATGAGATGAGTGTGAGCTCAAGCATAAGGTTGGACTCATGCTTAAAATCAGTCCTGAAGTAGCCATAGTAACCACTCAACTAGCAGGGCTAAGTTTGCAAGAGCTACTTTGTACCCCTAAAATGTGAGTACCATTTTCTTAGTTGGTAAGACTTCTATGTACATGTTCTGAGGTAGCTTTTTCTCAGAATAGTCTATACATGGAAAGACTAATAATTCATTTTACAGGAGGCAAAAGTCCACAATGTGCAAAATAATAAGAATCAGCATATTTTAAATTTTTTTTTTTTACCTCTTCCAGACTGCCAAAAACCCCTACCTAATTATGAAGCTTATATAATTCCTTACAGCATTCATTAATCTTAAATTGAAAATATGGGCTACAAATTTCAGTTCTCAACATGTCAGGAACCTGTTAACTCTTGTTTTCATTATCATCTGCTGTTTGTTTTTATATACACACATAAAGATTCTAATCTGAATGTCCAAGTGCTTCATAAGTACTTAGATAAATAAGGTTCCTGCTCCAAGGAAAACATAGCCTAATTTGGAACAAAACACAAGTAATTAAGAGGAACAAAAAACCAGAACAGAAAGAAGACTGTAGATAACAGAAACGTGACCCTGCTGCTATCTGTGTTCCTATGATATTTTTGCTTCATTCTGAAGTTGTCAGATACTAATTGCTAAATAAAATCTGTTATTTCTGACTGCTACACAAACATGTCACTTTTAGTTGTCGGGGCTTGGCTTCTGGACCTACCTTTCTCATGGTGCTTAAAAGGGGTCAGTTTCCAAGGGAATAGTTTTGTGGCTGACTTAGAAAGTATTTTAAAATCATGAGAAAATACAGAAGAAAACTTTGGAAGTGTTGGAGGAGCTGGCAATAGAACATTCAAGACAGACATCATTAGTGGAGCAGCAAATATGTGCAAGCATGTCTGCGTAATACGAGAGGTATTATGTGACAGAAAAAAAAGTGGGTTGCAGAGGAGAGACATACTTGTAAGGGAGCATTTTAGGTAAGGACAAAATGAAAGCAGAAGCAGTAAATGAATGTTTGTGTAGTGTATTGGGCCTTCTTTGACAGTAGGAAATGAGAAAATTGTAGCAGATGGTTTGCTTCCCATTCTGTGCACAGCAACTCTAAGGTAGACTCACAGCTAAATATATATAGCCTGCCTACAGGAGATGGGCTGAGGCCAACTCTGTGTTAATCATGTGTTATTCTGAGGGTGAAAGTTTAGGTACTCTGCTTCCACAGGCAGTTCCCCTCAGATGCTTTTACTTGTAGTGTGGAGGTGCTAGGCCTCCATTTGCTACTTTAGTAAAAGCATGAAATTGGAAAGATGACCACAACGTACCAGATGCCTTCCTAGGTCCCAGGCAGATACTTCTTACCATATGGTAGTGAGTGAGATATGTAGTCATGAGCCACTCCTCACTCATGCAGGGCTATAACCAGTGCTATGGATGTAAAGCGATTGGTCAGGTCCAGTACCAAGACAGCTGATATTCCAAACAATTTGTTGTGTTTTACTTCAGTTCTCATGGGGTGGAGAGAATGGGTTGTATTTTTCTCCTTTGGTCACACCAAATCAGAATTATCAGATTTCAGAGAAGGGCTGAAATAGAGGACTGTCTAGCATCCAGACAAAACAGGACAAGACCTATTAAAAAATCTTTATACTGCCTTTTCTATTAGGATATGTGTTATCACTGTTTCAGAATAATACTGCCTTCTTAGAAGTCTTGAACTTGCTCGAGTGGAGCAGAGAAAGGATAACAGTTTAGATTTGCCATGTGATCTTTGTTCCCTGTATTATGACTTTATATGTATATCATGAAAGCGAATAATTTTTCATTTGTGTAAGTTAAATGATTTCACAATGTTCATTTTACTAGGTGTCTGTCCCAAGTAACACAGATAAACAATAACCCATATTGGATCTGGGGTTTATTTAAGAACTAATGAGATGGGAGCTTTTACTCTACTTAGTATCTCAGACACTCACTCACTACTTCCCTGCTCCCCTCCAGGTTATGTTCATTAGGCCTTAACTTCCATTTCCCATTAGGGAGTTGGCTGCAGGGCCAGGTGGGTCAGGTAGAAAGGTTTGTTGGTTTGTGTTATGCAGCTGCTTACAACTACTAGTCTCGGACATCACCAGCCAAGGTCCCAGAAGCCCTTGGCAGTTGTCTCCATCTCCATCCATTCCTTGATCTCCAGGATATTACCCCACTTCCAAGATCTTGTCTCCCATCAGGACCTTCTCTGACTTCTCTCTGCGTTTCCAAGCCCCCCCCCCCCCCCCCCCCCCCCCGTTTTCCCAATCTAAATAATGTGAAGAAGTACAGGACATGGCCTCTGGATGGGTAGTTCCATCCCTTATCTTCTCTATTAGTTGGATGATTGGGAAGTGCCTTCATTTTTGTTAGTTCAGGTATTATAAAAAAATTTGGGATCAGCCAGTACCACTTGCAGCTAGCAAGTATCCCAGAATCATTTAGATTAGAAGTGATCTCCAGAGATCGCCTAGTCCAACCACCCTGCTCAAGCAAGTTCAGTGAAAGCAGATTACTCTAGGACTGTGTGAAGTTGGATTTTTAATATCTCCAAGGATGGAGAAACTAGTTCCAGTGTTTGGCCACCCTTAAAATAAAAAGTTTTTTTATTGTATTCAGATGGTGTTGCATGTGTTTTAATTTGCGCCCATTGCGTCTTGACCTGTCATTAATTACTGATGAGAAAAGTCTGGCTTCCCCTTCTTCATTCCCTCCTATTGGGTATTTATACACATTGACAAGATTTATTCTCCCTACTCCTCCATTCCCCACCTCCCAAGCTTTCTTTTATCCAGGATGAGCAATATAATCTTTCTCAGTCTCTGCTCACATGTCATATCCTCCAAGCTTGATTGTGTTTGTAGTCCTTTGCTGGACTTGCTCTAGTAAGTTGATATTTCTTTTATTGGGCAGTCCAGATATAGACCCAGAAGTGCAGGTGGCCTCACCAATGCTGAGCAGAAGGAAAGAATTGCCTCCCTCAACTTGCTGGCAATGCCCTTCCTAATGCAGCCGAGGATATTGTTTGCCCAGGATACCAAGGCATGTTGCTGGCTGATGGTCAGCTTGTCCACCAGTACCCTAAGGCTGCTCTCTGCAGAGCTGTTTCCAGCTTATTGGTGCTGGTGCATGTGACCCACCACCCCCAAGTGTGTAATGGTGCTTGGGGTTATTCCTGCCCACATGCAGGACTTTCCCCTTCTTACACTTCATGATATTCCTGTCAGCCCTTTTCTCCAACATGTTGAGGTTCCTCTGAATTGTAGCACAACTGTCTGGTGTATTAGCCACTCCTCCCAGTTTTGCATCATTTGCAAACTTTCTGATGGTGCACACCGTCCCATCATCCATGTCATTAATGAAGAGGTTAAGGGGTATTGGCCACAGTACCCTGGGGTACACTGCTAGTGACTGATCTCTGGACTTTGCTGATTGCAACCCTAAGGGGTAGGCTGGTTCCTCAGAGTTCAAAACTTTTGTTTCTGATACTTGTGAACATGCACACACAATTATCTGACATGTGTCAGCATTCACAGTTTAAGCTTGTTTTTTTTTCCCCTTATAACTTCTAAAAAGGGAAGATCTCTGCTTGTCTGATTATTTCAGTGTCTTTTCTCGTTCTTGTCTTTCGGAAACATGAACCACTGATTTTACATGGTAACCTGCAGAGACCGAAAGCAAGCCCTGCTCAATACTGCTTCATGCAAACACTTGGGCTACAGTTGCATTGCACGGTTAGGTTATAGCCTTGCTGTTGTGAACTATCAGACTTCACTAACTTAGTACATTGGTGCCTTTCTCCCTCTGTCATGCCTAACTGGTGACCTGTGTAACAACAACATGGAGTGAGATTTATGTTGTTGTTCTTGTGTCGCTCTTCCCATTACTGCTACCTTAAAAAGCAATCCTTTTGCTTTTGTACAACTGCCTCATCCTTCTCCTAGTAAAGAGAAAGACAATCCAATGCCTATGCTTCAGGTGCTGGGTAAAGTTACTAGAAATGGCGTTTAAAAGGCCGACTTTTCACCTGCCGCGTTTGCATTGTCGCCAAGCAGCTGCAGTGAATATACCACGCATGCGCAGGGTGTGCGCACAGGTGCGTGGCCCGGGAGCCCAGAGGCGCCGGCCCGAGGGCGGGAAAGGCGAGGCGCGGCGGGGGGGGGCGGGGCTGCGCGGCTGCAGTGCGGCGCGCGCTGCGCTAGGTGGGGGTCGTGCCACGTCAGCCACCGGGAGGTGAGGCGGGCTTTTCCTGACGTCTTAGGCGAAATCCTGGTGCGATCAGCCTTTAATGTTATTCATGAAGGAGGCGTGAGCAGCCTGAAAGACTTCATTCTGGCTGAAAGAACACCTGTGGCAGCGTTATTATAAAAATACGCGGGTAGCTGTTTTTTCCTAAACCTCGCTCATCCTACTAAAACCAGAAGTGTTGCAACAATTTATTCTTACTTATGTTTGTGGTTACCTAAGAAAAGCTTTTAGGTGCAAGTGGTAGGACTTAATACTTTGGAGTTGTAATATATAACCCGAGTTTTCCAAGTGGAACACTTGAATATGTGCTAGACTTGCTGATTCTCTGTTGAACAGCTTGTTTCTGTTACCGGCTTGATTTTGCACTTGCAGCATGAAATAAGACTCATTAATCCTTGGTTAATAAATAAGGCTTGCATCAAATGATTCGTACAAAGAATATGATATGACAAAACCAATTAAAATGTCTGTCCCTTTGATCTAAAATCAAATGCTGCTGGACGTTTGGGGAGGGTTAACTCTGTGCTCCCTTAGGCCTGGAGTGGGTCAAAACATGTTTTAGGATGCTGTTCCTGTAACTTAAGTTCAGATGAGGATTTCTGTTTTGGGGTCATCCTTTCTGTTTGCAGGACACGTGAAAGGCCATGCTAAATGAAGGGTAAGGTGGATGTGGGAGAGAATAAAGCAGTGAGGGAATTAATAAATGGCGATCTGAAAAAAAACATTCTTTTGAGCTGTCCCTCTAAAGAGGTTATGAATGAAGCCTTCAAGTATAAATGCCAGTGAAATAGTCTCTCTCTGAAAAGCAGTAATGTTGAAAATCTCTTTTTAAGCCCTAGACAAGTTTTTAATGGAATATTCTCAGCATTCAGAATTCCTAATTTTGCAGGGGAAACCATCCAACATTAGATATAACTAAGCTTCTCCCTTCTTCTGAAACAGAATGGGTGTTAGGGAGCAAATAAAATAGAATTACTGTTGAGGCAATGAGGTAATGGGTTTTCCCCCAGAAAATCAGATTCCAGGCCAGAGAAAAAAAAGGCTTTGCTGGAAATGTTTTTGTAATTCATGCCCATTGGAAGTAAATACATCAGTCAATTGTGCATAATTTCTATTATTTCAGTAATCAGGATTGAGTGATTAAAGCGTCTTACTATGTTCTTCCTCATACTTACTAGATTTCTTCCTCATACTTTTCAATCTGACAGGCAATATTTTGAATTCTTCCACTGGTAATCTCCTAAAGCTCACTCTTACATAACCCATAACTACCCATAAAATTGGGTGAGGTACAGGAGGCCTACTCAGAGTTTTTTAACTCCCATATTCACAAAATTCTGTCTCTTCAGCCAATGGCTGCTGTTACGCAGTTAAGCAGTAAGGTTGTTTCACTGAACGGTTTCACACAGTGTTCTCCTGTATATCCCTTCAGGTCCCTTTACGCATGTGCTCATAATGGTATTCTCTTGATAATATCATCAGAAGTCCCATTTTTGGGTCGATTCTGAGGAAACATGTATGAACAACCTATGCAACGCAAGAGTGAGCAGGCTGGTCCTGATTAAGCAGTGCAGTTATGCAAGCATTCTCACTTTATCCCTGAAGGAAACCACTGCAGGCTGAAGCAATGCTATAAAGGACCAGAAATATGAAGTTTAATTATTGCAATTATGCAACTGAAACAAAAAGGTCTCTGAATGACCTGGAGGATTGAGGATTCAGTGTGGTAGCTGATTAGATGCTAAAGTAACGATAACGATATCTTGGCTCATTAGAGAGCTAATAATTTCAAAGCGAAAGACATGGTGTTTGTTGTTGGAGAATTCACAAGCTGTGGTACATTTAGATATTGCAGTACAGCCTGATCCTCATGCATGTGGTTGTATACATTTGGAACTTGTATCCATGCTTGATAATTAAAACATATGATAGATGGAAGGTCATCATGATATGCTTAATAAACTGATTATATATAATGTAGGAAGAACAGCCATTGCTTGGATTCTCTGGACCAAGCTGTTGAATAGCTAGGAGGTACTGGCATTAGAGCAGGGCTGTAATTTAATGTCTTGCTTCCCCCAAAAGAGGCTTTTCACCTTTTTCTTAAGGTTTTTATTAATAACCCAAACCAAAATTGCTATGTTTTTGCATTGTGAAGTCTAATAAAATTTCAGTCAGTTCATGCAGTGAGTGACAGAAAACTTTTAGGTCGATTAAAGCCATTCTTTCTGTATGCATTTTTTGTTGGATATTTTTATTTTTGTTATTCTAATAAGAGAAGTTATCTGTGTTACAGATGTAGCATGAACCTGGTTTAAAACTAGTTGAAGGCAGTGGCAAAGTACTTTCCTGCACACACACGCGCACACATACACACACACACGCACACACGCTCTCCTGAAGGCCAGCAAGAGCAAAACTTCAGAATGGTCTGGGCACCCCAGAAAAATCCTAAATTTAATTCTCCATTCTCTAAATCAGTAATTATTTTCCTTATAAACCATTACCTCTGGCATATATGCAAATGCTGTGCTGAGCAATTGCACCCAGAACCACAAATGGAAGCAGGAGGTCTGCGCTCTTCACGTGCTCTGCTCAACTCTTCCTTCCTGTGTAAAAGATATAAAGCATTTCTCCAATTACTGTGGCTCTTTCCTGAGCAGAAGAGGTCACATATAATTAAAATGTGACAGAAATGTCTGTTTTATTTTAATCTGTAAGCAGAGGAGAACTTTGAGAAATTACACTATGCACTGCCTCTGGCAGCAAAGGTGCCCTGTACCACCAGATCCTGTGCTAGGGATCCTTGCCCCCCGCATTGTGCTCACACAGATGTTGGTAGGGTTTCAATATAACATAGATCAGAGGAGCTATGCAGGTGGGAAAAGAAACCTGGTTTTGGAAGATTGCTCTGAATCTAGATGAGTTCGCTGATCAGGTTTACCGAGCAGCCACTCAACAAATTCTACAGGGAAAACTGAGGAGGCTGAAACTCTTCCAGGGAGGTGGGAAGGATCACCAAGCCAGCAACTTCTTAAACTGTTTTTGTTTGCTTTAGGCTAGTTTTTTTATTTGTTCATTGGCTGTAGTAGTAATGGATATTTTTTTCTTATGTTATATGAGTGAAGACAAAATAAAGACTTACAGAGTATTGTGCAGGTAGGACATTGCAAACATCTCTAGATATATTGCTACCTGGCTTTTGAAGCTTAAGGTAAACTCCTTAGCCTGAACTGATAGACTCCATCTATCTTTTTATTTCTTCCTTTTTTTTTTTTTTATTTTTTCCATCAAACTTTTAAATATCAAAGCAACCCAGTTGCTTCCTGTTTGTAGGGATTTGATCCAAAGCCAATGACAGCCTCTGCTAACTTCAGCAAACAGGGGAACAAACACCTGCAGTTAAAAACTAATTCAATGTCACAAAGTAATGGTACTTTCTATAAGAAAAACCTTACCTTTTGTGTGCATGTGGTTTTTGTTTTCAGTTAACTATGAAGAATACCACTCCTCCGGCAGTGGAAATCATACAGTACCAGTTTTTACCTTATAAGCTAGATGTGAAGCTCTTTACTGAGAACTGGACAAGTGCACAGCATTACAAAACATTAGTCATGAGTGCTCTCAGTTAGGTTGTTTTACATCGATAGGAAATATGTTTCTCTTATTTTTAATTCAGGGTATTAAGCAGTAGGTGGCATCCTACTTTAACTTTATAGTGAACTGTAGGCTTGCTAGCATGTGTTATCTCTTGGTCTAGAAAGTTCTTAGAATTTCTTTTCTACTTGTGCAGTAATATCAAGGAAGGACTTTTATTGCTTAAACAAGAATGTGTGTGAGTTCTGATGTGACTACTACATGCTGAAAGCCTGCAAGTACTATATACTGAAGGTCCTAGTTGAAATTAGAATTTGGAATTTGTGTTGCAGGACTGGAAGAAGACCATTATAAACTAGGAAAGATGAGCAAAATCAAATTATTAAAGACTTTTCTTACAAGCTGGATTGGTTCCAGATCTCTTGGATACTCATTCTGTTCTGTCTACAGTGCCAGTGGGAAGCAAAAGTAATTAATCCTGAAAATTAGATTGAAAAAAACTGTTCAAGTTATGATTCAAAGCAGTAAAATGAAGGAAATTCATTATTAATGTTGATACACTATCCCTAAGTCATCTCATTCAATATCACAAAGTGTCAGGTTACATGCTTAGGTAGAAACAAGCCAAAAAACCTCAGACATTTAGTGGAAAGACTCTAAAATAAACAGTTGAAAGGAGGAGAGTTACTGATGGACCTAAGTGATAATGCAGAAGGGAACTGTGAATGGTACAAGTCTTGGGGAACGGATGACAGAGAAATCAGATCAGTAACTGAAGCTGGTGTTGTAAGATCTTAATATACTTTACCAGTATCCCTCTGACTTTGATTAGAGGTCCATATTTCAGACTCAACAAGGTCCTCAGGGTCCTTTAGCAGCCTCCAAAGATGTCGCTAAACTTCCCTTTTTTTTCCTTTTTCTCCCTCCCCCCCCCCTCCATTTTTTTATAAGTGTGTGTTTGTGTAGAAATACCCTTTCAGCAGGATTTAAGTATAGAGTATTCAGGGACCCCTAAGAGTATTCTTTGAAACACCAGGGCTCACCTAGGTTTGAATGGGGACTACTGAGAGTTGGTGACGTTTGAAACTCAGTGAAATGAACTGTGTAAGGTGTTTCTTTTATTTATTTATTTTAGTATCTATTTATTTGTATGGATTTGTGCCAGGACAGATTTACCTAACAGCCTCTCATTCTCTTTCTAATACGATAATTCTATCATTCTGAAAAGGAAGAATACCCAGTGCTTAAACGTTTTTGTGTATCTGGCCCTTGTGATGCAAATAAGCAGCTTTTGTAATATTCAAAATCATATGGGTGCTCAACATAAAAAGAATTCATTTATTGTCTAATCTTTTCTCTTTAAGCTGATTGCTTAGATTTTGCATGTGAGAGCAGCTCTGTTTTAACAGGTGGTTAAAGATTCAAGCCTTGTTAAATGTTACATGAAAACATACAAAGACATAAAGGGTGTTTAAACACTAGTTTGATATAAATTGTGTGTTTAACTTCAGTATAATAACTCATGTGCTTAACATGATTTATGTACTAGCGTAACCACCTGAATTTGGGCTATAGAGAGACAGCTTTATGAAGATTTTAAATGGCACAGAGTTTTATTGCAGGATTTATATTTCTAAAAAGAAAGCGCTACTGTAAGATGATAGGTCTTAGGCCAAGGCACCTCAGGTATTTTCTCCCCAGTCTGCTTCATTACCATTACCTTTGTGGAATATATCACTTACACATTTGATAATAAACAACACTGAGTTACATACTGTTCTGTATTGCAGATGAAACCTTGCTAATATTATAAACAGTGTTTGGTAAATCAGAACAGCACTCCTCAAATGAAATAATACCTTCCTGTTTATGCTTGTCCTTACTAATTTACCATTCATAATATAATTAGGAAATAAGAGAAAATATAGTTAGAAATGGGACTTGGGAATTTCAATATACCTAGGCTGTATAGAAGGTGAGAATAATAATGAAGGAAATATGGAAGAGATCGTCATGAGACAAAATACAAAGTGTGTAAGGGAGGAAAAAACCATTAGTGTCAATTTTATGTTCAGACTATAGTTGGAAGTATTGTATTTATCTTTTACCAAATTCAACTTCTACGTTACAGTTGCTGCAGCATCTTCCTTAAAATTTTAACAAAAGAGAATAGATTGTTGGGTTAACAGCATTTATATAGAACTGCTAAGATAAATATATCCTTCTTCTCTAAAAAAGTAATTCAATGAACATCTAAAAATTATTAGTTTTCAAAGCCAAATAAACTATGGATAAGTTGGAGTCTGGGAAGCTAGGGTTTGGGTTTTTGTTTTGGGGTTTGTTTGGGTTTTTTTAAAGGTTTTTTTGTGTGTGTGTTTGTTTTTGTTTTTTTTTTTTTTTTTTAAGATTTTGGCTCTGGGTCTGAAAGCCCACCTAAATCTGTACCCTAAACTTTTACATATTCATCTGATCTGAGTCCATGACACCTGCAGCGACAGCAAATATCATATAGATCTGGTGCAAACTTATAAAATGTGTGTGCTGGGCTATGTTTAAGGTGCTGGGCTGGAAGCTATGTTGTAACTCCAGTGCCATCAGTGCAATTACACCATCAGAGAGCTGGACTTTTTGTCTATTCAGGAGCTTTCAAACACGTAAGTAACCAGGTCAGGCTATGGCTGGAAGCTAACATTGATCACAGTCCTGGAAAAATATGTGTTGAGAGTTTAATACTTCAGTATGCTTATCTTACAAAATACACTTGAACAAGTGCTAAAAGCATTTCATTGAATGGGAGCTTAATGTTAAGCATATTACCAGTCCTATATTAGTACATGTTTTAAATGTTTTGCAGGATCAGCTCTGGGGCACATAAGCTTGTGCTTGTAGGACTAAAGCATTGATTCCAAGTTAATTTCTAAAAAAGTATGGCCTTTTTTTTTAAAAAAAAGTATATACTTACCTTTGCATGGGTTGTACTCAGGATACTTGCAACAGCCATATTGCTGTATTGAAGTGTTTGGGCCAAAATATGCATGTACAAGCTGTTTTCTTGCAGTTCAAACTGTAGTCAGTGAAAATATAAATTGGAATAAATTTCTACTAGTTATAAGACTCACAGTACCATATTGCACAATTAAGCTATGGAAATGGAAGCACGGCTATCTGTGAAATTAATTTCCAACGTTTTGTACCACAATTCCATAATATAAAAATATATGAAAGATGCAATTGATCTCAATCAGCAGGTCATTAGCTTGTATTTTTACCTGAGGGAACAGTTTAACCAAATTAATATTTCACAGAATTTTATTTTAAGTTACTTCTTTCCAAAATCTTTCACATGCTGCTTTTATTCTCACTGAAAATGCTTCACGTGCTAGTTATGGTAAGGCTACTCTTATAGTAACATTATTATTATGTTGGAGGATAAGGGCTCAGATCACATACGACTCAGGGTCCAGACTTCCAAACTGTTTAGGGTCTGACTGTATCTTCCTTCAGCTGCTGGGTGGCTGAAGAGGTTACTGCCCCTAACCACTCATCCCTGCTCTCTGCTGAATTTTTCAGACTGGCCCTGAAAGGTGCTCCCAGGAGCAGCCTGACTCACTGATCTTTGTCACAATGGGCTGGGTAAGGAAAGATTAGGGAATAATTACGTGGAGAAATTGGAGAGATATTAAGATCCAAGAGAAGAAAGAAGGTCCCAATAGCTGTAAATAATTTCCCTCGTGCATAGGGGAGGAGAAAAAGAGTGCGTGCAATAGGATTTACAGAAAAAATGGGGTGACCCCCAGGAGACAAAATTACACAAGATAATTAAACATTTTTGAAAACCCTGTATTTTTCCTACCTTCCTCTAAGCACCTAAAAACCTTTGCAAATTTGATCTTTAGCTGTTAGTATCTTGAACTCAATGTTTTACCTGAACTTAACTGAAGTTTGAACAGGCTGAAGCTCATCCTTGCACTTTATTTCAGTCAATAAACAGTGATATAGGAAGAGGGAGGAATCAAAATCCATCTAATAGTTCTCTCCGATTAGTCACAAAATGCTTTAATAAAAGTACAAATAGTTCAAAGGTTAGAAAAAAGAAATTGCAAAAATTATTCTATTTCTTCTTCATAGTAAGAAAATAAGAACATCATACTTAATCTGAAATGTCACAGTGGTTTCTGTTCTGGTTTAAAGGATGTTAAGGTTCAAGTGCAACCTAATGTTTTGTGCTATTTTAGGTAGGGTAAAAGGGTCAGAAATCAGAGGTGTTAGAATAACCACGTTACTCTGTGAAGTTGAATGAGGTTGGATGTTGGAGATAAGAACGTCAGTATTTAGCAGCTATGACAAATGTAGAATATTCATACTGGAGTCTGGAAATGTACTCAAATATGTAAATATCCCAAATTTGGAAGATGCATTCAGTGTTTTGAAATTAATTGTTTGTGAGGAACAACGGGATTAGTCAAAACTTATTAAAATAAATCTCTCTGAGAACCACAGTATCAGTTGAAGTCATTAACTTTGCCAAGTTCCCTTGCCAAAGAGGACAGAATTAAATCTGTAGACAGTTAAGAAGCTGTGAATGACAGTCTAGACTTTGAGGAAAATATGGAGGCATAGAGAAGGAAATAAGAAGTGTAGCTGGAATTAGGGGAGGGGGAAACAGACTTCTTGGTGAAGTTCTTCAGACAAGTAACTAGTTGGTCACAAGCAGATACTCTGGGGCAATACTGGCTCCAACAACTCTTGACTTCCCCATATCTTGGAGACCTTATTAGCTAAATAGAGCGTCTTCCATGCTTAGGCCATGTCAGAGATAGATGAGCTTTTTTGCTTTCTTCCAGCACTGCAGAGTATGTTTGGTCTTGGGTTCACATGAAAAGCCTGTGCAGGTGGAGGTGTAAATGGAATTGTGAAGAGAAGCAATGATGATGATAGGATAAGCCATTTAGACTCTCATTTTACTTATCTAATAACCTACTTTGGCCTGTTGATCCCAAATAAGTTTGGACTAGATGATCCCCGAGGTCCCTTCCAACCTGGGATTCTGTGATTCTGTGTGAATATTTGCTTTTCTTGTTTACCAGATGTTGTATCAGTACAGTCCTTGGACTTTTTCAGCAGGCATTTTTGTGGACTAATACTCATTGTTTCTTATAATTCCTTTTTTGCTTGTAACTGAAATAAACCTCCAAGACCCAGTTCTGCATCAGCTATGATCACATGTGTTGTGGTTTAGCCCCAGTCAGCAACTAGGCACCATACCGCCAGCTGCTCGTTCACTCACTCCACCCCAGTGGGATGGGGGAGAAAATGGGAATAGCAAGAGTAAGGAAAAAAACCTCACAGGTTGAGATAAGAACAGTTTAATAATGAAAGTAAAACAGTAATAATTATAATAATTGTATAATGGAAAGGAAAATAACAAGGGGGAAGCAGGAAATTAAACAAACAAGTAATGCAACTACCCACCTGCCCCAAGCCACAGTTGCCTCCCCCCAGCCAACTTTCACCAGCTAATATACTGGGCATGATGTCATATGACATGGAATATCCCCTGGCCAACCCAGAGCAGCTGTCCCAGCCATGCCCTCTCCCCTCCCAGACTCCCATGCCCCCAGTATCGGGGAAAAGTCCTCGACCAGTACAAGCACCACCAGGCAACACTTGGCACCTAATTAGCAATTGTGTAGCAACAACCAAAACATCAGTTTGCTGTCAACACCATTGTCATACTAAATCCAAAGCATACCACACCATCTACAGTGAAGAAAACTCCATCCCAGCCAAAACCATGACAATGTGTCAATTCTTTACAAACTGTTCAAGTGTTCATCCTCCATACAGTGCATTATAAAATATAAACTACAAACAATATCGTTTGAATATGAGAGAAAATAGCAAAGTGCTTCTTTCAACTGCTGAAAGAACATAATGAATTAAAACTTTTTAATATTGGAACAAAACTACTGCGTGTGATTCTTCTCTGCCCAGTGCAGTAAGTTTTACAATGTTCTAGCTATAAAAATCTTTCTAATAATTTAGAGAGCATAGATACTATCTGTGCATGAACCTGTCTAGTAAGTATCTGACCACAATTTCTAATGAGGAAACAGTTGTTTGGGTTACAGGAACTTAAAAGTTTATTTGCAAAATACATTTTAGTAATATTAAATTTACTTAGAGAAATGGTAAGCTTATACCGTCCAGATAAAATAAACACCATAAACTGCACCTACATGTTTACAAGTATATTCAGCTTCAAACAAAGCAGGTAATAGATATAGAAATTCACAATACCTAGTGCTTGATCATGAATGTTCCTCTTCTTCTGACAGATGATCAGATATTGGGGATATATATATGACCTCCTTACAAAGTTAAGATATTTGTCAGATCACTCGAGTAAAGTTGTGGTCCTTATTGTTGTAAGACTTTTCATGGTGGTCTCCTAAGGATAACCTGATAGGCCAGCTTCACTAGAAAAATTATTCTGAAAGGTGGAAAGGTTAATTCTTTTCAAATCTTGAATTTCAAGCTGTATATTTCATCTCACACTGGATTTGACTCCACATTACTTGATCCCACTGTATTGCTAAAGATAGAATGATTCTCACCTTTGCTGTTTGACACTAAATCAAATGTATGAAGGTCATTATAGATTTCTGCCACTTAATGTGAAACAAATTAAGGTTTGGGCTAAAATAATCTGAACAGGTTTTTAGTCCAAGCAGAATAATAGCCTGATAGTTCCTGGAAAATAAATGTGTTTCAGAATAACACAGAATATCTTTTCCAAGGCTAGAAAACCTCAAAAAAAGCAGCATATAAAGTGCCCATAAGTTTTAGTGCACTCGTTTATTATGAGGCTGGAAGAAGCTATGATTCTTCTTGGGATGATGTCTGCATTATCTGTGTTTTAATACTTTAATTTCAGCTCTTCATGGGATAAAAAGTGCTGACACACACTCTGTACGGAGTTTTAAACTGCACTGTAACAGCAAATGCCACCCTAGATAAAAGATTACTCTTGAAAATTGTACCAAGAATGTACCGACTAGTATATGCAAAAAGGATCAGGATATTAATTTAACCTGACTAGGGAGTAGATTATGCTATAAATAGGGCTCCGAGACTGCATCTACTGCTAGGCTGGTCATTTCCTACAAAACCCATTGCACATGTATTTGCCTTAATCCTGTAATGTGATTCCCAGTCTAATCCTTACACCTAGCTATTATACTATACTAATTTTGCTATGCACAGAGAGCTGTGCAGACATAAGGCTTTACTTACTTGGATCTATTGCAGGATCTGAGCAAAGGCACTGCTTATAGATGGAACATACAGAAGGATATAAAGGATTTTATATAGAAGTATATAAATGATCTAGTACATAGGGTAAGCTAATAGAGGATGGACACACCTGAGATCTCAAATTCTTGGAAATACAAAAAATAAATGAGAAAAGTAAAAAAAGTAAAAAGGATTCTCCAGGTTCAAAGTGTCTTGTGTACTAGCACAACCTATTTTGGAGTTTACTGGAGTTCAAGATTGATTTCTTCAGCCAAAGTCTAGAAATAACCTTTTGTTTCAGTGCTGTTGGGGGTTACCTGGGAGAAGAGCACACAAAAACAAGCTGGACATGATTCCAGTATAAAACTGACCTTAATCCTGAATTCCATATTCACACAAATATTTCAGTTACAGGCAAAAACTACTGTACCCATTTTTTTCCCCCTGGGGCTCTGCACACCTAAGCACTGCCTGAATTTCCTGCTGTTCACTCTCAGACCTGGTGAGCTGCCCACTATTCTCTCCCTAGATATCATCTCCTCTTACTTGGCTGCCTTTTGCCTGATGTCGCATATGTTGCACCAGAGATTTAGTCTAAAGCTTTTTCCTGTGCCGAATGGTAACTTTCAGCTATTAGATGTTTCCTTCTAATTTTCCTTTGCTATCCTCCTGCTTAGGATTTCTTTGCCAATAATGCCTTATTCTTTGACTGCATATTTTTTTCCTCCAAACTAACATTGGTGCACTTTTTCCACAGTGTTCCTTTTCTATCTATCTCTGTCCCTTTGCAATGTCTCTCTTCACAAATGTATAACTGAAATTGTACATTCAGTGAGGACACATATTTAAGAATATCTTTCCAAAATAAGAGAGTATGGGGTATGTTTTTCTAATAAGAATGCAAACAGAGGTATTTTAATTTATTTTCAAAGACATAGAGTATCTTCTAGGTAGAAAAACATGACACATCACTACTAAAGTATCTTTACTAGTTCTCATGTTTATATGGCCTAATGAGAAGAAGAACTAATGAAACTCTTGTTAAGATGGGAAAGAAGCTGATGAGTTGGACAAGATTAAAAAACAGATCAATCAGTATTAAGGCTGATCTGATATACTCTTGGTGGATCAGGTTACCCACTTGTTCCTTAATTACTTACAGTTTATCCAGTGTTTTCTGAAGAACTTCTAATGTAGAAACGGGGTTTACTGCACATCAAAAGTTTTTTGGTGGTGGTGGTTGTATTTTTGTTAAACTATGATGTAGTTGACCTAAGTGTGAAGAAAAATATGGTAATTATTGGTATAATAGAAAAATCATATAACTTGAACTGTAGCTAACAAAACTTTTATCTAAAAGCAGTGGAAAATCATTCCTATTGCTTTTCCCATCTTTCAGAAAGGACATATATATTTCACTATCTTTACCAATTTTATGTATTCTAGTTGATGCAAGGATTCTGAAATAAGTCTAACCCACTTCAACGATTTTAAAATCAGTACTTTTCTGTTCCTCATACTCTCCTCTTCACTCTTTTCTTTTTCCAATTAGCAAATAAGGCATTACTACACTCAATGTGCCGACAAATTTACTATTGCCTCAATTAGTTAACTGAAATACATGAAAGATTATCACGGGATGCTTTGTCTTCAAACTTTCCAGCTTGACCACTTAACCAATAAGTTATTTGCACCATCCTGGTTGCAAATTGGTTTATACATCACTTTACACACACACACACACAATCTCTCGCTCTCTCCCACCTATATATTTTTAAATTCACTCTCCATATATTCATGAATATTTTTAATACCATACACATACCTGTGGTGTGTGGGGAGTTTTATGTGTATAAATTTGTTTTGGGAGTAAGAAAGGAGCTGAGATATAAAACAAAAATGCGTAGCATTGCTTGTAAATTTGAAAGACTAACAATCACTTTTGTATATATGGGACGTAGTTGGCTCTGGCTTATATAACTCTAACACACTGTAGTTAATCCTTTGTGCTGTGTCTTGAAATATGTGTTACTCAGCTTTAGGTATCTAGGCATTAAGACTGATCGCCATCTTTTTGTGGATTTCTCCTTTTGGTAACCATACTACTGTACCCATACTTGGGCTCCTGAATAAAGAATGACAACAATAATGCCTGATAAAAAGATGGAAAATGAACTCCAGACTGTGTTTGAAAACTGAAAATGGGGGGAGGGGGAACAACCAACCCCCCTCTGTTTTCAGTAGAGATGGCAGATAACTCACAACTAACTCTTGGCAAAACATTTGATCTTGGGGAGGCTGTATTTTTACTAGTAAATGACCTTTTTTCTTTTTTTTAAGTGCATTTATGCTTCATGGACAGGTATTTCAGAATTATGGTAATATATTTTAAAGAGATAAACACATCTTTCTATAACACTGTATGGAAGTTTTTAAGCCACTACTTATGACATTTTAATGATACATCAAACACACTTTTTGATCTCTGTGTTCATTGTATTTACAGTCTTCTATGGCAAAGATTAAAGACCTCAGGATACCTTTAAAGTATATGCCCATTAAGGTCACATACAATATGTATTAAGGTAGAAGTTGCATTTGACCTACCATGATTATTAACCCTGAATTCTTACTCTGTAAAACAATGTTAAAAGAACTGATGTTCACAAATGTGGTCCAGTTATTGTTTAGATATTATGAAAGTTACTACAAAATACGTTGATTATAACTATATTGTGTGGGGAAAACCTCAGTTTTCCCTGTTGGGAGCTTCCTAAAAAGTCAAAATTATTATCTAGCTTCAAGTACTGCTGTTGACTTCTGTGAAGCTTGCTAATTGCAGCTTTGAGAAAATTACTGTACTGTTCATTTCACACCCAAAACAAGCCATATAATTGAGTGGTATCCATATTTGCCAGAAAAACCCTAAATGTCTAAGAACTTGGACATATGTCTGTCTAGCAGGACATTTTTGTAGAAAACCTGTATGTCAGGTCTAATTTATGTTTTTATTTTAAATGTCTATTAAAAATACATTCATCATCTTAGCACTAATTTCTGCATCTTTATGATAAGAAGTGATAGAAATACTTGTCTATTACAAGCATGGAACTCCTGAATATTATCTAACAGGTTTTAGCTATCAATATTACATTTTAATATGAGATTTCTCACTTTTTAAAATGCAGCAAAATCCAAGAAAGAAGAAGGAATAAAAAACAGTAATGCCACCCAAGCTTTTTATTAATGAAGCTTCTGTCAAAGCAATTGCAGTAAAAACAAAATTGAAGATGATATCTAATGAAATACTAGTCTCTGTTGCCTTTTGAGTTTTCTGTGTCTTGGTAGTCTTTTGTGACTTGCAGTGATTATAAAAAAACAAAGCTGCTGTCGTTTACTGCTCTCTTGTCACTTCATGAATGGCCACCAAAATCTTACTTCAAATTAGCACCACAACACTGCTAGGACCAGCATAACTGTACTGTTTATTACTTTCAGCATTACCTGTGCTGCTTTGCAAGTCAGAAATACTATTAAAGTGAAAACAGCTGGTGGGTCTCATCCCAATCTTTATGTCACTGGTGTAAATAATGAAGAATACCACTGAATTGTTTGAGTTATTTTAGTGATATTGAGAAAGTTTAAGCTTTACATTGACTGTGTTCCAAAAATATCAGGTACAGAGCAGAAAAAAATTATTTTCCACTTACCCAGTTTAATCATTTATAAAAATAGTTGTACTTGTGAAGGAATTTGTGCTGTCTTCTGAGTTGTATTTTAATAATGGTGTTCAGAAAGTGATCATGCTAAACTAAAATTCCACTGACAGGAAATTTAGATGCTTATTTCCCAGTGTTCAGGGGATATCTGTGTTGAAGCATGGTAGCATAATACCATAATTTCTAATTAACATCTGTGGATCTGTGTGAGGAACTACTTTTTACCTCCGCATGTAGGAAGATCAAGCTTAAGGCTTCAGAGCAAATCCTGTATCTAGATCTATGCTTGTGAGTACTGTTTTTATTCAAAGCATCCTAATATGGCTCCTATACAAACAGTGTCACGTCTTAAACTTTTAGGCTGAATTTTCCTTTGATTTCACTGAGAATGATGTTATCTTGGAAATAATTCTGGTTTTGTACTCTTTGAATTCAAGCACATAAAAGGTAATGGATTATTTTTTATAATGAAGTAGTTTAAACTAGTCATTATAAATAAGTGAAGTTATGATATTACTATAAAGAATATTCTCAAGAGATACATTTGTATTCCCTAAGTATTCAAAGGAAAGAAATGTGGAACAAAACTAACCCTTGTCATTAACAGGTGAACTGAAACAGCAACATTCTTTTGAGCTGTAGAATAGCCTACCGGACCCTTTAACATCAACATTTCCTTCAATGCCACAGTGAGGTAAAGCGGCATGCAATGTCTTTCTTATCCTGAAAATACATAAATAAGCCATCACAGTGCTCCAGTGTCTTCTGAAAGCCAACTTTCTCTCTAGCTTTATTTTCATACATAATTCTGAGAAGAAAACTTTTGTTCCTGTTTACTTAACCATAAGCTTCAGCTTTGTCTTCAGAGGTGTAACATGATTTTTTAAAATATATTAGTATTTTTGAGGGTTTGGGCTTAGTTAGGTGGGTTTTGGGGGTTGGTTTTCTGATGGAAACCAAACTTGATTCAAACTAGATATTACTTACTCAGCTTTGGAATCTGATCCTGAGCACAGAGGTACATTTTTCCTTTAAGCAATATTTTTCCTATAAACAACAATGATGGCTTTTTCCCACATGATGGTGCTCAATTAATGATAGACCAATTCAGTGTCTTTAATTGCTCATTGTTTGAAATGGATTCCTTAAGTTTCTGAACACTATCCAAACGTCTCTTGAATGACAGCTGTGTATTTGTCTCTAGATTTGTCAGATGTTTTTGTAAAATTTGATTGTTACACAGACATTAACATTATCCACACAATCCTTAGAGATGAGAACTAATGAACCTGCTTTTATGTATAGGAAAGTGGGGACAGAAATAGAAATTTTATAACTTTATTAATTTTGAGATCTGATATAGTCCAGTCACCATGGACTAATTTTTGATTTGACAACAAGATTATCTTCAGGTCTTAATTCACCTTCTACTTTCCAGAAGGCGTGAGGCATCATCTCCTCTATATACAAATCTGATGCGCTCTTGAGACCTGGTCTGTGAATTTATGATGAGCTGTGTAACTACAGAGGCCGAATCAAGATTGTATTGACTGTAATCATTCTATGTGGTTGAACAATATGAATAATGAAATTAAACCTGCTGTGTGAGATCTCCTATATATTTTAAAACATACAAAAACATACATACAAAAAACATACATACAAAACAAAAAACCTAATATGCGGGTGATATCTGTAGAACTAGAACCTTTTGAATCTACCACACTGATTTGTCAGTACGTTAGTGGATGGCATGTCTGTGAACATTGGTAAGCTTGCAGCCTTTGTTTACACCAGCACAAAAAGGAGATGAGGCTTTTGGCAAAACGTTTCACAGTATTCTCCAGCAGCAGCAGCAAAGTGATGGTTGACTCTTTAACTTGATTCAAGGTACCATCATATATGGATTCTTCCGCTTTCCTTTCCTGTAGTTCACTTGTTTGACCCTTTCCTCCCCAAATTGTCCATGATCCAATCCTATATTTTTCCCATGTCATTCTGTCTAGCTAGCCAGATCCAGTTTCCTTTCTTACTTTTCACCCTGTTCCTGGGGGCTTGCCCCATTGTTTCAGAGCAGAGCTGTTCTGCTTCATCTCCTGCTGCTCATCTTCTGTCTTGTTCTCATTGAGTCTAATTCAGCTGGGATATATTTCCTAAGGACCTTTTTGGTTTTTGCTTCTCCTGACTTCTGTTTTTCTGTCTAAGGCCTCAAGGGTTTCCAGGTTCCCCACAGAGCTCTAGCTCTTCCTTATTCCAACACCTACTTCCCATTTGCCCTCATCCGTTTCAACCCAATTACTCATCATGTCCCTGGCCTATTCCCTAGTATGGCTCCTCCTTTACGCTATGTTCCAGTGAATTTCTTTTTCATTTGCTAAGATTTCTCAACCTGTACTTTTCCTCCTCACTTCAATATTGAAAATGGCTGGCCTTTTTGTTTGTTGGTTTGGTTTTTATTTTATTTTTTATGTTTTTTAGCTAGAATGTTCCAGAGATACGTTCTGTCTGAAGTAATTGCCATGTTTGGCAAAACTTTATGCAATAGAAAATACGGTCTTACAGTAGGAATCACCAGCAGATGTGTAATTACATCGCTGTAACCCACATAACATATGAGCAGTGCTTACCGGGTTGGTCCAAGGTTCTGTCTTACCCAGTATCATGTGTCCATCGTGACTAGAAGCAGATAGACGGGGAAGAGCGCACTAACAAGACAAGTATTGTAACTTTTTCTCTTGCAAGCTTTCCCAGTCTATAGTAACTTAGTCACCTCCTGAGCCAGAGGTGCCATCTTTGTATTTAAACTTTGACCCAGACTGTCCCTTGCTTGGCAGAGCTTCAGTTACGCAGCATTATTCTGGAAAAGTTCAGTTGTTGCCTTATGCACAACAAAAGAAAGGGGCCAGCGTCTCTTTAAGCACAGTGGTCATTTATTAGGATGATACTTAACGCACAGTACCTCAGACTAAATCAACCTGTTCATGGCAGATGAACAGCAGGTTGCCATTCTTTGCCCTTTCCTAGGATTTTCAGACTCTTTCATAATTCCCTTTTTTCCATTGGATGCCCAGGTTAACAAACAAATAAGTGGGTGGCAATTTCAAGCACAAAGGTAAGCTGCAGGCAGTCCTTTCGTGTTAATTTGGTTTTCACTGTTTTCATTCATGTAATTGTAGCAGGTAAGTTGAGGTCAAGAGTTTATGCCAGGGAAGCAATAAGCAGCTCCTAATTTGTTGTCTTATGAGGTAATTCATGCTACTGTGGAATATTAATGAAGGAACTTGGAAAATTTGCTTTCAGTTAAATTAAAATGAAGAGAAAGAGGTGTGCAATTATGACCAAGAGTGCTACAACATGCTGCTCCTTGCACATTTGGTGCAAAACTCCCTGTCCCATGCCCTTGTTTCTGGATAACTAGCAAAATCTAAAAAGATTATACCATGCCTCAAAATGTGATGTGCCATGTTGAATGCTCAAGTATCTGTGGATAAGTGGGAAGAAACGTATGGCTGAGATTATATTTTAGATACTGTCGAGTAATTTGAAGGAACAAACCTTATTTTCTTAGATTGTACCTCTGGTGTAAATTGTAAGCCCCTGACTAAATCTCATTTGCTATGCAGAAGCTAATGGCAACCTGAAGTGCAGCAGCAGTGCTATTAGTCCCTAGTTTCCCAGCTCTGGTACTGTCTTGCTATAAATTTTGTATATTTTGAATTCAGCAAAATGCTTTACGGTAAACAAAGAGAGGAATACAGGGAGTGAGCTATTTACCTACAGTGGATATAGATTTATACACAAAGTTAGAGTTCACCTCTGGTTTATCTCCCTTTACCAGTAAAAATATGTAATCTTTTTAAAGACAGTGCCTAGGTATCCTAGATACTCAAATTCAAAACTAGTATAGCAGAATATAAAGCTGATTTCCTGATAGAAGATAAAAATTATCTGGTTTTCTATTTTACCTTTTTGTAAACACTTAAAAAAAAAAGAAAGAGAAAAAAAGAAAAGAGAAAACAAAAAACCTATTTCAGACTATTCAGAGCCCCTAGTTTACATTTTTCTAAAATATTAAGAAATAATTTTCCATTACTTGATTACAAACTTTCAGCTGTTCCTTTGCCTCCTTCTTAAATACTCTCAGCTTTTCTGTCTCTGCTTTCCTAAACTTTTTGTTCTTAGCTCACTGAAATTTCAACCTGTTAAATTCGTCTGCTGTAAACTACTCCAGACTTAACGTTTCTGTGTTTTGCAACTAACTCTATGAAGTTAAGTGCCAGTCTGTATTAAGGAGGATTACTCTTGTGACTAATGCCAAATTCAAGTGCAAAATAGGATGCTATACTTCAGTTTCTCTCGTGTAGTTTGAGGCTTTTTGTTGTATCACTTTTGTAAAATGTTTCTTTAGTTCTAATTCAGAAAAGTTTGGTTATTTTCTGGTATGTAGAATGTATAATTTTTTAAAAGTTTAATTGAAACCTATTGTTCATAGTACACAGATGTTGTCATAACCAAATTTCAACAGTATGCCATGATTGAGAGTATTTGTAAAACACAATAAACTTCCTCTTTCCTGAAGTTCTCACAGTTGAAGAGGCCTTCAGCGTGTTCTCATTATAAAGAATTTGGTATTGTCCCTCCATCTTGTGCATCACCAGGTTTTCACTGTTGGTAGAGCTTCCACTGCAGTTGCCTGTGCCGCTTACATTTCAGTAGCTGCAATTTGTGCTCACCATTATCAAAACGAAACATGCCACGTACCTCCTCTGGCAGCTATCCATCCTTTTCGGGGTGTGTATTTGTTTAATTGTTTGGGGTTTAGTGTTTGTTTTGCCCCTCTCCACCCCTAGTTGGCCCTAAGTTTTTATTTAAACATTTCCTGTCTCACAGTTGTTAAGAAATTTCCATGGACTCTTAATAAAGCTCTAAACTTACTGAAGCTGTTATGTCACAGAGCCCTCAGAAGAGCATGCTATTTACAGCTCAGGCTGTGTTGTGTGTTAGGAGGTATTAGCCACTTACGGGCTGGCAGAGTTGTTAGATGGCAATCTGACTCCCATGGAAAATTGTAGCATTTTTTCCCCTTTTATAACGATTTTTGGTGAGTCAAAGTTGATAAATACATTGCTATATTTGAATGTGTACACAGGTTACTGTCTCCTGACTGCCCATGGTAGGTCTGAGAATATATTCCTTTCTCCTTCACTGTGCCCCTACTTAGATGACATCTGAAGCAGGTCATGGAAAAGAAAGCAAGCTGAAACGTGACCAGAGTGCACAGGCTACAACATATCCAAGTCCCTTGGCAAATTTCAGAGGCTCAGGTTTACCTTAAGTGTTGCTGAACACTTCAACAGAAGTGAAAATCTGGTTGTTTTTCTCAGTTTTGCAAGTATTGGAACAGGATTTTCTTTCTGTCACCAGTAGGGACATGGTGTAACATCAAACTATGAGTGTGATACCTGCCAGTGAGACTAAACAGAAATCTATGAAGAGAAATAAATTTTGGGGCTCTGCTTATATTGAACTGGAAGACGTGAGAATAATTTTGAAAAAGAAAATGAACAATTCCTGGCTTTTGGTATTAAAAATCGTACATTTTAAGGACAAGACTAGTGATTCCCAATGAAGGTAAAAGCCTGCCATGAATTTGAAGTTGATGAGCTAACCAAAAAACTGATAGTGCTGTGAGATCTTGGAGACTTCCAAAGTAATAGTGACTGTAAGGCAGTCTCCCTTTTCACAGGCCACTTCTGAAAACGGAGCTGGCAGCTCCATATTAGCTATTTTGCAGAGGTTTCTAGTACAAGGAGAATTGGACAGACTCATGATCTCAGGAAAATACTGCTGTGTTCTTCAGAGTCAAGGTGGGGTTACCATGGGTAGACTTTTTATTGTGCTACAAAACCTAAGCATCAGCAATTCCTGATGTTTTGGGCCTTTTTCCTTTTATTTACCGGTCATAAAGAGAGACCTTTTTTGTCCCTCCTGGAGCCTCTCTCTGTGCTGCTTATCCTAAAAAGTGGGAATTAATGTCCTTTATCCATCTGGACAAAGGGAGGAAACAAATAAATGCAAATAGCAAGAAATAAAAATAGCAATACTGTAAAATAACAAGAGACCAACAGGCTTCCCCTCCAAGATGCACAGAGGTTTTGTGGATTAAGAAGTGGACTCCCACTTCTTTTCTCTGGTGTCATTTAGACCCAAAAGAACATGGAGAAGTTTTGCCATTGCTGCTACAATAAGTGAGATGGCTGTACCATGGGGCATTATCTGGCAGCATTTAAAGAGCCACGGTACTAGCCTGAGCAAGTTATTAATCCCAATGTGGGAGCAGCTGGTGCGCCAGTTTCTTTGGTTTTATCTTTTTTTATTATTTTTAATTATTATTTTCATTTATTTACGCATTAGACCTGTTGGGCTAGGATCTAAGTCTCAATTCTCTCTTTTGTTGGCAAAAAAAAGATAATTTCTTCCAGAAATCTTTCAGGGAGGAATGTGTAAAAAAAGAGTTATTTAGGAAGTATTCACAATGAAGTTGAAAACACCTACCCCCTTAAATAAATAAACAAAATAGCCTCAACATGCAAATAACCTGAGACCACACACCTGATGGAGCATTCCCCATGTTCCATTCTCGCTCTCCAATTGACAGCTCCAGAGGCACCTGCTATACACCTCAACACAGTGTTCCTCCTTTCGGCAAAGTAAGATCCCTCGCTTTACCCTGCCATACCGCTGCTCACAGAACAGGGTATACGCCAGCTCACGCGCTTCAAGCCTGGGAAACGTCCCCTGTGCCAGCGCGGAGAGCCGCGGGACGGGGGGCGGAGGAGGGTCCGGCGGGGCCGCCGGTTCCCGCGCTGCCCCCCCCCCCCCATGCTCCAGCCGCAGGTGGATAAAGGCCGCTCGTCCCCCTCCCCGCAGCCCGGCCTCCCTCGCCGCCGCGGGGGCGCTCCGCACCTGTGCGCGGCGCCCGGCAGCCGGGGGCGCTCTGCGGCGCCGGGGCGGCGAGCTGGGGGCTCCCGGCGCCGGAGGCGGCGCGGCGGCATCCCCATCCTCCTCCTCCTTCTCCTCTCCTCCCTCCCTCCGCCTCCTCCCTCCCTTCCCCCGGGCGCCCTCTGCACTTTCTTCACGAACCACCCTCGTAGGCAAACTTTGATGGGGAACCTCGCACAGCGCTGGAAAAATGCCGGTTATGAAGGGATTACTGGCACCCCAGAACACCTTCCTCGACACCATCGCCACCCGGTTTGACGGCACACGTGAGTCCGGGCTGGGGCAGCGGGCGTCGGCTCCGGGCGCCCAGAGGAGGGGATGCGCGGGGGGCACCGTGCGTGCGGTGGGAGCCTCTTCCCTCCCCTCCGCCCTCCGGGGGTTTCCTTGGCACCAGAAGCCGGCAACGAGGAGGGGGAAGCGAGGGAGCTCCCAGCCTCTCCCGCTCTCCTGCTTGGCTTCTCCGCGGCTTTGTAGGTGAGGAGGGAGCTGGGTCCCCTCTCCCCCTCCTCCCCTGCGCGGGGGCTCCGGGAGGGTCGGGGGCCAGGGCGAGCCGGGCTGCCGCTGGGGCCAGGATCTCCGCAGGAAAGTTGTGTGCTGGGTAGGGGCTGGGGCTTCCCCTCCCGCCCTTGGCAGCCGGGAGGCTGCGAGGGAACGGCAGGCTTCAGCGCCCGGGCAGGCTCTGCTATTAAATCTCCCTAAAAGCTGAATTCCCTTAAGTCGGGCTCAGCAGCGGCAGCAGCTGTTGCAGGGTGTTGGAGGGAGGGAGGGAGGAAGGGCCCCCCGGCGGCAGCGCGGCGCCGGCAGCGGCGTCCGGCTGCAGCACCATGGACGGGTCCCGGCCCCACGCGTGTCCCGGCGGGGCTCCGCTCCGCTCCCGGCCGCGGGGGGCTCCTCCCGCCTCGGCCCCGCTCGCAGCCACCTGCCAAGGCGCCGCTTTAACGTGCGGAGCCGCCTGCCGTGCGGGAAGTTGGCTTGCTCCCCTACGAGTGTGGGTTAGGAGTTGGCTGTGTCTTGAGTTTCGTTTCTTAACGGAGCTCATTTAAAAAAAAAAAATAAATTTTTTTTTAAAAAAAGAAGTTGGGGAGCAGATTTGGGCCAAAATGAACTCCCTTCTTTTTAATTTCCTCTAAAAAAAAAAAATCCAGACATCCCAAGTGGAAGAAAAATGAACCCAGATTTGAGTTGCTGACAGCTGTTTCTTGACCGAAAACGTTGCTTTCTAATGGGCTTTATATCTTCTTGATTATGTATCTATTGGCATTTTGTCAATGGCTCAGTTAGTGTGCGATTAAGACAACTGAGCTGTGATTACTGTATCAATAAGTTGTAAAATGTCAAGAAAAGCATATAGTCACTGGGATCAAGTGCAGAGAAGCACAGAACTGCATTTTAACGGCTCTGCTAGTCTGAGCGTACATAGCTAATTACGATTCAGTGCTGCAGGTAATTGATACTTCCTTATAAAGCAATCCCTCTTAAGACTACTTTAGATGTACCTTTAAATGCCTTCAACTACAGCACTCAGAATCTTTTTCACCCATCCTCCACCCTTTTATTTCTCTAAAGCATATGGGTATTATTTACTGCCTGTTGAAGCATGCAGCTCTAATAGGAGTTTTGTTGCTGATATTGTCATTTGCCAGAAAAAACAGTCTTCCCTGCTTTGTGCTCAGGACCCTCCCCCTGTACAATGGCTTCCTTTCAAGGGACGGAGCACACAGCCTGCGACCTGTACACACAAACATTTCACATATTCTGTATTATTCTTCAAAGATCCAATTTAGCAAGTGACACTAGTGATGACACGCAGGTCTTTTATTTAATAAACACTAGAAAAACATCTAATCCTCATGTTCTCAATGACACCAACAGACAAGTGTGGTAGAAAGTTTATTGCTTAGCTGAATTCTATAGCCAAAGGTAGCTGCTTCTTTAAAAAAAAAGACATAAAGCTACTAACCTTCATGAAGTCAATTGGGCCAATCTTTCCTTAAACAAGAAGAAACAGACCCCAGTGTCTTACTTTGAAATCTCTAATGCTAACAGCTCATCTACGTTTTCCTAGGATGTAATTGAAGAAGAATGTAATTAAGTATTTAAGTACCTCAAGAAAACACAGCACACTATTTTGTTACAGGCAGTGAATTTTTTCTTTTTTTTGGTTAGCATTTCAGAATATGGCTTAAATATTAAGCAGGCCTAATCTGGAAGTCATCGTTATATGATTATCAGTATATGAAATATTCCCAGAAGTTCACAGGGAAGAATTTTTATGAACGAAGTATTCTTACATCTAATAATATTTGGAGGATGGTACTATTCTATGGAAAACTGGTAGCATGTCTCTTAATTTAAAGGGTAACATAACAGAGTATTAGGGTCAAATGGTGAATCAACTTAATGTTTTCCTGAAGCAAAGTTATGTATACCAATCCACATCATAGCTCAATTTAAAACCTTCAGAAATAGCTCATCTCCTTTGTTGCTTTGAAACGACATATTTTTTCCTTTAAAATGATAGATTTAAATATAAACATATTGATTCTTTAACTGACAGATTTTTTTTCGCATAAAGATATGCAATATTGCAAAATGTGTGTACATATCTGAGCATCAAGTAGAAAAATTAGAGCAAGTTTTGTTTTCATTTAAATTGTCCAGGTGGTATTACTGAGACTGAGATTGTTCGGGTGGCTAAAGCTAGAAGTAGTAGTGAAGGCTCATCCTCCCAGGCATCGGTCTCATGTCTTACTAGTTTTATAGGTGATACAGTCTGTGAAAGGGATAGAACTGATACATGGCAGTGAACCTGAGGCTGTGTTTCATAAACTACTGTGACCTCATGCATGACGATATTTAAATGCTAAAATAAGGTTTTGTGTCAAAGGGCTTTTTTTTGGTGGTTGTTTTAAAATAGTCTGTAGTTAACAGACCTCCTTTCATTTTAAGCCTCTGGGAAGGATATATTATGTTGTCATCAGTGATAGACTAATCCACCAATGCATCTTTAATCCAGAGGAGGGATAATTCTAATTCTGGGCAGCAGTGCAAGAAAGGATTCCAGATAATATTAAAAAATATGCTTTTCTTTGCACAGAGCTCTTCAAAAATTCATTCATACAAGTGTTTTAATTTTACTATTGTGATGATTTATGTCTAATTGACAATTAAAAATCACATGATGAAAAAACTGCATGTCTCAAAAATGCACAGATAACAACTGCTTGACAGGTACTTCAGCTGCTTGGAATTCTTACGGTAGATATTCTGTATTGTTATATGTATGTTACACACTTATTCTTTACAGATCAAACCAGTGAGTATATGCTAAACAGAGAGAATTAAATTAATGTTGGGGTGACTCTTAGCTGTGCAGATGATCCCAGAGATCTCCTTCTGCAAAGTTCCCATCACCTGTGTTGCGTATGTGGAAGAACAGCATTAAGGGTTTGCCTATCTGCCTTTCCAAGACAGAGCTTTTGAATTGGCATATGTGCAATTATACCTTCACCTTCTTTCTGTCTTTTCTATTCCTGACACCTTAAAGTCAATGTTTTCTCAAAGGGCTCCCCACCCCAATAACTAAGCACCAGGTTATCCAAACGCTTTTTGCCCCCTCTGTTAACAATGTGTTTACGTGGTTATCACTCATTCAGAAAACAAATGTGCATGTTTCCAAATTACTAAGTTGTGGTCTGGGTGTTTGCTTTTTTGTTTTGGGGTTGGTTTTCAAGACAAAATATTATTTTCAAGTGTGAAAATATTTCTAATATAAGCCTATAATTAAGCCCCCCCATCATTATGAAATTGTCTGAAGTGAATTACTTCGCTTCAAGCGTTTGAATGGAAAATTTGTACGTTTTTGCTTCTCATCCCCATTTAGATTAGAAGAAGCACTCAGAAGTGGTTGGATCGTAGAAAATAATGTTCTATTGCTTCCTCTCTCTCACACACATGCAAGCACACACATATATTTATATAAAAAGAATATGTATTGTGTATGTACTATTTATTTATTCAAATAGATAAATCCACACCAGAGGTGGGCTTTTTCTGCAAATTTGTGGTACTTTCTCAGAAAGAAAAGCTAAAAGAGATTCAGCAAATGGCATCATTAATTTGTATTTTACAAAGTACAACAATTTTGTGTATGGTCATACTATAAAATGACAGCTGAAGTTCTATAATTATCTCTTGTGTCTATCAAATATGATCAGTTTCCAAATGAATGTGTACTTCCAAATCCTTATTAACAATCTTGTATGATCAGTCTAATATTAAGATCAAGCTGAGCTATTCCCTTCTTGCTCACTGTCCATGGTGATAATTTGATAATTCGCTATTTGTAGAACAACTTCTACATTCAGATTTGTTTTCCAATTAAAAACTTGCTCAAGTATTAACAAACAGACCTTTGTACCTATGCAGCAATTTTCATAACTTTTTTTTGATCCTTACCAATCACATGGATTCAGTTCTCCAGTTGCTTTTGTTACCCTTGAGGGGTGGTCAGAAGGTACCCGATGAGAACATACAGATTTAAGTATATCAAATTTGGTGTCAGTGTGCTGCCGGTGGCATCGTGGTTAGAACCATGTTGTCTCCTTGGAATAATCAGCAGTTGGTACAGAACTGAAAGCCTTTGTATGCAGTGATCTTCCCAGATTGCAGGGGCAGATAGCTTGCATTACTCCCCAGCTCTCTGCTCCAGCCACCCCCATCATTTGCTTTTCATGCTCTTAAACAAACTGGTGAGGTCTGCCAGGTTAAGCCAACGCAGTATCGCTTTCTGCAGCTTTCTTGTCAAATTCTGTGTCTCGTTCTGATTGAATCCTATCCTCCCTAGACTAGTCAATGTGCTGCTTAATCATAACATGGTTATCACAAAAATGTCAAAGGCAGCAAAGCCCTTCTTGGCTGCTGATGCTACTCAGCGTTTCTCCCCCAAACAGGCTTAAGGAATTGCAGCAGTGTCAGGTGTAGGGAAACAATGGCTGAGCTTTCCAGGGGAAGAATGTTATTGATCAGATTCCAGGATCAAAGTGGTCCACCTCCCAAAGACAAAAGCCTGTAACCAAAAAAGGGTGAAAGACTCAAACTATGGTAAGCACTGATCAACATTAAAGAGTCTCCCAAGCAGTGGCATTGGAAAAGCTGGTGGCCTGTCAAACTTCCCCTCTGAAGGAGTGGAGGTGCGGTGAAGGTGGTCTAGTTCTTTCTGATAGAGATCTAGTAAGCCAGCCAGAGGGAAATTTCCCAAGATACATATGTAGTTGGTCTTCTGTTATGCAGACTCCTTTTGCCCTTTTGCTTAAATCCTTTAATAAGTACTGTGTTGTTTTGAATGAACCATGTTTTTGTTACTGCAAAAGTATACTGTCAACATAAAAAAAAAAACTTGCTTGTTCTCAGCTCAGACCACAAAGAAAGAAAACGCTTTCCTTTCTGTACTTGTCTCTGTAAGATGTGGCCTGTGTTGCAGCTCACTGTAGCTCTGTTACTAAAAAAAGGCAAATATGATTTTGAATATAAACCAAGGGTCAGATGTTGGAATTTGTGTTGTGCTGTTTGCTCTTTACTGGAAGTAACCAAGAGGCTAGATTAAGCAGCTACTTGAAAAATCTTTTCCTCTTCTTTTGGCGCAAGTGTTGGGGGTGTAGAACCTCATAATTTAATTTTGTTTTATTTGGATGATCTTTGCTTTCTGCAGCTATAGTAACTTCTAATTCTAAATTGAGCTGAGGTTGGACCTGAAAGATACAGCATTGGAGGGGTTCAGAGGCATCTTGAGATGACATTTCTTAATTAATTCCTGAGTTCTGGTCCTAAGGATCTGGTTCAAGGAAAAAAAAAGTGTGCAGGTGCCAGTTTTAATATCCAGTCACTGGATTATTCTTTAAAATCATGAAAATTCTTTATTACTGTATGTTTTATTCAGAAAGCATGTTATTGCTAGATAAAATACTGATGTATTTGAATTGTCAGGTGGTGTTCTCTTGTTTTTCCTCTAGACAGAAATAAGTTAGAATCCCAATCCTGCAGCACATCCATTCAGAAGGCGATGTAACTCATTAAGCACACCACTTTTAAGTCTAAGGTTCCAGGTTAAAGCTTATAAATGTGAAGTCAGACTAGTAGCCCACACTGTTATTTCAGAAGTAAATGCTGTGTTTTAATTCAGGATGAACATTTGAAACATAAGAGTGGAAAAGAGTCATTAAACAAGGGATTTTTTTTCCTGAATAATACAATAATATTATCCTCACTATTGTTTCTGGGTAGAATTTTATATGTGAGTCTAAGAAACCTGATACTCAGTGCAGTGATCAAAACAATTCTCTGTATTTGAAGTGACATATATTTGAATGAATGTATGGTTTGTCAATGGATTACGGAAGAAACTAGAGGGTTTCTAAATCTTAGATGATTATAAGGATTCCCACTAGAGATGTTCTATAAATCTACTCTCTTTTTCTTATCCAGATGTATGATACTATTTTCTTCTCTGATAAAATTTCAGTGAGTAAATAGGTTTGCTCTGAAAATAGATTTATCTTATTGTCATCACTGCATTTATACGTTCTACTTCTATTTTATCCTATTTTTATTTTGTTTATGCAGGCAGCAATTATACACATTCCCAATCTTTTTGGATGGAAAGAAAAATTTTCAGGGCAACAGAACATTAGAAACACAACATAAACACTGCCTCAAGCACATGTAGAAGTTTAAGCAAATATATGTGAATGAATATATTACAATAGAGCATTAAAGGTATGGGTTTACAGAACATTAACTACTTTTAGTACTATTCTGTTGCAATGTATTTTTGAAAGGGAAGTTGCATGTATTTTGTCAGCTTTAGCCTGGAAAAGGTGGACACAGGCAACTGCTACCGTAGTTCTGTGTTTTGACAAGACAGCTTACCTTACTTTGTGTTAAAGTGACTAGAAGTAAAGAGCAATTAAGGAACAACCTGCTCCCAAAGTAATGTTGTTTCCTGCCCACTCAATCTAAAAATCAATATATATGAAAGAGAGAAAAAAGAAAAGGGGGAGGAATAAAGACACAAAAACATTCTTAAACTGCAGACGGGAGAGAGACTTCCTCAACAGTAAGAAAAGTCATCTTTTGGAGTTTCTCTTGCCAAGTGCTTCTGGCTCCTTCTGTTTTCTGGGACTGATAATAGTACTCAAAGGCTTTGGAACAGGTGTTGTTCTTAAAATACAAGCATATTCAACATTAAACTTGACATTACATATCTTCTGAGCATCCCTAAAGCTTAATGCTGGGCTGCCAATCGTTTCAAAGACAGCTGAAGACAATTGTATTATGGAGAAACACCTCATCTTCCCCGTTCGTCTTAGGTACAGGACTTCTTTTAAGAAATGTCATTCACTATCTTATGATGCAATGATTTGCCCCTTCTCAAGGAAGGGTGGTTTGTTTGATGTTGTGGGTTTTTTTGTTTGTTTGGGTTTCTTTTTTCCCCTCCTCAGGAGTCATAAATTCTATTTTCAGTGGCTGCTTAAGACTGGGTCTGGAGATTTCTGATCCCCTGAAAGCAACACAGGTTGAGTCAGTTGTCCCTGGGTCTTCAAGAGACACTTTTCAGCAGAACATATTTTTGAGAGTTCACGGCCAGTTTAATTATTTTCCATTAATGTGTTTTCATCAGATTATATAAAAAGCATTCAGAATTCTGCTGTATTTTTGTCCTTAAAGTAGCACTGCTTCTTTGTGAAGATCAGTGAACTCTGATAGGAACACATTTATTCTGTGTGAAGAAGAAAGCTTACGAGCAGTAATGAGGATAGCCAAGGGAACTGTCCTAAAAAACTTCCAAAATGATCCCTCTCAAGCGGAATGAAGGAGGTAACTGGTTCTGTAGCTGAGTTTGTCCATCTTTGAGAAATTAGGAAAAGTACTGAGAAGACAAGTAGAACCACTGCCATTACCATCCAGGTTTTTCACAGCATTTTGTAACGGAAAACTGGCAACATGCAAAGTAATTTTTTTGGTCAAAATGAAAGAAAATAAAGCCCAATTTAAAAAATTTCTGGCCTAACTCGGCTTTCACTGAAGCCGATGTGAAATTTATTTCTGTCATGATAAAATTTTTTACTTCAGTGAGAGCAGACGTGTTCAGATACAACTTTTACTGTGGTGTTACAGAATTTTGAAAATCCCTGCAACAGCTTTTAATGGCTTTGCAACTAGAGTCTGTCTCTTTCTTAGAGTGACTGTAGATGTATCCTGCTGAGCTCATTGTAATTGTATCAGTATCTTATTTAGGTAAATGAACAAAGAGTCCGACCCAAGACCTTAAATGACCTTTCCAAATAGTACCTTAGCTTTTCCTATTTTTTTCTAGTAATGGTATTCCAAAAATATTCATGCACTAAGTATGAAAACTTTTCTTTAGTATCAAGCACAAAATAGAAATGCAGAAACTCCTTATGTCAGTGTTTCAGGAAATATGAATTTATATACTATTCAGAATAAAAATGAAATAGCAGGAAATTATCTCCTTTAGAATTCACAGTATTTGTCAAATAGTAAAAAGAATTTAACAAGTTTTAACAGAGGAAATTATTCATAGATCCAACAAATAGGAAAAAAATCTGTTGTCACAAAATGATTAAATATTTTTTGTAATGGATCAGTAATAAAAATGTAAATACACCCATTCAATGAGTCTGGGTTAGACCTTTCTTGTGTCAAAAGAAGAAATGGAAGAAAACCAACTGTGATACAATTTAACTTGAGTTTTCTTTAATAAATACATTTAATCTATTGTTGCTTTTTAATTTTACCATAAAGAAAAAATAATGCAAGAGGTCTTGTTTACAGTAAAAGAATTAAATGTCAGTATTTAGATGTATTATCTTTGGGGTGGGGGGATGTAGGCAGTTTTGAGGTATTATTATAGAAAGCTGTAATTGTTCCCTTTTGAAGAGAAAACAGCTCCCAGCATGCCAGCATTGAAAACACTTTTTCTTTAGGCATTACTTACCAATGCTAGGAGTCAACGTTCCAGCTCTTAGGGCTTTTAAGGGTTGAAAGTTGCCAGGGTTATTTTGCTTTTCCTTCAGTTTGAACCTATAGAAATACAGGAAGATTCATTTGGACAGCATGGACCTGAAACTCATTACTACAGCTTTTTTTTTTTGGTGCCCTTTGCATTTCGCCTTCTATCTCCCTCAACAGCTTGTTACGATACGTGACTAGACATCTTTATCCAAATGTATGAAAGAGAACTCTAAGCTCGTCATTTTGTCATTTATTTAATTTTTACAACAACAAAATTGTCCTAAGGCAAATAGCTTGATCCTCCCCACCCCACAAATTTCAGCTATCTCCTATGATGAGAAGAGTGTGTTTTTGCATAAATTGTGCCTTTTCTCATATTTTGGAGTTAATGATAAGAGACATAACGGAATATTGTAGTTATACAGGAAAATATTTTTGTAGGAGGAACACTTCTCTGTGGAAGATAAAACACCTTCTTTGGTGGGTAAAAGAACTTCAATAAATCAATAATAATCACAGTTTATCAGCAATAAGATTTTTTTTTATTCAAATGAAACTACACAATATTTTAATTTACGTCTTCCTTTTGAACATACGATTTAAGCTTGTGAGATAACACAGTAAATGCAGTTAGTAAACTGGATTGTTTCTTTACTGAGTTGAAAGATCTTGAGGCTAGGAGTTTGGACTTTTCCACTTCAAGAACAGTGGGAAGAGGCATGCACCTTGTGAAATCTACAGTTCCAGAACCATATGTTAGGCATTTCAATAATTAAAATGTCAATGTAGAAAAGTAGAGTTAATAAATATTAATGGAAGAGGTTGAGCTACATATTTGCCAAGAATAAGGAAAGTTAACAGGACCATTGATTTCCAGAGGAAAATACATAGCTATAGGTTGTGACTGTTTTACTGAGGTAGTAACTGGGCAGCCTGGAAGAAAAAAGGTGAGAGAATAATGCAGTTAGACACTATATTTTGGGGGCTATTCAAAGTATTACTGTGGATTAGTGTTTGTGATTTTAAACTATATTGTGTCTTTAATGGCCCTGTTTTAAATGGAGCCGTGATACAGTACAATATAGCCAAGTTACTTCTGAGTCATGCTCAAGAGCTGCTTCTGCATTGGAAACAGAAAGCAGGATGCATTAGACTTCCTGAATCTCTTTACCTTTTTATGTTTTTACAGAAATATTTACCTAAGCTTTTTTTTTAAAGTAAACTTACGTAAGATTTTTAGAATTCATCAGGAGAGTGGCTCTGCTGATACTGCCTTGCAGAGTATGCGTCTGAGAGTGGTGTTAGAGCACAACATGCTCCATACACCTGTTACCAACAAATTCTTGCCTGGAACTAGGCAGACAATAGCCCTTAAACTGAACTACTTTGAGTCCTTCGCTAAGGAAAAGGGTGGTAGGCTTGGCTACCTCACGTCAGTTATATGGACTCATTGCAGCGCAGTATGAGACAAAAGATGGAAGAGTCATCCTTTCCACACTTATATGTGTGCTAAAGGTTGTGCTGGTTACAGCCTACTTCTAGATTTTCTTCTGGTAGCGTGCAGGTCTGCACCCATCTATTTCCAATAGCTTTGGCAACCCTATATATATAAGAGCTTGTAATCTTTCCCCTCTTTCAATCTGTGATATTTGTCTTCAGATTCATTAGCAATTACAGATAATTATTTGTTAACTCATTTTCATATCTCTAGCCAGTAGCCATAAGTGATGTGAATTTTGGAATACATCTCCTTTAAAAGGTATTAAAAGCCTTAAGTAAAAATAGATTATAAGTGACCTTAAATACAAAAATGATTTTTAAAGTTTTAATTACAGGATGAACTGGAGCGGTGAATGGTTTTCAGAGGGAAGGGCTAGTCTTTTGTGGTAAAGTGTAGAGTCATCTTTAGCTAAGAAAGAGAAAAGCAGGGAGGAGCTGCGAAGCAGCAGTGGTTGACTGATGGGATTGCTGAGTGAGCAGCAGGTAGTTCTTTGGAATGAACTAAATGGCAGTAGCACTGTGGGAAGCTTCACTTTGGTGCAGGTTATGGCCAGGGAAATGTTACTGTGAATGAGTATAGCTGCAAGAGGATTAAAAGCACTGTCTTCTCTCTTCTCAGAGAACAAATTACCTGTGGTCCTACATAGCACTTGGTGGAAAGCCATCTGGCAGTCTTGGGTGTCATAAGCCAAAGTGTCTTCATGATTTAAATGATTTAAAGTCATCATTTCATTGTATTGTAACTTCTAGCTGGTTGATATGCAGCAAGGAAACAATCAATTAAAAGAAACTTAGGTAGCCAGCTTGGTGAAAAAGCACAGTAAGGATTGACTGTGGCAATTTGGTTTGTTTCTTTTGGTTCTTTACTTTTTATAAATGACAACTTTTATAAATGACTGCTTTCATAAACAGAAGGAGGAACCAGGTTTTTTGTTTGTTTTAACTGATTTTAGGTATTTTATGCGTGGATGACTGGTTAGCACGTAATCTTATTTCTTCATAAACTTGCATATATTATGTCCGAAATTCTGCTGTGGTTCCCATGTTTGCCAGCTGTCCTGACCCTCTCCCAGAAGTTTCCACTCCTGCTGTCGGGGTGGATCAGATCTGACCGAAGAGCTGCTGAGCAGCTACAGATCGCATCCTGGCAGTGAACAGCCCCAGCTTAACCCCGCGCGTGGGACTGTGAATTACAGCGATTCCGTGCTGCTTCCCCAGGCAGCTGATCGATCCCTGCAGCAGAGGCAGCAATCAGCAAGAGTCAGGATGGACAGGTGGAAATTACTGCAGACATTTCATCTCATTAGTCATAATTCTTACACAAATAAAACAGGCAGCTGTTGAGCTGTTTTCATACTGTTATGAGCAGGATCCAGATGGGGACCTGGGGTTTTGGTTCCAATTGCAACTCCGTGCAAATAACCGAAGCAGATAGCGGAAGCAGTAACTCTTGGAGAAATGCACAGAGACTTTGTTGCCTGCCCCCGGTTGGAGCTATCTGAATTGCTCTTTTTTGCTTGCTTTTGTCCTAACTAAACAAAATAATTGCATATTGGAGATATGTTCCCTTTTGATCCCAGCAGTATAATCAGAAAAGCAGTTATCTCTCTGGACCTTTCAACACTTTGTATTTCAGGTATGATTATAAATACAGAAACAGATATGCAGATGATAACCTGCTTTAATTACAGGAGAAAACATGCTCCAGTTAGGAGAAGTAGTTTGCGTATTCATCTTTCTGCTGAAGAGTCTTCTGGGAATGATTGCTTGAACTGTCAGGACAGCTGCAGGCCTTCTGTTTGTGTCTTTTGTGGTGAATAATTTTAACATTACTAATTTCTGCTGTCTTTTTTGTGGGTTTGGTTTTTAAACATAAATACTCATAGCCTGACGTGGTATGAAGCTCACCTGAAATATAACAAATTCCTGAAGTAAGGACATTAATATAAATAGGTATGATCGCTCACAGAAATCATGAAGCAAGGAAAAGTTTTCTTACAATACAGACAAATGTCAGAGGGGGAAAAGAAAAGCAACCACTATATGCATCGTAAGTAAGGTGCAAAGTATAGGTAAATTATCCAACTGACAGTCTCACAAGTGACAAGTGAGTGGTACAAGGAGTGTCCTTCCAGGGAAGCAGGAGCCCAAATTCAGGGAATTATCATCCACAAAAATAAATAAATAATCTGGAGCTGCAGTCACTCGTTCACCTTTTACCCTTATTCTGCTTTTTAAAACACATTTCCCTTTATGAATTCTCTGCAAGCAGTGTCTTCCCACTGAAAGGAAGAAAGACAAAAGCCAGAAAGCCCAACAGCAGAAATACCATATGATCCACACCATGATGGATAGCTCCTAATAAGCCTAGTTTTGGGAGATGAGTGAAAAAAATTACAAGTAAAGCCAAGAGGTTAGAATTAATTGGGGGAATTACACTAGGTTTTTTCCCCAGCCTGATGGGGTTGATAAGTTACTTTATATGAACTGTCATTGAAAAAAATACTTCCAGGCGTACAATTAAAGGTTGTGAGACATTTTCTGCCACCTTTACACGTTCTGTTCTATGTTGGGCTGACTTTCTAAGATAAGCAAGAATGAAGGGAAGGAAACAGGTTTTTATATTTATAGCATGAAGGTATTGTCTCCTAACCTTTTTGATGGTCATAAGTACATAAAATTGATTGCTCATGTTTAATTAAAATGTACATAGCAATTATTCTAATGAAAATATTTTTCTAAAGTGAAGTTAATGAAAAAGAATCTTTGTAATGGTGTTGCTTAGTTCGATAGCTGCTGCTTTTCCAGCTATTAAACTTTAACATATGCTTTGCAGAGCACAGTGATTTTGTTTCATCTGTTTTAATGCTCAGAGTATTGTAGCAGTTTGCATAACACTTGAATGTTTTGGTGTTCATTTATCATGGTTAATTCATGGCTTCCAGGGAGAGTTTGTGAATGGCACAATAAACTAAATATAATAATAGAATAGTTTGCTCTTGAAAGCAGGTGCTTCCTGATAGCTTTTCATGCTTGGCGAGCAAAGTTTGTGGCAATAAACCACTGCAGTGAGTGTTTCTGAGAGCTTGGCTGTTAAAACAAAAACAAAACACACACACAAAAAAGAAAACACATAAACACACACAAAAAAAAACCCAACCCAAAGAAACAAACAAACAAAAACAACAAAAACCCCAAACCAAAACAACAAATCTAACGAAACTTTGCTTTTTTGACAGACCTTACCAGTATCTTCTCTGGTACAAAAGACAATGGCATCTTGGGCCACATGACATGGAATATCCCTTGGGCTGAGGATGAAAACTGGGAAATGCTCTCCAGCCAGACTTGGTCCAACTCCATGGCAAGCCACCTTGCTATAGGGAAGCACTAATGCCTCTTGGCACCCTTGTGGCAGATTAGTACGTGATTAGCAGATCAAATATCAGGGCTGGCAGCTACATATACAGTGCAGGCAACCGACAGGAAAGGGTCTGAAGTACTGTGCTGTGTGATATTCAGGCCTGTGTGCTGGGATTATGAGGCAAGAAAAAAAGCCATTCTTTGTATTGTCAAGAAGATAAAATAATACCCAGAAATAAAACAAATTGTACCCATAGAAATTCTATTTCTTTCTGCCAGTACTGCTACTCCACACTAGGATATGTTTGTTATGGTTATCCCTGGTTATCCCAGGAATATCCCAGCACTGGTTATCCCAGCACTGGTTATCCCAGTGCTCCCTGAATGGATTTGTACTTGCAATTATAAGCAAAGATATGGGGTTATTATGAAAAAGAAAACCAAAGAACTCCTGTAGTTCTGAACCGCAACATTTATTTTCAGTTTTTAATTATCTGAAATTTTGGATCAATTTGGCAATTTTATCAGGTTTTAAGCTTAAAAAGTAATTTTCAGAAGCCTATCATTTTTTTACTCAAGAAAGGTCATGATGATCAAAATAGTTTCAGGATCTCTAGTAGTGTCTAAATAGTTCAGTCCTCAAGTGTAGTGGTAAAGGACTTGCTAGTTCTAGCAGAAGAGAAATAGAGAAGTTGAAAGAATGAGGGATGTATCTTATTTCCACAAGTACAAACTACTGCTAGAGTTACAGTTATGAGACTTTCAGAACCAAAAGCTACCCTTGCACTGTATCTATTCTATTTTTGCCATGAAAGGGATGTATTTCACACCCTTAATTCTTTCTGTAGGGTAGTTACTTTATGTGAATGGCTTATTATACATGAGAAGCATGTTTCCGTCCTTACCCTGTATTTCCAAAATTACTTTTATAAAAAGATACCCTAACAAGACCAGGCTAGCAGAGAATGTTAAACTTAGCTTAAACTATACTGGTGACAAACCTGAAGGAACAAAGCACAGAACTAGATAGTGTAGGTCACAGAAATTCATCCTGCCTTAGAAACAGATGATATCTGTTTCTAATCCTGGAATGTTCGCAATCACAGACTTTAAAGGAATGAAGAGGATTTTTCATGACAAGGGGTTTGTAACAACCTACACTAGGATGAAACAGCATGTCTATAGAGAGGAATTCTATCTTTACTTGCAATGCACATCTTTCACAACATTAATGCTTAGTCAGCAATACAAAAACTTTTCATATAAATGTTGTTTTAAATGTCCAGGATAAAAAATGTTCCTATAAAAATGTGCCTTCTACTTTCCAAAAAGTTCTTCTAATAATGCAGCTTTCTGGCTAAAAGTAAACAGCAAAACATTACATAAATGTTTAAAAAGAAAAGGAAAATCAAAATGAAGAGAACCCATTGAAGTGACTCTTAAGCAAACTTAACATAAAAATGTGGCAGTAATTAATTCCTGTGTTTTGTCATATTGACATGTTATTTCATAACTTCTGGCTTGTGATGTTGTGTTCTAGCACAGTTCATGAAGTCTCAGGAGCACATGAGGAGTCAACAGTGGTTTTTATTTGTATCGACTCCATTTTCTGAGGCAGAGCTGAGTTTGTTTTCAGTCTACTGAAAATAAAAATATAACTACTATGAATACTGTAAGGTGTCATGGTTTGTCTTCCTGTTTCCAAAATTACAGAACCACAGAATGGTAGGGGTTGGAAGGGACCTCTGGAGATCATCTCTTCCAACCCCCCCTGCTTGAGCAGGCACACCTAGAGCAGGGGGCACAGGAACGCATCCAGGCGGGTTTTGAATGTCTACAGGGAAGGAGACTCCACAGCCTCCCTGGGCAGCCTGTTCCACTGCTCCATTCACCCTCAGTGTAAAGAAGTTTTTTTTCATGTTTAGGTGGAACTTCCTGTGTTCCAGTTTCTGCCCGTTGCCCCTTTTCCTGTGGTTGGGCACTATTGAAAAGGGTCTAGTCCCATCATCCTGACACCCACCCTTTAGACATTTATAGGTATTGATGAAATCCCTCCTCAGTCTTTTCTTCATCAAGACCAGATCCTCCTAACACTTTAGCCAAATGCACTTATTTAATTTGTTTCTCCAAAGTAGTATCTTTTGTGGTTCCTTCCGCTTAGACTAGGCACCAGCAGCTCAACCAGCATTTCTCCCAAGACAGTTCTTGACTCGGCTCAGGTCGGTTGGAAAATTCCTTTTACTAAGTATGAGACAGCTGTCCTCGAAGTGTGGGGACACTCAGTTGCTTACTTGTTCACCAGCCTAACTGTTTAAGTACTGAGACTTTTTATTTCCATTAATAATACCCAGGTTTCATATGTGTCTTATGGGAACTATGCTAGCCTGAGTTCTTCTCCATAACTGGAATATAAACTCAGTGATGACAAATGTGAACCTTTAGACCCCAGTCCTGAACCGGTCACTTTTATAAGCAGTGATCATGGGATTAAATCAAAGGGTCATCTAGAAAGTTTCTTTGTATAATCCTTTGGTTGTGGTTTTTTTAATTAATATTTTTTTTGTAGCTTATTTTCACAAAGTGCTAAAATTCTAACATTTAAAATTTGTTAAAGTATCAGATGAAAAAATCTCTCTTCAGCTCTTGCAAATATGTGAAAGGGGGAAAGAATGATTTTGTATCCCCATGAATCAGTGAAGCCTTGTTTCCTCTTGTAGTTGAGCTCTTGTATGAATTTTCTGAAATCCAGTAAAGTCAAGCTGGCACTGAATGTTTGTGAAAATGAGGCATGAATAATTTCTCTCCTGGCTGTTTTGTGAAGCTTATAGCATCTCAGCACCCTTCAGATCTCTTCCCCCTGTTAAAAAGTGTTGAGAACAGGCAGGGGACTTAGTGTTGAGAAGGGAAAAGATGGGGGGAATCAGATGTGCATGGGGAATATGTTCACTTATGCTGTGTTTGCTTTATTACAAAAAACAGCAACAGTTTAAAACTTTCTTGAGAGATTCAGCAAGCATGGGCAATCCACAGCAGTTTAAGTACCACCGTTTACCACATTCAGAAACAGATGCTTGACTGACTCTGCATTGATGCTTTCCAAGTTCAGATGTATTTGGCTTCAGTATCTTAAAAAACCTGCTTGCTACAATAATTCTGAATCTATTGCCATGAGAGAAGAAATGAATCTGTTGAAATGATGAGAAGATATATAATAGTCATATATGTTAGTTGTCCTCATTGCTGTTTTAGATATAAGCTGCTTCTCAGAACTGCCTTCCTCACTTTTTAGCTAACAAATTTCTCAGTCAATTCCCCTCTCACAAGTGTGAGTAGAAGGACTGAAGATTGGCTTTGTGTCCATTGGATATTTGGGAGTGGGCTTTGAGTGATTCACTTGATTCACTTTCCTGATGAAAGAAGTTCTGAAAGGTATGTTGAATTTGGCACTCTTTTTTTTCCCTTAACTCATTTAAGTTATTTACAGAATGTAGTAGGGGAAAGTGTTTGGTTTTTTTTCTCTTTTGACTGCGAAGGAAATCTTGCATTCCTAATCTTCAGTGCTTCTTGGATGCACTTTATTTAGAGGTCTAAACTAGACCGTATAACTACCCTTCATAACTGCATAAAACTTATCATAAGAATCTCTTAATAGCTCCTCTCAAATCTCTCACATCTAGAAACAGTGGAACCAATTACATTTGAGAATTTCCTTTTTTCCATTTTTATGGAAGGATCTTGTATAACACCATCAGAATTATTTGCAGAGAGCAAAATAGAGTGGTCAAAAGCAAGGCCCCTTTGTTTTCATCTTGTATTTTTTTCCCTTGCATCTGCCTGAAGCAGATGGAACTTAAGCTAATTTCATCAATAGAAATTACTGCCTAAGTGAACTGGAATAATTTATTTGCTTGAAACTGTTTAGAAATAAATGACACTTAAAGGAGTTATCTAGCAACATTAATTTTGACAGTTTCAGCTAAATCATATATTAGCACACAAAATGAAGGAGCTGGGGATAGCTGTGACACTTGAGAAAGGAGCCAATTCTGTATCCATAAATTTATCCCATCTGGGTATGAGGAAGGTTTTTTTAGGTATATGTGATATAGGTAGCAGTCTTAATATGCACATAATGTGTTCTCTGATAATTAAACCATAATTGGACTATATATTCAGTTATTTAATGCCTTCACTATTGCTGAATAATGTTTTATTTTGCCTAAAAATATACTTGAGGAGTATGAATTTAACTGACTTAGTGACGGGGATCATAGTCTGGTTCCTGCTCGTATTTTTTTTCAATACTAAAATAACTGCTTATCTAATGACCAATGAATTGCACATTGCAAGACACTTCTAATCAATCATGGGTGAGTTATCCCCATGAAAACCATTTCTTCCTAAAACAGCAACATTATCTGGCATGCAGTGTCAGAACATCATGTACTACAGTCTCTGTTGTTCTATGCAATGATAAAAACGCTATCAAAGCAGTTTCCATATAGACTGAGCCACCTCATATATATAAATATTTTTAAATAGTTTTATCCACTGTTAGGAAAAACTATGTATTTATAACATACATTTATAACCTAAAAATCAGCATCACAAAAATACTTGTTAATATTATAAGGACGTGGGTTCCAATTTTTCCTTCAAAATCAATGATTGTAGAATACCAGAGTTTTATGAATAAGAAATAAAAATAGGAGAGTTTGGTTGGCTTGGCCTGTATTTATACTTCCATACGTGGAAATTGGGTAATAAGGAAAAAACCCTCCTGACGGTTCTCAAAACACAGATACAAAATTAGTTTATACATCATCATCATCCATCTCTGAGTCAGCATGAAATTTATAACTTACACCACATTATTTTTTATAAGTGACTTAATTATTGTGAATATTCACCAGTAATTTTCAGATAAGTCTAAGGAGTGAAGTCAATTTTAAATTAAAATTTGAAACTTCTGGAGGACCAAATGTTCAGTCTTTATTATGAACACACTTCCTAAATGGATTGCCAGACATGGAAAGGGACAGGCAGCTCCAGATGGTGTTTTTACCATCTGAAAAGTGTCCTTCTCTCCAATGATAAGAGCAGGGAAGTAAGGAATATATGAATGAAGTTTGATGGGACAATAGGAAACACAAGTGATCTTTTCTCCCTGTGACTAAATGGCCAGACAGGAGGGTATTTGTAAAGTTAAGTCATTGAAGAATATTGATCTATTTTTTTTAAATAATCTATCCATAGATATATATATATGTATACATATATATAAATATGTTACAGCAAATTCTAACCACGGCAGTGATACAATTTGAAAACAGTTTGAAGATAACATGCTATTTCAGGCAAACCAAGTAAAGCATTGATATTTGAACTTAAATTTACTTGTATTTATCATCACCAGAAGTTTACATCTGCAGAGCAATGTATTGAAAGCTGTTGGCCAAATTAAAACTGGGGACAGTGTTTCACAGGATTGCACTGATTTTATACTAGGTTTGAACTTGATTCAGTCCTTAATGAAATTAAATTGAAAATTAAAACCCCAGTATTACCCTTGTCTTTCAATGCAGAGGTAGTTATATAGAATAGATATAGATACAGATGAACAAAAGAAGCTGCACGCCATAGGTTGCAGGGAAACATAAGTGGATCAGAAGCGATTGGGTGGTTGTTTACCATTTACCTCATGTTTGTTTATAATCCCGCAGACTGTTGGGAGATTACAGTGGAACAGAGCAGTCCTGTAACAATGTTCCACATCAAATTAATCAGGAAAGGAACCTTTTTTCCCAGAAAAACAGGAGAACTGAGTGCCCACTAAAGCATATGCCTTTTCAGAGTGAGCTCTGTCAGGTTTGAAATACCACCTGCTTGTCACTGCATGCTCCCCAATCCGCTGTTCCTTAGGAACTTGCAAGGCCAGCCTTCAAAAAGGTAAGAGAGCTGAAATTGTAGCTCCATAGGTAACATCTTTTTCAGCTAGAATATTTTCCATGGGAATGTCATCCTCATCTCTCTTGATATTACTTGCAGCTGCGCAGGTGTTTCATTTTATGTTGTAAAAATACATGGCCAGTATTTGATGTCTGTGCTTTGTAACTTTATTATGACTTTAATTCAAAATAATTTATATTATGTCTCTTGTTATTGAGTTTGCATTAAATACAGGTGTGGTCTGGATAGGTCTCCTATATGTCATTTAATTTAAACAAAGCCTATATATGTGAGCACTGTATGCTGTCTGTAGTGTGTTTCACATGACCTGGATGTATTGCACTAACCAAGATGACCTGCCATGTCCATACAATCCACAGGCTAGATAGGGTGGGCATGGAGACAACTGGTACAGCAGGCGCTCACCAAGCCTCAAATTGCATGTAGCATCCGCAAGACTGCCTGTGTCCTGTGGCAGCATTATCGTGTTAAGTCCAGTGAGACCTGAGTAATATGCACAGGAGGCTTCACATTTTCTGAAGGTGGTAATCCACATGTTGCATTGATGGTCTGCCCATCAGTAAAGGCTTTGTCCATGACTTCTGGATGTCCCATGGTCCCGCTAGCCGTTTGCTCATTCAGAAGTAAGTCCATGGGACATGTATTGCAGACAGATGTGGGAAATGCTGAAATTCTTCTCAGGTGAGAAGCCTGGGTGAGATAAAAAGACAAATCTGAGGGGACATTCAGATATCTAGCACTTCTAGGTTTGAGTAAGAGGTTAGCAGATTGGACAATCTAAGGTATACCTTCACTCTGGCTCTAGTTGTTGTAATAAGGCTGAGTAATTAACAAAATTCCCTAATTCGGTTTTCTTCCATCCTTGAAGCGAGACATCACGTACACCTAACTTGCAAGGAGGCTCTGAAGAATATTTAATGCTTGTAAAACATTTTGAAGATGTACAATGCTCTGCAAAATGTTAGCTATTATTCCTCATTACTAAGGAATTATTTCTTTCCCAAATCCATTAGCACTGCTATTACTTAAATAGAACAGAAGTGAGACAAATTTTTTAGCTTGTGGTTATTGCTGTGAATGAATTTTTCTTTTTTCAAACAGAGATTTCAATTAAGCTGTCAAAACTTAAAGGAAAAAAAAATCCTTTTTTCCCTGGTTAAACCTAAGCTTTCCAAGTTCTCTTTTGGAGTGAGTGGCCAATGTCACAAACATAATATTAGAAAATAGTCAGTAGGCCTCAAGTCCCATCCCTATTTAGCACAGCAGTAAGGTTGTGCTAAGTTCCAGTGACTTCTGAAATAGTACTGGCTGTTTGCAAAGCTGTGCAATTGCAGCTGTTGCTATATGTCATCCACAGAGCAATAATAAAGATATAATATTGTTTATGCAACTTCAGCTAAACAGACATTTTGGGTCAATTGTGTTTTGAGAAGCTTTATGGTTTCTATTTTAGCTACATGTTCTCCAGCTGTCATTGCCAAAATTAGTTGAAAGAGAACCAGGTTGTAGAAAAGGGTTTATTTCCAAGTTCTTTTCAAATTTTAACCGTGGTGTTACTGTTACTTCATAGCATTTTGTGCCTCAAATACTCTTTTATTGTCTCCTTGTACATTTTTCCCAACTGGATTTATCCATTCTTTCTGAAAGCAAAGTAAGTTTTTAAAACATCACAAAAATAAACAAAGTATCCTGTCACTGTGAGGGATTCTTTTTTTTTAAAAAATTTTTTTTTCTTCCAGCTACTTCATTGAATTTATAAAGTTGTAGGACTTACATTTTCTTTCTTTCTACTTTGTATAGCCATCTACCATCTTTCTTTGCGTGAATGCTCCACAATCCCTTTGCAGGAGTCAGAGTGATGGATAGAGCAAATACAGTAGTGAAGTAAATAGATGGAAGACCAGAGCCTTTTTTTTGCTGAAGACTGTGAAGTCTTCAGCTGAAAATGCATACATGGTACTCTTTCAGAAAATCAATGTAGAGAAATCCTACTATGATAGACCTATTAGAAGGCCTGTTCCCGGAATACTAATTTTCCTTTTTCTTCCTTTCCTTGACGTCTTAAATTTTCTTTTTTTTACATCTATTTCATAATATTCAGTGTATCTTTCCATATGTATGATGCCTTTTTCACTTTTGCATAGAGGCTGGGTGTACATGGGTGGTGAAGGGCAGGATTACAAATATCTGCTTCTGTGACCCACATACTTTCCACCTGCAGAGCTGGCTGTCAGTCCAGCTGCTGTTTAGTTACCACATCCACTATTCTTGCTTTGGAAGAACTTAATTAGTGAATTGCTGATGAAGCAGCATACTCAACACTGCTGACTCCCAACGCATCATGGGCTGGGGCTTAAGGTCTTCTCTTCTTTTGAGATATATGAGTTTGTCCAAGCCCAGTCTTTAAGTGTTTGTGTACAAATGACGTGAATGGTGACACTGGAAGATTTTGTTTTAACACGTTCTTTAATATTTCCCTTAAAAACTATTTAAAACACAAAAATAAGCTTTTATGTAATCTTGTCAAGAAAAATATCTTTTGAATTGTAAAGGAAATAATTATTTCATGGGGATAAACTTCAGAGGTTCACATTTATTTAAATCTTAACCTTTAAACCCCATGAGGAAGCATAAATATCCACAGGACACTGCAGCTCAGCAATAGCTTATTGTTCAGGCAGAAATATTTAAAAAATTCCTGTGCCCATGTGCAGCCAAAAAAATATGTATTAAACCCTGAATGGTGAACCTTAAATTCAGATTTCTGTTTGCAAGGCAGTAGGAGAAAATGCCTTTTTCTTTTTTTTTTTAAACACTTAGTACTATGAGCCTTGTTTGCCACCCATTTTTAATAATAGGCTTTCATGTTAAGTGTTGCTATTTTTGCTGTTTCTTCGACAATTTCATACAGATTTTCAGATCAGGTTGTGCCATAAATATTAGAGCATAAATAGTCTATCATTATACAGACATTTCATAAATAATGCATGGTTGTGACATGAATGAGCATCCCTAACTTCCAAGGTAACCTTTTGAAACATTGATAAACATATGCAACAAAAAATTGTAAAAATTATTCCCACCTTTGCAACACCTACACACTGATGTAGTAAGGAGAAAAAAATGGAAGTTTAATACACAGAAACAGAAGAATATTGTCAGGCATCGTTAGTTGTAAATGCAGACCATAATTATTGTTCTTTCAATCTACTGGGGTGCTAGGTGAGAATACAGCTACACTAAGAGTAAATCAACTTAAGGAAAAAACTGATATATAACCTGCTTCTGAAGATCACACTGTTGGCTCACAGTGCTTTATGCAATATTCTATGCAAACTTTTTGGGTGTGTTATTGCCAGATGATACACATCTCAAAATGCAAAAAGTAGCATTTAAGAAGAATTATTCTGCTCAAATTTTGTCTAAAATTGCAACTTAATTGTTTCTTACTGTTCCTGATTTATCATAGAAGATCACGTTCACTTTGTTTTGTGTGTATGAATCCTGAGTACTTCTTTGTCACTATTTAGATTTCTTAAGTATATTTTATATGGAGAACTTCTTAATGCAAAAAAATCCCTTTGCCTGTTATCTCTTCCAGGGGTATTATGTTCCATTCACTTCTGAAATTCTGCAGACTGTAACGTTTTGTCCCTGGAATCATGTTGATAGTTTCAATAGTTTTTCTTCATGTTTGCATTTTTATTTTAAACAATACATAATTTAAAACAATTCAAACTAGAGGCAGAGACAAAAATGTGTATGATGAATTATTATAAACAACACCAGCAGGGGAAAATAAGGCAAGGTGTCTAGAATAGATACTGTAGAATTAAAGAAAATTATAATGGGTAGAAGAAAAGGCAGGGATTATGAAGTATGTGAGCTACTGTGACCACATGCCTATTTTTAGAGTGTATTGCTATTCGTGTCTAATGTTTACTATGATTAAATCTACATGTACTGTCACATATTTATAAAGTAATTTTCCCTTTGTTGACCAGTCATTTCATGCCTTAATTTTATTTTTTAATTTTTAACTGGGAATAATGGAGTTGGAAAGGTGTATTATGCCATAGTAAAAAAAAAATCCCAGAAAATATAGGTGGAAGTGTCGCACAAAGCTTTGAGTCAAGTTTTCCTAAATATCACATATGATTATGTCTTAGAGTCTTTCAGCCCTGTTAAATGATATGGAGAAAATTGATCTTAGTAGAGAACAAAAAAATGTTTAAAGTTCTTGCAGCGTGAACGTCATTAAGGAGGCATGTATTATGCTTTTATTGAGTCAACTGCAGTTACCACCAAATGATGCCATGTCCAATTTATGGTATACTACTGCTGAAAACTGGGATCATGACATACCTTTCACTTTAATGATATACAGGGCTCCAAATGCTCCAATTATTTATCACTACCTGATCATTCCTGTTTCTTTTCATGTGTTGCTTTATATGTGATAGGTAGGACATGCTTTTGGAAATTCAGGCAACACCATGCACTTCCTACTTTCCTGTACAGTCAGATTATCCATTTTGCTTTATTAGCACGCAGAAAAAACATTACAAAGATATTCTATTTATTAAGATTTTTTTCAGTGCTGAAAGGAGTAACAAGAACCACAAATAAAATGAAATCACCCTTCTAAGTGTTTCCAAAAATTGCGGTAAAAAATACCCAGACATGCGCGTGGTTCCTGAATACAGCAATATTTCTCCACCAGACAGTGTGTGTGTTGTAAATAGGGGAAAATATAATCTGGGGTTGATTGTATTGAAAAGCATAGTAAAATCCTGCATTTTTAGAGAACAAAGTGGGGGTCTGATTATTTTGTCACAGCACAGATCCTTGGCCTACGTCCTGTGTCCCAATTACTGTTTTTCAAATTTCGTTCAGCGATTTGGTATTCCTCTGACAAGTGGCCTTATTATCAGCACTGACTTCTCTCACAGAGTTGTTTTTGGTTTTGTTCTGCTTTATCGTGACACCAACCATGTCCCCACTCGTCTGTCTGTAGGGAGATGTAGAATGGGTTTATGTATTTCAGATCCCATGGGAAAGAAGACATCTTAGGGATGATAAATCACATCTCTTGTGCTTAAATTGCTTACCAAAGCCCTGATTTAGGAAAGGATTTAAGCATAAACTTGACAGGAAGTGTATGTCAAAATTTTGTGTCTTGTCTTTTTTTTTTTCTTTCATCACTACCTGAGTGGAAGAGGAAAGACGTTGGACGTTGCATTAAGGGATGAGATTTTTTTTCTCCTCTCCTGATTGTGGTCCAAGCATTTGTTTTACTAGATTATGTCTGCTCAACTTATTTACCTTTGTCTTTTGAAATGTGGACCTTTGTAATATAGGTATTACTTCTCGTCATTTCAGTGAGAAAATGTTGCATATTACTTTTGTGGCAGTTAAGTCTCTAATTTAAATCTCTATTTTTTACCTCACAAAAAATACAGTCCTCTTAATATAGCTGCCTGATTTTTTTTTCCGTATTATTTAACTCAATAACCTTTGCAAGTTATTCAGGCTTTGTATTGCTTTGACCAAGATCAAAATATGATGATTGTTTGGGTCTTTATTGCGTATGTATGTTTCATAACCTCATTTTGTCTAAAGGAATTTTTGTATGAAACATTTGAAATGGGGCTGTGTAAATAATGGATTCTTTAATTTGGAGAGCCTAACAGAATTTTTATAAAAAGCCACAAAAAAAGAAAAACATTTTAGAGGTTTAAAAAACATTGCTTAGGGCTTTTACGAAAAGTTTGAAAAACTCTATTTTTAAATCCTTTCACTTTCAAAAAGAAAACTGTTTTAAAGACTTGTACAGATCAAAAAGACACAGTCTCTGGGATGAAACCAACCACAAAATTCAACGAGTATATGGAATTAGTTCAGGTTTATGCAAAGTAGCTCAGGGGGCGCTTGTTACTTACCATTCTTCTTGTTGTTTGTAGTTTACTTTTTGCTAGGTTTAGCTTCGCTTACATAATATGACAAAAACAGTTTCCTGGCACACACTGTATTTCTAGGGTATCTTCTGCACTGTGGTATGTCTCAGTGATGATGGAATAACATTCCCATGGCAATTACACTAAGTAGTGTTGCTGATGTATTTAATACTCTCTTATCTATTTTAATACAGTATAAGCAGGTGGAAATCGGAGACAACCTGCCGTCAGCAGAGCAGCCCTCTATGGTGTGTTGGCATTTCTATGAGAGCTATATAGATAGTTCATAATAAATACAAGTAGTTTATGAACTTTAAGAATCTGTGTCAAAATGAAGATAAATAGATAACACAATGGTCACTTTCTGCTTCAGATTCATCAAATAGATTTAGAACTAGAGTCCTAAATGGCAAAAGAGTCCCCAAAGAAGAAAAAATATTATGGGGTTTTTTTAGTCCATGTTAAATAGTTACTTTTGTTTCATTTACATGTGGATACAAAGATTTGTTTGGAAAGTGAATATCTGTACTTACAAGTATATAACTTGGATTAGAATATATTTTTATGAATATACTTCTAGAAACAAATTTAATAGAAAGTAATTTATCACAAAAGTATTCTGCTTTGCTATATAATCTTTAGAAGAAGAAAGTAAAACATCTGAAAGCAGACTTTAAGGAATATAACTATTAATAGTGGTCATAAATCCATAGATTTGGGTAGGTTCTGAGTGCTAATGGAGATTAACATGCTTTTCTAATCTAGGTGTTGCTGTGATTCTCTGTATTTTTGAATACTCAAAATTCAGTTAAATTCTCTCTTTTCAGAGCAAGATGCTTTCTTGTAGGAAAAAAAAAAAAAAGACTTAGCTTATGGAGGTTTGCTTTCAATTATTTTGGTTTGGCTTTTTTTTTTTCATTTCCTTTCCATACAGTTGAGGTTTCGAGTCACACACTAGCTGCTGCAATAGTTAATTACCTCAGCATTCAAGATAGCTCTTGAGAGATTCTTCGTGGAACTTTCCCTGGCAATATGCAGAGACAGGAGCTATCCCAGGGATCTGCTGGTTGCCAGTTCAACTACAGTTTAGTGAACAGATATTTTATTTCTCTGGATTACTGTGAGAACAGCATAGACTACTGTCTGCATGAACAATTCACAGTAAAACCCATGTTCAGCATATACAGCATTTTTTCTTTTTTTTTTTAACTGCACATGAAATGTCTGTCATCAGATCACACTGTGTGTATGTTCAGTATTTGAGAAGTTCCACAATTGGGCCTATTATTTTGTTTATCTTCCCGAGTTTGATTGCAATTTTGGGAAGGCTCCTTACAGGCATAGCGATTAGCAAGATCGGGCCTAACTTATCTGCAATTTTGATCCATGTCCCAGTGCAGAGCCCAAATATCTGCTCATCAGTGTGATTAAGGAACTCACAGCCTCTCAGTTGTTATGTTCATGGCTCCAGCTGCGTGGGGAGAGAGAAGCTATGTTTCCTTGAAGCACACACGACACTTCTGTTGAAGGGGACAAAATCTTTTTCAAGTCAAGAGAGTCTGTATTGCATGTATAGTTCTAGCAAGCTAACTCTGCTGGAGAATGATTTTAAATGAATTTCAGTTTCACAAATAATAACAACAGGGTCAGTGTCTGCAACAGTTCCTTTAAGCCATGGTCTAATGATTACTGCACAAACAGCCATGGAGATTTACAGTGTTTGTACTCTCTCGGGGGTGATTAGTATCTTCACAGTGCAGCCAGCATAATGGATCTTATTAGTGTTCCTGATATGATTCTGTGCAAAATCAGCTGGCATAGCTTAATCTACCTTCTGTGAACTTTGTAGTGAAGCGGTGACGAGTGCTCAGGTGCTCTTTCTGCTGATCGAGACAAGAGGTCATGGTTCCACCAGGTGAAGACAGATTCGGGGAGGAAGGAGACAACTTAGTACTGATCATCTTGTAATGACGCTGCTTAGTACCTTTTGCCATTAATTATTCTGTTCATTTCAGTGGAGCCATTTGTAGAGCAGATATACACTAAGCCAGAAATTATGGGGACGGGCAATGGTAGTTTATGATCTATGTGGAGCTCTGTTTTTTTCCCATCATGGTCTCTTCCATTACTCCCAGTAGAATCCTGGAAGAAGAAAAGCAGCTGCTCCTGTGGCACTGCTTTTCTTCTGTAGAGGCAGGTAGGTAGTTGAAGGAAAAATAGTAAAGAGCAACTGAGGCCTTGACAGCTCCATTCTTTATCATGTATCATCAGCTGTGAGGAAAAAAAGGAAAGGGACTGGCACATCTTTCTTTCCTATCCTCTGTTTCCTTCCCTAAATCCCAAAGACAAGGGATGGTGGAAACCAGATTTCATATCTTGGAGGGAACAGAATACTAAGTGCTCTGACCTGCTTGGTGTAGTTATTGCGTCCCGTTACCCAAAGGGAACTGCGAATTGCAAGGTGCAAATCCGATTCAGTGTGAAGGAAGAATGCAGGATATGGCACATTTATTTTTAAGTTTGAGGAAATAATTAAAGCAAATTTGTTGTGGTTTTCACCCTGCTCTAATTACAACACAGAACACTTCAAATGTAGTCATTGCCAGATCTATTTGCATATTGAGTGTAAATTAAAATAATCATCCTGATTATCTGTCAAGATATACGTAAAGTGATCATAAAATAGATGAAATACAGTGTTCATTTTCTTACTAAAATATGTTGTTTAAAACTGAAGTGTTATGGTCCCAGGAGTGATATATAGATAAATATTAATCTATGAACTTGATATTACTTTTTCATATCATGCTTGGAAGTCACAGGAAGGTACATAAAATGTTTCATTCTGGCTTTGTCAGTTTTGAGCAGAGAGGTTATAAATCTGTGACCTGTCACTATGATCACTAATAACTGAAGAGTGTAGTTAAGAAATTGAGTTTCTGAGGAAAGTATAGTCTCAGTATACCATAAACTTGTAAGAGTTTCTTTTAAAGGAAGTTGAAAATGTGAAATGAAAGACATAGTAGGGAACACATTCATTTTAAAAGGATAAGTAAGGGAATAACTAATTTTCCCTTCAACGATTTGGGCACGTGGTCACAGGGAAGGATCTGGCCGTGGAAAGTCATAAAAGAACAGTACCTCCATCTGAACTCTTCCTGTTTAGAATCTACATGGTATTTAAAAATTTTAACACTTTTTTTTTTTTACTTAAAAATATGTTCAGAATTAAAATAGTATTGCTCAGAATTATTTTGTTGGACAAAACATATAATTTTCAGCTGAGTAAACCTCTGTTAAAAAAAAAAGTACTTTGCATATGTTCGAAAAGTAGCCATTTTGATACAGAAAGCAACTATGAATTTTTGCCTTCATTAGCTCCTTTCATTGCTTCTCCATTTCTGTATTTTTTCCAGAGATGTACACAATATAAATTTAAGGCACAGATTCTTATAGACCTGCCTGTTCTCAAATTACTGGTTTAAAAAAGATGAAAATAAGGACACTGGCATATCTATTACACTGAATAGCAAACTGTCAGCAATGATGTAGATGCAAAAGATGAAGTATGGACAATGGAAAAATACATTAGAAATTACTGGCTTTCGATTAATCTTTCAGGCCAGTTTTATGTTGGTAGAACTTAATTAGTTTTCAGTGAAACTTCTTTACACAGGTTTAGAATAAAATTTATTTTAAAATTCTCTGTAAGTACTGAGTAAAAAGCTTAAATCTGCAAACTGGCATGTAAAATAGTCATATATACTCAGACAGACAAGATTTTGTGGCTCTGAGTTCCCGATAAACATCTATCCACATATTCTTGGATTTACAACATATACAGTTATCGTTGCAAATATAATGAATGCAAGTACTAGACAAAGCACAGATATTCACAGTTCCACAGAGGAAAATGGAAAATATGTCTGCTGTTAGTAGCAGGATTTAGCCTGTTCAGATTTCATTTAATTTCTTGTTGGCAGTGGAATCAGTCTCTGCTTCTCTTCAAATGTTAAGCTCTGTGTGCCTGCATCCTGGCATAAGTAGAGGCAATGAGCAGCAAATGGAATGGTCTTACGCTGGCTGGCATGGAGAAGAAACAGCTTTGGTAAAATACAGAGAACAGCACCATGCAGAGCCTAAAGTGATACTTGAGGTTTAAGATTAAGGCATAATCACTGGATTCATTGACTTCCTAAAAGGTGTTTAAAAGGTCTCATATTTTGAGGCTTGTAAAAATTACTAGGTTTACATTTTAGCTAGATTTTAGGGGGTTTTATAGCTACCTGCATTAGTATTTAGGGTGGTTTGTTAGATTTTATTTAGTAGAAATTGCTAAATTCATATATTTCTGTCATCTTCTTGAAGCATGCAAGATTAGATAAGGAAGATAAATATAAATCTGTAAACCTCATCCTTTAATCAACATCATCTACATCTTCTCCTATCATGCTATTAGAACTACGTAGAAAGAAAGGGGAAAAAAATGTAAAGGAGATTAATATTTCCTCTGAGCAATCAGGAATTTAGGAAGTGCTGAACTCCAGGGTAGAAGGGATACTCTTCCATCCTAGCAGCTGAGGTATGAGAGACAGTAAATAGACATGCTAAACATTGTTTTTGGTGAAACTTGCATCATAGTATCAGATAATATGGGTTTGTGATGGTGCCACTAGGATATCTTGTGTTCCAAACAGAGCAACAGGCAAGGCTGTGCTGGTTTTTGTTTATAGAGGTCCTTTCAGAAATTCAGTAGCATCGTGTTTCCAACTCTGGAAATGTTCATAATTGCTCCATTATGGTCCTTATGTAGTGCCTTTTTGGTATGCAGTTTTTATTTTTTGGCACCAACTAGTTAATATAATGAATGCTATGCAAACAAGAGGCAAAGAAATAAATATATAGCCTTAACTTTTACAAAGAATATAAACAGGGTCTTGCAGAGATAAGGTTTGCTACCAGTCTTTAAAAGGTGTATTCATGAGGTGCTATCTTTAATGTTTGATATTCATGTAGCTGGGTTTTTTAAAATATCTTTGTAGTTGAAGCATAGTGAACTCTGAGAAACTCTGTAATTCCTACATTTATTATTAAATGATCTCTTAAAACATTTACTATATTGAAAAGGAAGAAAACTCCCTTCAAAAATTTTCACATTATATAAAGACATGATATGACTTTGAGAGTATGTTTTCCTTTGAAAAAAATCAGGCACGACTTTAACGGATTATGTCATGCAGGAGAAAGAAAAATATTATGTGGATTACAGATGATATAAGATCCGCCTCATTGTAAGAAGACACATTTAGAAAACAACAGTGTTTGCCTCTTACCTACCTGTAAAATTTTTGATGCCACGTTTAGTAAAGTAGCTGTGTAATGAAATATTTAGGTGGAGGTTTTGGTCTAAAGACATTCTTTAAGAAATTTTACATAATGACAGCCTGATCCATTTTAACTGTTGATCAGAAAAGGATACATTTTACGCAGAGGTATGGGAACTGGGTGAAGCGCTACCGATGACTGTGGTTATACAATTGCACGTAATCTTAGAGAGGTTCAAGTAGAAAGACTCAAAGCCCTACAGTAATTGATCTAGATCAGATTGTTAAGTGTCAAGCCTTTCCCTAATGTCTTTCTGTTAGGATAACTGACCTTGCTGGAAAAGAGGTGCTGACTTTCTAAAAGAAAAGGCATTAGCTTGGTTTATCCAAGATGAGACCACTTCTAATAACTCCTGTGGCTGGTGAAAGAGATTGATCCAGCCTGTGACAAGTACACCTTCATCACTGCCTGGGTTATACTGCAATACCGCACCAGCCCAGCCAATTAAATAGGTAGCTTGCTATGAGGATTTTATTTTTATTCCTCTGTGTCTTTGAGGAAATATGTGGGAGATAAATGTGGGAGCACAGTCCTGATATATTTGTTTAACAAACATGGAGAATAAGATTGGATCAGGCTAACTGAATGTTGCAGTCCTGACCCAGTCAGAAAAAGCATCCCAGCTCAGGAGGGAAGAACACAGCAGGAAATTGCTGCATAATTAGATCTTTAATTAATTTATTAATTCAAATAAAGATCTTTTGCTGTGTTTCACCTACCAGTAATGGATTTTTCCATACCATATATGATAGAATTTGATCTGGGTTTAGGCATAAGCTTTGCAGCAGAAGTTTCAAGTCATGTCTTTGAGATTCTTTCCCATAAAGGCATAAAAAGAGGTTTCTTCTGAATCCACATCTCTCTCATATATAAAATTCAATAAAATATGACCCTTTTAATGAAAGCATTCAGTTTAATCTAACGGAGATTATTCTGGTGTCTATCAAACTCCCACATTTCTTCCTCTGTACATGTTCTTAGCAGCTTCTTTGTAGAAGTGTGCAAGATTAAATAGACTAAGTTTAAGGTGTCTTTTGTGATTATTTTAAGGAAAACAACTTGCAAATGAAATAAATACACTAATAAACTACACAGCAGAAGAGGGATTTTTTTTTCTCTGCTGATTGTTTTTCATTGATTCATTTCATACCACAAACCCCTCTAAACAAGGCTTCTCATATCACCTTGCCTCTTGATGGCAATGATCAGGTAACAGAGTGAATGGTAAGGGACTCCTGTGTAACTGCTGTATATTTACTTGTGACAGTGCATGTGCTTGAGAAGACAAGCCTCTGTGTCGTGTTGAATAACAGCAATCTGGCAGCCAAAGGGAGTGAGAAACACGCCATTTTGTAAGGAAGAGGAATGAGTAGGGTTTTTGCAGGTCCAGCACGTGAATGTCTCTGTCCTTATCTCAAGAGAGTGAAAATGAGCCTGTGAGCATGAAGGTCAAAGTGAGATTTCAAGAATGCAAATATTAGAAGTAAACTTTTATGTTTAAAGTAGATCACAAAATCACTTCTGTCTATAGATATAAGTTATAAATGTGTTCTACTGTAAGCCAAAGAGTAGCTTCAGAAAAAGTATTGAGTTGGCATCACTAAGTTACAGTACTGCCTGTCACCCATGCTGTCTATCTGGTGTGATTTACACATTTGTTAAATTACTTTCAGTGCTGTTTCTAAATAATCAAAATTTGTCCTTTTCTTTTAAAAAAAATCCAATTGATTTCATCAGGAAACTTAGACTCTGAGTTTGGAATTTTCTTTTTTCATCCCTAACTCAAACGTCTCTTCAAACTAACTTTTCCAAGTATTGAAGTGCCCTGCATTTTCATGCTCATGCATCCTTAGCAACAAGTTAGGATATGTTGTAGGTGAAGAACATTACATAGAATTGAGATATATTAATATAAGTGGCAACTATGCAGTCACAGCAAGTCATTAATGAACATTACATAAATATGAAACTACATTGTATTTCAAGGAATGATTTTATTTATCAGTGGTTTTAAATAACTGTGTTTATTAGTAGGTAATTTGTGACTAGAGAGGCATTTCTAAAGGAAGAATTATTGTGAATGTTTTTCCCAGCTCCCAGGGGAAATAAAGACTATGTTGGTATTCTGAAATAGGAGACTTAGGAAGCTATGACATTGCTATATCTCCAAATGAGTGTCCAGGACAGAAATACCAGCAATGTATTGCAGCAGCGCTGCACAATAAAAAGGAAAAGAAGACCCGCTCTGGTAAATACAATCCAAGCATATCTTAAGGGACTGGCAGGGCCCTGAGGAACTTGTAGTTTAAGCAATTGGAAGGAAAAGAAACAATATTATAAAAAGAAATTACGTACATGTGACAACACAAAAAATAATTGGTCATAATGATCAGAAGGTGTAATAATGATCAGAATGTCTTGTGTTACCAGTTTGGCCACATTCATCAACACTACCTCTAAAAATAGTTTCTCTTCTGGAATAGAATAAACAACTTTTGAAAATAGATATAGATCCTTTCCAATGTTATTATGTATTCAGTATTCCGTGTTAGTGTTATAACAGTCACTGTTAAGACTCCTGCATTTTATTTGTACGAAATTAATACCCTCCCACTTTGTACCTCATTTGCCATAGAATGGGAAAGCCTGCAGGATGCTGCTGAGTTCCCACAGCCTGCCAACTTCCACATTCAGTTTTCAGCATCTGGTTCTAACAAAGCTGCTCTTGTTTTCAGACCATTTTGTGCTAAAGGGAATGCAGGTCTGTAGATGCTTGCTTACAGGATCTTGTTTACATCTGCTTTTACATTAATTATACTGTGATTCCACTGAGTTGAAGGAAATATGACTTTTTATTTTTTTAATTTTCTCCTTGTGTGCACTTATTGCTTTCCTGATTATTACACTGTTTATTGTAGGAAAAAATAATGTTGAATAACAGCTTCACTTTTTTCATTTTAAAACTTATTGAAATAGAGGGATAAGAGGTAATATGTCTGAGCATACCCATTTGAATACATTAGTGTTCTTTCTAAGTTGCTGTCATTATCCTTTTTTGACATTTTTCTCTTTAATACCAAGTTACCATGCCATTATGGATTGCTTTCTGGTGAGACATAGGTGCTGTCACTTTTCTGAACTGTTTCTTTAGGCCTTGTAACTACTACCTGAGTTCTAAATAACCAGTTTACCAAGACCAAGAAAACGGATTAAGGAAAGCTACATGCAGACTTTTCTCCTAATCAAGCTCATTATGCATGTCCTAATTGAAAAAGATAGGGCATGATATTGTTGCCATTGAAGCTCATGGCCCAACTCCTACTAGACACCTTTCAATGTACCATCATATCAAGTACACTTTGAGTTTATGCATCAGGCAAAGAACTGAAAATTATTCAAGTGTTACTAAACCATTCACCTGAAACTTTCCTGTATTTTGCTGGTGATATCTATTTTCCAATGTGAAATGCTTGGTCTTCACATACATGTCACAATGGCCATAGGAAATTTTACAGGATGCTACTGAATTTCCAAGATAATTTACATTTCTACAATTAATTTTCAGTGTATTGTTCATAGTGGTTTACCTTATTTTCAAACAGTTTGTGCTTAGCAAATTATACAAGTCTGCATATGTAGAGCTTGAGCTATCACAGACCATCAGAGGAAAACAGCATGAGCTCCAACAGTTAGGCTAGCAGAGACACTCCATTACATCTAAGCAGAGAGGGCAGAAGCGAAAGGTAGGTATGATCCGTTAATGAGTCAGGACATTACATCAGGATGCTGGTGTGCTTGCTCTCTTTTTGTCTGTTGCCACTGTGGTCTACTTCAACTTCTGTTGGGTGACTCTTGACCAAGTCTGGCAGGGGTAGATCAGACCCTGTAGATTCTTGGACTGGATCTCTCTTTAGTTGTAGAGTGAAGAATACATTTTATTATGCATCTCAGACTGTGCTTATTTGTGATGTGTTCATGGGAAAAAGAGATAGTAATGAGTTGTATGGATTTTGTTTTTTCTAAAAGTAATACACTGGCCTTTCATGTCAGCAGAAATCATTAAAATAACTACATTGGTGTAAGTACACTTTCAAAGTAAACATACGCCAGAAACATAGTTGAAAGTATCAGATATATTCAGGTACAGAACCTTTTGCAGTGAATTAAGGAAGATAAGTTATCACATTTTTATCTGTTTCATAGAAAGTAATTTCATTCTGGAGATGGAGAGATCATCATTTAAAAGCCATATGTAACCTCCTGATTAAGCTTAAAGTGCTGTTGTGTGGCCTTGATGTAAATTGGAGCAGTTTAAAGCATGTTTATGTTAACTGTTCAACACCTGCTGAAAATTAACATCACATAGCTGTAATCTTCCATTTCTTTATGCTCCTTTCAAGCACCTTTTCTGTCTGGGATGGAAGCCTGTGGCTGTCATTGATCCAGTTAGTGTTTGCTGAACTTGAGGGTCAGAGGAAAACTCACCTGGGCAGCAGCAGCTGAAGTCTGGCATCTAGTTGTAGAAAGTATGTTAAGTAAATAGAAGGGAACTCTTTTTCAAACACGAACAGTTGATGATCTTCTATAAGGGTTTTCAATGAGAAATTAATTTTTGAAAGCTTCTTGCATTTGCATTCAGTCATAGACTAGAAAATGTCCTCTCAATGATTTTTCAGTTAACACTGAAGTCTTTCCCATTATGTTGATCTAACAAATTTCAGTTAGATAACATTCAGGCTATATCAAACATACAAAATACAAGGGTGCAGCCCTCAATCAAAGGGGTGAGGTAGAAAGTTCCTGTTCAGTTTCTGTGTGTGTATTTCTAAAGATTATGGTAAATCTGTGCTCTGTGATATATAACCAGAAGAATAGGGATGGATTATATATGCAGATTTACCTGTGAATACTAAGTTTTACATGGATTTTATTTGCTTTAGTTTCCTTTGCATTTTTTAACAGTAATATACCTTTTACTGGCATTTCATTTCATTATAGAGGATCCTTTATAGACTTCCACTGAAATTATTATTGCTATTGTATTCTTACATTGCAACAAGAATTGTCAGTGAGTGTGGACTTGCAGTGAATTAATTTCCTCCCTATGAATCTAGATTCATGGTGACATTAAAATAAGACTAACTTATAATAAGCAAGATTTGAGATTTTTTTTTAATTGCAATCTTACACTATAGTAGTATAACCCACTGGAACAGCATTGAAATTTTCTAATGTGGATTTCATGGATTTGAAGTATTATCTCCATAAAATTGTGTATGACTCATGAATTCTCCAGTTTTTAATTCACTTTTATTTTTTTTATTCCAGGTCAAAAAAAAAAAACCCTGCCCATATTAGACAAACTGCAAGCTTTATCAGTCATTAGGATTGGAGGATATAATTTATTTTAGCCAAATATCTAAAAAGGTATAAATCTCAGTCATTAGTGAAAACTGAGAGGTACTTTAAGAGGGTGGTACATACTCTCCTGAGATAGTGGATTCCAGTGCATGATTCATCTAAGCTCTCCCTCCTCTTTGACTTGTAGGTGTAGATAGTTTGTGCTACAGTAAATAAGACTCACTCTTACTAGCTTTTTTCAATTGTATAGGGTTTCTGAGCATGACCTCTGGTTTTTATTTGGTTTTTTTTGGTGGCAGGGAGGAGTTAGCGTTTGGAGGGGGATGAAAAATGAAAGGGACTGAAAGGCAAAACTGACTCAGTAGAGATTATTTGTGAATAGATCTAAAAATAATACATATGTTGTTATCTTACCAAATATACACACAGATGTTTAATTTCTGTCTTAATTGTATCGTTACAATGTTAAAAGATTTCTAGATAACCAACTGCTGTTCAGATGCATTAAAGAACTGGAAAAATAAAAGGTACATTTCTCATAGTCATGTAATGACTTTCGGGGTGCTGTTTTTTTCCACTTATATAGATCCAAATAGTTTTTAAGTCATTCCAGTTTGTATCAACAGCTAATAAATTGTGCATATGTTCCTGTGAAGCTGAGTTAGGCCTGACAGAAGGGAGTTGTCAATGTTTTTTCTTTTTTTCTGAAGTGGCCCCTGAACCAACTGCAAGAATTTATTTTGTCTTTTACCTCTAAGTCATCTTTTAGAGACCTGGGAGTGCCTCTAATGGCTGCCTAAGCATATTAGCTACATCTCTACAAAGCTGTAGTGATATAATGTTACTTCAGTGCATGACATAATTGTGTCCATAAATTCTGTTGCTGTAAATGAGAAAACAGGCAACTGAGAAGCAACTGAAAAATATTGTTGCGACTATATCAAGGAGAATTGCAAATACATATCAAAGTGGTCATGTCTTAGTCTCCAGGGACTATTAATATGTTGGAGACTGCAATGTGAGATCAGGGTTAGGCAGCAGAACCTGGAATGTACAGGTGGTCATTTAAAAGAAGTATATGAAATCTTTCAAACTGCATGGTATTTTGATTATTTCATAAGAAATATTGAAAACATGCACTGGATAGTAATAACATAAAAGCTATACATTCTTTGTATTAGTTTAAAATTATTTAACCAGTATTTTTAGTCTCCCTATTAATAAGTGAATTTTAGAAATTCAGGCTGCTGCTGTGTCTCATGAATGGCTTTAGGTGTTAAAAAGACAGAAAAGGAAATGTGTTGCCAATGTGGTCTCAATAGCCAATCTACTTTCTAGACTGCTGGGAAAGCCAAGATATTGTCAGTGCAGCACAACCTGAAGCTTACTGCATCTTGTAGGAGACAGTGGGAAGCCAATGCAGAAACCTGATCTTGTGTTAGCAGTGGAACAAGTGACTTGAACCAAATAAAATATTGGTTTTTTTCTTCTTCTTCTTCTGTCTTTTTCTCTTTGCCATGTCCAGCCTATCAGTATAACTTCTCGGACTCATCCTTCTTATATGTATGTTGGTTTTTTACATGAGGGAAAAGTCTCTTCATTTATGTATTCGAAGCCCTAGCTTCATTCAAGTCAATCTTTTAAATTAATTTATTTTCAGGAAACTTTGTCAAGATGAATCATAATACATAGCAAACAAGGCCATTTATAGCTAGAGTTGAGTCCTTTACCTTGTCAGGTCTGATACTGTCTGTGAGAAAACATTTTATTCAGGGCCTGTTCTGCAAATAGTTTTACACAAGGGCACATTCAGAATTTCTGTCCCTGTTTATAAACAGCATGAGTCATGCAAGATGACTCATGAGCATCACAGAATGGGAGGGATTGGAAGGGACCTCTGGAGATCATCTCGTCCAACCCCCACTGCTTGAGCAGGCACACCTGGAGCAGGGGGCACAGGACTGTGTCCAGGAAGGTTTTGAATATTTCCAGAGAAGGAGACTCCACAGCCTCCCTGGGCAGCCTGTTCCACTTCTCCGTCACCCTCACAGGAAAGAAGTTTTTCCTCATATTGAGGTGGAACTTCCTGTGTTCCAACTTGTGCCCATTGCCCCTTGTCCTGTCATTGGGCACCACTGAAAAGAGTCTGGCCCCATCCTCTTCACATGCACCCTTTAGATATTGATAAGCATTGCTAAGATCCCCACTCAGTCTTCTCTTCTCCAGGCTAAACAAACCCAGGTCTGTCAGCCTTTCCTCTTAAGACAAATCCTCCTGTCCCCTGATCATCTTTGTAGCTCTTTGCTGAACTCTTTCCAGTAGTTCCCTGTCTTTCTTAAACTGGGGAGCCAGAACAGGATGCAGTACTCCAGATGTGGCCTCACTAGGCCAGAGTAGATGCAGAGGATAACATCCCTCAACCTGCTGGCCACAGTCCTTTTAATGCAGCCCTGAATATTGTTGGTCATCTTGGCCACAAGGGCACGTTGGTGGCTCAGGGTCAGCTTGTTGTCCACCAGCACTCCCAGGGCCTTCTCAACAGAGCCGCTTTCCAGCAGGTCAGCCCCCAGCCTGTACCGGTGCATGGGGTTGTTCCTCCCCAGGTGCAGGACCTTGCACTCCCTCTTGTTGAATTTCATGAGGTTTCCCTTGGCCCAGCTCTCCAGCCTGTGTGGGTCTCACCAGATGGCAGCACAGCCTTCTGGTGTATCAACCACTCCTCCCAGTTTTGTATCACCAGCAAACTTGCTGAGGGAACACTCTGTCCAGGTCATTGAATAATACATTGAACAGGACTGGACCCAGTACAGACCCGTGGGGAACACAACGAGTTACGGTCCTCCAACCAGACTCTGCACCATTGATCATGACCCTCTGAGCTCTGCTATTTAGCCAGTTCTCTATCCACTTCACTGTCCTCTCATCTAACCCACAATTCCCAAGCTTATCTATGAGAATGTAGTGGGAGACAGTGTCAAAAGCCTTGCTGAAGTCGAGGTAAAAAAAATCCACTGCTCTCCCTTCATCTACCCAGCCAGTCATGCCATCATGGAAGGCTATCAGGTTGATCAGGCATGATCTCCCTTGGTAAATCCATGTTGACTACTTCTGATAACCTTTTTGTCCTCTACATATCTGGAGATGACCTCCAGAATGAACAGTTCCATCACCTTTCTGGGTATGGAGGTGAGGCTGACTGGCCTATAGTTTCTTGGTTCCTTCTTCTTGCCCTTTTTGAAGACTGGAGTAACATTGGTTAGCCTCCAGCCCTCAGGCTCCTCTTCTTTCCTCCATGACCTTTCAAAGATGATGGATATTAATCTCCCATCAGCTTAGCAACAGCATCTGCCAGCTCCCTCAGCACTCGTGGGTGCATCCCATTGGGGCCCATGGAACTGTGAGGATCCCTTTTGCCTAGGTGATCTCTAACCCAATCCTCTTCAACCAAGGGGAAGTTTTCCTTTCTCCAGATTTTGTTTCTTAACTCTGGTGGCTGAGATGCCTGAGGGTAAGCCTTAGCAGTACAGACTGAAGCATGGAAAGCATTCAGTAAATCTGCCTTCTCTGCATCCTGCATTACAAGGGCATCCACCTCATTCAGCAGCAGCCCAGTTTCCCCAGTCTTCCTTTTACTACTGATGTATTTGAAGAAGCCCTTGTTATCCTTGACATCCCTTGCCAGATTTACTTCCAAGTGGGCCTTGGCCTTTCTCATTGCATCTCTGCATACCCTTACAATATTCCTATATTCCTCCCAAATGGCCAGTCCCTTTTTCCACATACTGTAAACTTCCTTCTTCCATTTGAGTTTTTGTGGAAGCTCTTTGCTCACCCATGAGGGTCTCCTGGCTCCTTTGCTTGACTTCTTCCTCATAGTTATGCACTGATCTTGAGCTTGGAGGAACTGGTACTTAAACATTGGCCAGCTCTCTTGACCCCACTACCCTCCAGAGCTCTAACTCATGAGATTCCTCCAAGCAAGTCTTTGAAGAGGCCAAAGTTAGTTCTCCTGTGGTCCAGGGTTGTAATACTACTTCTACCATGCAGGATCCTGAACTCTGCCATCTCATGGTCACTTCAGCCAAGGCTACCCCCAACCCTCACATCCTCAACTACACCTTCTTTGTTTGTTAGCATAAGGTCCAGCAGCACATCTCACCTCATTGGCTCCTCCACCACCTGTGGAGTTATCCTCAGTGCTTCTGCAGGAACCTCCTGGATTGCGCGCACCCCACTGTGCTGCTTTTCCAGCAAATATCAGGGTCGTTGAAGTCCCTCATGAGACCCAGGGTCTGCGATTGTGAGGCTACTTCCAGCTGTCTTGTAGAAGGCCTCATCGACTTCCTCTTCCTAATCACGTGGCCTGTAGCAAATGCCCACAACAGTGCCATCCATATTTGCCTGTCCCTTAGTTTTTATCCATAAGCTCTTGACTTGTTCTTCCTCCAACCCTAGGCAGAGCTTGACACATTTCAGTTGCTCCCTCACACATAGAGCAACTCCCCCACTTCACCTTGCTGACCTGTCTTTCCTACAGAGTATGTAGCCATCAATGACAGCATTCCAGTCATGAGCTATTCCACCACGTCCCTGTAACTGCAGTCAGACTGTGGCCCTGCAATCGCACACAGATCTCTAGTTCCTCCTGTTTATTCCCCATGCTGCGTGCGTTGGTGTACAGGCATTTCAGAAAGGTAACTGAGCATGCAGGTTTCCCTGGAGGGGTCCACGAGGGTCCACTATAGCCATACACACCCTTGAGGTGGTTGGTCTTCTGCTGCCATCTTGTGACGCAGTTAAGGCTCCTTTGTCACTGCTGTGGTTGGCCTGGCTCATTGTCCTGCCATGTGATGGCATTAGCAATGCCACATTGGACCCCACCCCCCCAAGTCTTTCAGTTTAAAACTCTCCTCACCAAGCTGGCCAGCCTGCTGCTAAAGATTCCCTTGCCCCTTCTAGACAGGTGGATCCCATCCCTCCCTAACAGGCTATGGTTGCTGGGGAAAGTCCCATTGTCATAAAAGCCAAAACCCTCGAGACAGCACCAGCCACATAGCCAAGGTTTGATTTGCATTATTCATCTATTTCTGGCTGACCATTTTTCTCTAACTGGTAAAATAGAGAAGATGACTTGAGCATCAATGTTTTTCACTTGCTCCCCCAGGGCTTCATAGCCTTTTTTCATTCTGCCCAGGCTCTGGCTTACAGCATCGTTTGTGCCCACATGGAAGATTAACAGTGGATAGTAATCTGTGCTCTTGACAAATTGCGGCACCCTTTCAGCAATGTCTTGTATCATAGCTCCTGGAAGGGAGCAAGCCTCTTGTGGGTCCCTGTCAGGTTGGCAGATAGGCTCTTCAGGGTCTTTTAACAGAGAGTCACCCACTACGAGCACTCATCTCTTCTTATTACGGCATCCACCCTGTGCTGCTGGTACAGTCGCACCTTGCAGACCTTGCTCATGACTGCCTACAGCTATTAAATCTTCATATCTGTTGTTTGTAGTGATGCTGGAGGGTGGAGACTGAAGTGGAGCTCTGCTTTTATGGGTCACCAGGGTTTAAGGTGCCTTGTGCTCAGTGGTGTCCGCTACAGGAACATGGTTCTGAAACCACCTATCTCCGCCTTGGCTCCACTAATACAGCGCTCCCTTGGGCCGTTTAAATCTCCTGCAGTTGCTCCTGGCACTGCCCAAGCTGCATCAGCCTGGCTGGTGAAAGCTGCCAGGACCCAGTGGGCCTCCCTGCTCTTCCTTGGGCTTCCCTGGCTCTGGGGACCCCCTTGTCCACCCCAATCTAGTATCCAGCCACAGAACTTACCATTGCTGCTGCTGCGTTCCCCACTGTCTAAGAGTCTATATACAGAATAACTGTATGCAGATGTGTGGGACTGTACTGGGTAAGGTTAGACCACTGATTCTTGCTCAAGAATAAGCCCTAATTTGTAGTTACTTGAGTGTTTCCTTGTCAGTGTCATGCTGTGTGCTATGCCAGCATGGAGTCCCCTGGAGGAGAGGAATCAGGTGTCCAGGGCAGACAGGCATCCTCCTTGCAGTGAACCACATGGGACAAATACCACGAACAAGCAAGCATATTAGCTGGTGCTCCTCAACAGAGTCTGGTTCCTGAATGTGTTGGATGCTTGCTCCAGGGCAAAGTCACATGTGACCTTAAGTAATGGGGTGTTTGAACCACCTTTTGATTTTATAGTGGAATAGAGGACTACTAAAATGCTTGTGCAGATATGCTCTGTAAACAAACATTTGTTACTAGCAGTCACAAAATGGAGCTTAACTTTGGAAAGGCTTGAAGTTAAACTGGTTTTCAGTGACAGAAAATTTTAAACCATTTGTGAATAATGGATTTATACGCCTGGGTATTGGCAGTGATGCCATGTTGTAATATTTGGCTTTAAAAATGTGATGTGATAGCATTTTATCTGACACAATCATTGTGAGATCCTACGAGAATGAAATAGCTTAGTGGAAGGAAAAACACCCAGAAAACCATTTACCTCATCAAGCCCACTTTAATTCATTATCCAGATTTTTACAGACCTTAGTTTAGCTTCCCAAACAGCGGAGTGGATTATAAATGGCAGCTGACCTCTGTTTTTTTCCACACCTTTTTGGAATATATGAAATATGCTGTTTCTCTCACCTAACTACCTCCCTACATTTGAGCCATTTTCTCTTTTCATAGTTAGTGGATAGAAATACACAATTTCGGGGCATGATTCATGTGACTTATTTTTGACGTGTACCTTGAAAGAGATGAATCATCGCCAGGAAACACCCATTGCCCTTCCAACTATAAAGGGAGACCAGATGTCTAGTTCAGATATGAAGTGCATTTAGTCAGCTGAGCCTTAACCAGGGTTTGAGGAACGGACTTTTTTAAAAGTACAGTGAATATATATAGTCTGCCTTTTCTTTCAGTTATATGGTTCAATATCCGTTGTTTGAGGCATACTTTGGGGAAAAAAATATCTTGAAAGATTCTGCCATACAAATATGACAGAACATACTGTAATGTGGGTGGCAAAGACATGGAATCTTGAAGTCTCTGTTTATAGTATTTATTTGACAAGGCAGGTACTGGAAGCAATTAATTGCAAAACTAATAAAATTTTAAATGTTTGCTTTTGTTACTATCTTGGTTCTTGCAGTGAATTTCATCATGCTTCCTGCCCTTGCAGGTACATTTGTCAAGAGGTGCTTAAAAAGGAGAATGAGACATTTATGTTAATAACCAGAGACATTCCTATAAAAAATTTTATAGAAATTGAAGAATCTCCATCTCTCAGTATGCTCATTTAACTTTTGAAGACTTGAAAGTAAAACTCCACAAGTATTTTTGCAGACTACCTCCTACTTTCCTTTTTCCATAACTAAAAATATTAAGCTGATGGATTCTTGCTTCACTAATCTTTAGTGACTTCTTGAAAGACTGTGTAGTAGGATCTTTTTACTTCTTTTTTTTGTGATTTGAAACCAGTTCTTATGGCTTCAACATACCTACACTACTAACAATCTGTCAGAATTGTTTCTTTCTTCCTAAAGAAGTCAGAAATTTACTTTACGCACAGGTGTACTTTGCAGTTTATCTGTTATTCTTGCATAATAACTTACAAAGCTTAAAGATAATCTATCATGTTAAAAAAAATTGCAGCTTTTGAGGACTAGGTTAGCAAAATTATTTTTGCATCTGGAACAGAGCAATGATGACTATTATTGGTTTTCTTAGCATCTGACTAAAGTAGAATGAAACTATTTCACTTCCTATAAATCAACTCCAAATGTCATTGTAAATGAAAATGTACACTTGCAATTTTACAGATATGGGAATTTAGCAATTAATGAAAATGGAATAGTGGACATGATGGAAATTAAATATTCATGGTCTTAAAAGCTAAGGCTGTTGATAACTCAGCAGTGAAGCAGATAAAAGTTGTTACTGTATGTATTTTTACAGACTATATATATCCAAAGCTTCTAATACATGATGTAGTTCTTTCTCATTCTTTTCCTAAAATTAGTGATGTTAAAGCAGGTGCTAATGGAGCAGATATTAGCAGATACTAATGTAAAATACTACCAAGAAAATATTTTTGATGTTTGATGGTTTTGATGATGACGGGGGACAAGAAGAAAATTACTTTCTCTGCCATTATAAGAAATCTGAAAAGGAAAAACACTGTCCATGTGTTTAAAAATGTGAAAATCTTTATTGATATTGGAAATAATTAACTGAAAATATTCAACAAAGAAATTCCCATGAATAACAGGTAGCTAAGCCCCAAACCTTTAGCTAAAAATTTTTATTCATCTCATTCAAAACAAGGTACTAGAAAAGTACCACCTGGATCACTTCAATGTTCACCCCAGTAAGACAGTTAGAAATATCCAGTTTTCCCATCCCAGGGCTGATGTTCCTGGCACCTCTGTTTTGTATTAAATTTACTTCAGTATGACCTGGATTTTAGCTCATAACTTTTTGTGTTTAGCTGTTTCAAAAAAGAATAGGAATTTATAATTAGAAGGGATTTCCTGAGTCACTGGACAAAATATCTTACTATTGCAAACAACACATCATGTAATTTCGTTTGATTTTTTTAGGTTAATCTTCAAACTGGATTTGTGAAGGAGGTGGTGTTCTGTTTCAGAGAGGGTTTTGTCCCTTTACACACACTGAGGTTCCTCCAGAGCCTGACTTTTGATGGAAATTAGAATTTCCAAGGCATAACTACACGAATAAAGACAAAATGTTTTTGTATATCCTATCTTTCCTTACTCACCCAATTAAAATCTTGCAGTGTGACTCTAATGTTATTCAGGACTTCTAGAGCTTTGTGATAGAACAAGGCAAGGTCAAGGCAGTGCTGTAAATGATTAGCCTTACTCATTAAGTATTTACAGAATATTTACCATAGAATAAACACTGTCTGTATAAAGCTGATCTTCATATCAAGTAGAGACATCTAGCTAGCTGCAATTATTGGTTGCTGATTCAAGAAACTGATAGGCCTGACAATGATTTTGTGACAACTGTTGACTGCTTACTACCTGGCATTGGTACCTTTAATTGGCCTGTTTTATTTATCCCTATATATTTAGTCAAAAATTCCTGAAAGAGGGCCAAGGTGCCAGCTTTTATCCTAAACTGTATGACAGCTAATATGCTTCATGATAAGGTTTTGGCCCAAACCAACTTCTTTTTGCACAGGTAGCGCAAAAGAAAGATTCGGGGAAAAGGCTTGCTCCTAAGAGGCGGTAAGAATGAGGTTACCCTGATTGTTGCCTAAGGTTTTTGTTTGGTTGGTTGGTTTGTCTTGTTTGCGGATTTGCTCTTTTTTTTTGGGTGGAAGCTAAATGAATAGGTGTTTTCCATATAAATAAGAAATTGTGCCATTGACCTCAGGGCCTGAGAATGGTCCTTGATTTGCATTTTTTTTTTTAAAAAAAGATGCAACCTTTGAGATGTGCTTCATTGTTAAGCCAAGCAAGAAAGCTTGGTCTATGATTAACTGTTGCCTTCATTTTTTCTAAAATCCTGTGTTTATTAAGTCTGAGGAGATGATTATCTGTGACTCTATCTAGAAGAATAGGTCTAGAACATGTAAACAATACAGCATTATTTAAGTCTGATTTTGGTAACATTTTCTAGACTCCACACTACTAAAACCTCAAGCTTTATAGAAATAATTATGCTGCATGCCAGGCATTGGGGAATTAACATCAGATCTTTACCAAGATAGCTTTTATTCATAATTACTTATAACATCAATATGTGTAATGGTTTTCTGTTTCAAAACACTGAATAAATACAAGCTAATTAATTTTGGAATCTACTAATAAATACTCCATTGTGTTCCAGAAGTCTGGATAGTCAGACTTGTGCAGGACAAAGAAGAGCCTACAGTGTGAGCTACGCCATAGAAAGACACCATTTACGAGGCAGATGGCCAAAATTGTCCTTTGTTCCAATTATTAGAACATTTGTAATTATGGTGGTGTCATTGTTATTAAAAAGAATATTATTATATGCACAAGGCATCTTCTTCTTGTGTAGTCTTTGAAAAAAATATTAACAGACACCTAAGTGATACCTGTTTCATTCCAATTAAAATATTCAGCCAAAAATAATGTGGAAAAGGTGAGTGATGTTAAGCTACAGATGTAAGAGACTGAGGGGTTTTGTATTCTTCTTTTAAATGTAGCTAGTATTTTACAACAAGTCTGAATATCTGGAAAAGGTTGAAGTTGGAGGGAATAATTTCTATTTTGAGGTCTCGGCAAAGAAAAATGCCCATGTATACCATCCTGAATTACTGTGTTAGTATTGGGACAATACAATAAAATCCAGTTGAAAGAGGGAATGACTTAAAGGATACTGTGCTTTGAAAATTCCCAGAGACAATTTAGTCAGTCCATTAGCCTCTACATAAAATTTCCTGAGAAATCAGAAGAGTTAGGGGTGACTCAGACCCAAAATGCACAGCAGCCTGGGATATTGATGGCTGTGATTGGCTCAGTCTCTGTCTGACTCAGTGAATATTATCTTTCATGTGGAACAGACAAGACTGAGAGACAGAGATTGAATACATATTCTGATAATTCGGGTACTTATGGATACAACCTGTTTGGGATCAAATCCTGCATGCCAGATGAGAGTCCCATATTCTCAGCCTCTGTTTATCAGGAAAAAAGAGGAAGGCAATCAAAGCAAAGACATATGCAAGTCCCCCTTCCTACTTCTGGGGCGGGGAGGCTTCTTATGTGGAACAATATCTGTATTTCCAGACTCAAGCATTTCTTACAAAATTGGCAGTCTGTTCTCAGGGTGCTCCATCCCATGGGGTTACAGGGCTTTGTCCGTGAGTTTCCAGTCTAAATCTTGTCTCAGGCTTGCTGATGGAGTTATAATTGACAGTCACTGCGGTGACTTTTTTACATACGCCTCTTGTTGCCACTAAGGTTTATGCTTCTATGGTGTAATAAACTTGAATTATACACTATCTAGGGACCACTTTCAAACCACACTTAATAGTTAATAAATGCAGCCCCTTCATAAGCATTGCTTTTAAATAGGAGCTGACAAGGTAAGATATGTAATAAATTCGTACTTAATTGACTGAACAACTCTAATTTCATTCAGCTGTAGAATTAAATCCAGAACAAATAGGTGTCAGTTTTAGAGGAGGGATGCCCTGCCTGTCTGCTATCTCTCTTCATACATAACAGGCAGTCTAGTCCTTCAGAAATGAGCTGCCATATCAGACTTAGCTCATATAGTGATACCTCTGCTTATATCACTCATTTTAATACAGATAACTGATGCATTCCTACAAGTGTTTATTAGCTGACTTGGCAAATATTTTTAAAGAATTGGTAAGTAGCTGTTGCAGGTGACATATGACTGTTTAATTAGCTCTTATTTCTGTGCTTGAAGAAATATAAGAACACATTTTATATTTGACTGAACTTCAGTTAAATGTATTCTACTTATTCTTTTTAATCTTGAGGTTGAGCACAATGTCTCATTTCCTGTAGCTTAAAGCAAGCTATTAACTTCATTCAGTTTTCCCCAGTCTTGATGAATCTCTTCAAGATGACAGTCTACTTGCAAGACAGAAGAGTGAGAAAATGTTGATAAGGAAAGCTGCCTCATGTCCTGTACGCATATCACAGAACTGTTGTTTTATTAGTGGATGAAACAGTTGGCTGTCAGGAAGGTTATCTACCCTTTGCTCTCTACATATTGTGTAAATCACAATATAACTGGCTGCAGAATAGGTCACAAACAATTAATTTCCAAGCTCAAATATAGTCCACAGACACTAACTTCAGTCTTTATCTTCTGGTTTTCAGCTCAGTTGCAGGCAGTGCTTTTGCAACCTTGTTCAGTAATCTTCAGCCTGGGAGGCAAAGCAGGAATAGAAAATGGCTTGAGTTAGCAGTATAGAGCTGGAGAAAGTAATCAGAAAAAAATAAATTAGAAAAATTAAGAAGGAAGTGAGGAGTGAAGGGGAGATACTAGAAATCAGAAAAGTAAAATAAACATAAAAGGGAAAGAAGCATCAGTCTGTCCTGTGTGGAATAAAAAATTCCCAACCCCAAAGCAAAAAATATCCAGATGACATCCCCTCTCCCCCCACCCGCAATATAATAATCCAGAGGAATCTAGTGATTTATTTGGGAAGACTGAAACCCATTCTGGGGTAATTCAGTCTGAGTACTGATTCTCAAGCACAAATCTACTATAATTGTTTCTGTGTTTTGATTAGTTTTAAATTTTCTGTTTGCTTCAATTCTATTTTACTTAACTTCTGGTGAAAGAACAGCTGCTAAAATTGCAAAATAATCTTCAATAATCAGGCCTGTGGACTGAGTATTAAATAACCAGTCTCATCCAGCAGACCCTGTATTCTGGAACACAGTCAGCTCAGACAGCACAGTTTCATCCAGATATGGGTCACTTAACAGAACCCATCAAAAGTTCGGCTACTGCTTTTCTTGTAAAAAGGTTGCATTAGTGGTAATGAAGGATATGGCCTTTCTCTTAAAAATAGTTTTTTATTTTTTTGTTGTTAGTGATTTGCAGATATATGCAATATTGTGGAGTTTTGACACCTGTAAGAGTGAAGAAGTTGACTTAACTACTGGTCTGATGTCAAGGGAAATGTTGATTTAGTTACAGTTGTTGGAGAGAAAAAAATTGGAATTTTAAAGAAATTGGATCAAGAGAGCTCTTATTCAGCATGCAGTTGCAGGGGAGATCTCAAAACACACAAACACTCCAACCTAAACTTTATGTAATGCTCAACATCTTAGTGATTAGAAAACTCACATTATAAATGAAATTGCAAAAATTGCAGAAGTCTTTTTCCTGTTTGAAAAGTCTTTTCAATGAGAAATCTTTTGAATGGCCTATTAATGCACTTTTAGAGACATCTTTGGGGTTGCTTTTTTTTTCAGCATTTATGAATGTTCAAAGTGTATTAATTTACTAAGCAGTTTGTCTTTTCGATACTGTACTTTCTTCCTTAAACAGACACAGACGACAAACATATCAAAGCATGTTTTAAGCTTGTCATATATTTTCACATTGACAGCTGAGTGTTGTTTGGCACCATTGTTTTGCAGGGAGAAGGAATAAAAAAAATGGAACAAAACCAAACCAAAAATAGTAAGAGAATAAATAGTGTAACATCTGTTCTAAAATGGAATAAAACAGTTTATAAAAGAGAGGATGTGCAAGTTTAGAAACAAATTCTATTCATTGACACTAAAATTAACAGCAACCTAAAATTATTATTGCCTTAGTTACCATTTCAGTGTTTCTCTTTGATAACAATATTATAATTTAATAAAATTGGTTAATTGCTAGATTGTGATCCTAAAATTATTGTCTCTCCTTGAATCTGCACAGAAAATATTTTCTATGAGATGCAAATGAATATTATTGAAATCAGAATCTAATTTGCCAGCTGCCGGAGAAAATAGTGCTGGATTCAACTGAAATACTTTTCAAAAGTACTGAAGCTTAATCTAAGTTTCCAGATTTCCATCTCTTCTAGAGTAAGATAAATTTATTACTGTCAAATGAGTTGCCCTGGAGATGTACCAGAGTAACTGAGAGCATGGAAAATGAGACTTTAAATACATATATCTAAGGATGAAGATGAAAAATCCATTTTTGACAGTGGAAAAAAACATGTATTGATTAAAATGGCATTCATTCCTTCTCATTATGAACTTGTTTCTTTAGGGAATCAAGGAGAGGAAATGATGATGCATATCAGGAAAGGTTTTTGGTTGGTTCCATGCCCTCCCCTTGCTTATTACCTTTACATTAAGTAATAAAGTACATTTGAGCAGTAATAGCCGAGCTTTTATCCTCTTCTTTATATAATGATTTTGGTGTGCATGCTTGTGACTCCAGTGAAACATCATGAAAGGCCAAACGTGTTGCCCTTGAACGAGATTTTATTAGGATCCATTCTACTGAAGATTTTCAGACAGACTCAGCATCTGTTACATGGAAAATAATTAGGGGAAGCAAAAGTGTAGAGGTTAATCCTAGGTTGCTAATATCATACTCACAAGAAAAACCTTTTTTAATGTGTATTGTGACAGAGAGTGTAAGATGATAGGTCCAGAGATGGATTTTGCAGCAGTTTGAAATCAAAGGAAAAAAAAAGAAGGGGGGGGGGGGGGGGGGGCGTGGAAGGAGATACAGTAATAATGGGAACAAAGGAACAAAGGGGTACTTCAGCACCAGTACCCTCACTGCTTCTGCATGAATCCTGTGAAGGAATGTAACCAGGATTTACATCTCCAGTCAATAACAAGCTTGAGAGTTTCTATTTTAGCTATTACTTTCTAGTTATGGATGTGCTATCTTTGAACCATTACCGGTGGCATTTAATTTTGAGCAGATTAACATCCCAAAGGAAGAATTAGGTTCACAAATCACATCTTCTTAACTTAAAAAAAAAATCATCACCCTAAAAAGCCCAGACTGAAATAGTTTACATGTACAATATGAAAAATGAGTATCTGCTTGTGGACAAATATTCTAAGAAGTCACATCTGATCTGGGCTCTTCTGGCCAGTAAAAGTACAAAATTACAAAAGTATATACTTTTAGATACATATTGGTATATTTACCAAATATAACAAATAAATATACATATGTATATAATGTATATTTTAGTGTAATATTTTGGAAGTTTAATTTGTGCAAAAATGCTGTGCAGTGGTGAACCAAAGACTGAGCATACTTTAACAATTTCAGCAAAAAGTATGCATGCGCACTCTGGATCAGAATGCTGTTTTTACTGGCTCTGTACAGATCTAAACTTGTATCAAGAAAACTAAGTTTGTTTAGAGATTTTTCACTTTCACTATTTTCATTATGTAATAACATTGCACCACCCTAAAATTCTGAGAGGAGAATTAAAACTAATATAATCATGGCAAGCACTTATTTTTGTCCAGATTCCAAGAAAATAGGATGTGTGCTGTAGTATACTCTGGCAGTTCCACTCCCCCTTCCCCAGAAAATAAACTTGGGAACTTGCCGGATGATGTAAGAAATAGTATGTGCAATCAGCCTGCAGAAGAAACAACCAGAAGACATATAAAATATTTTAAGCTGTTTGTTTGTGTCTCAGCACCTGAGAGGCTGTTCCACTTGGCTTATCTGTGTCTCTTGGGTGGAAGGTTCCAGCTCTTGTCCCCCCAGCATACCAACCAGAACGCACACCTCGGTAGGCCAGGAAAATGCACTCTCTCTCCTTGTGTGAGAACAGAAAGCAAACTAAAATAGACAGGGACCTGAAGAAGAAAGGGAAGAATTGAGGGAATTGTGAGGGGTGTAAGTAAGGAGTACTGCAGTAGAGAAGGAAGAAGATTTAAGCACTGTGGCACAAGGAAAAGAGTTATGAAAATGTTCTTGTCATAGTGGACTGCAGTTAAGAAGTTGGTGGCTAGGAGCTGCAAATCTCATTAAAAAACTGCAAATTTTAGTTCCCTCACAGCTAATAGTTAAGCAGCTTCTATAGTAGACCTGCTATAACTCCTTTGTTGAAAGGCTTACTTAGGATTTTTTTTTTTTGTCATGGAAATATTCCTAAAGTTTGAAATCAAATGTAGAAAATGCAAATCCAAAACAGCAAGCGTGCATGCACCTCATCTTGCTTTCAAAACAAAGCTGGCCTGGACGTTGTTTGGGTGAAAGCACCAGGTGGTACATCACTAACGGTGTCAGTTAACCATCAGTAATTCAGCGTTCTGAGAGATGGGGTGCTGAACGCAGCGGGACATCAATGGGACACATCTGTCTCACGGCTGAGAAACAGGCTTCTTGTGAATGATAATATTCCTGAAATGTTTTATAGATTGCATATTAATCTTGTTATGAATGTGTTTTCTGCTTACTTGTCATTTTGCACAGAAAAAAATCCTTTAGGAAATGAAACATCTCAGTTACAGAAATATCTTGTCACGATCAATAAATATCTCGCATACGTGCCCATGTAACAACACCAATGTTTAGCCAGACACTGATTCTTTTTTTTAAGATTTGTTTTTTGGAAACAAATAATGCTGGGTTTGGAAATAATAAAAAAAGGTCATTTGCCTCTTCTAATTTGGTTTCAATTACAGAAAGAGAAGTAAGATTTAGTCATTAGTTTTACCAGCTGAATAGGACTAGCTCAATTAACATCAGCTCCTACTTCTTCAAGTGTGAAACAGCATAACTAACATAATAATAATAGCATAACAGAAGCAGTGCCTGAAAATGTCTGACATTTTAGTAAGAAATGGAGCAACAACTAATTAATAAAAGTTAAACATTTAGATTATTGCATACAAAATATGTTGAAAAATTTGAACGTTGCTGGATTTTAATCAAAAACATGGTGTAGGAATATATTTCTAAGTTAAATCCTTAAGGTCACCACTCTTTACAAAAGAAGATATTAAATGTGTATGTTGTATAGCTTCCTTCACCTCTTGTGGAAGCTGAAATTTGTACAGATGATTACTAGGTTATTCAGTTTTCTACTGTGGGCATATAGCTGGTAGTAGATTATGTTTTTGTCATATCTTTTGAAGACTGAGATAAGATCAAGGAGCCCAAACTCTGAAAAAGACTACTCACTCTTTTCTAGGAAAGCCTAAAAGGAAGATAAAATTGTTCAGGAAGAAGATTAGTTGTTAAATGCTGCGAAGGCAGGGGTCAACATGACTAACATTTGTGTCTTATAACCTTTTAGTACAGTAGACTGAAGATCAAGAGTACGTGAATCTCAGATCCTTGCTTAATTAAAGTTTGAGGCAAATGTTTTTTCTGTTCCACTCTAATTAGTTCTGAATTCCTAAATCCATTTAGAAACAATTGCCATAAAAATCAATATAAAGCCCCTTTCCTGGGGATTCAGACTGCCCAAAGAAATAGTGACAGTTCTGGGGAGTACAGCGGCAGTGGAGGCCACAACAGGTGGATAAATGGATGAGAAATAAGCTTCTCAGTTGTTTAAAGCAGAGGACCTGGACGACCTCTCTACCTGAAAGAAATTGCCAAGAGTGCTTCTGAAGAAGGAAATGTAGGGCCTACAGAATTTTGTTCCTCTAAATGCCATTCATACTTTACCAATCTGCTCATTTATGAAAACTGCAGGGGAAAAAAAAGCCAAATTGAAAATACGTTCCTGAAATATCACCATTGTATTACTTTCCAGAGGTCCAAGCGTATTTGCTTTTCTTGCATGCTGCAAAAATGTTGTTTATTCCATTACTGAGGCTATATCCTTAGAAGAACAAAAGCTTTGGGAAATAGTTTTCTTTATTTCTTTTCTTAATTGATTTTTTCCCCTCTGTGGTGTTTTACATTTTCATTACTGTGTCATATGAAATGATAAAAAGAAATAGCTTATCATTATTACTTTCAGTTTCTTTTTTATAAAGCCAAAAAATACTTAATGAAAATCCTGTTATTTGAAATTTTGATATATCAGTTTAAGTTGTTGCATTTCATGCATGTTTTATTATCTGACTAGTTTTTTTGAAGACATGTCCTTCTGAAGCAGAGGTTATATGAACAAGGTATTTTTAAAAGCAAATTTAAATGTTAATTAAAAGCTAGTTAGTAGTATTTACAGAGAAATAACCAATATATTTTCTGGTTCTGAAGAACCCTTTGACATACAGTGGATTAGCTGGTGGGGAATTACTGCTCTTGCACAAGTTTGCAAAACCCAAAACATAGTCTTATGACAATACTCCAATTAATTTTAAAGAATTATAATCAACTGAACATTTTTATATATTGAAAAATAAACTGCAAGATATTTTTGAAAAAATACCTCTTACAATGATATTGATACTAAAAATATTTTAGTAATATTTACAGGGCACTGTTGATGTAATTTTCCCTTTAGAATTTCTTTAATGAAGTAGAGTGAGAAAGAAAAGCAAAGAGGCTAATCATCTGACCTGTGCAGACAGCTGTATCCCACAGCATCCTCTAGAAATGGCAAGATAATTATATTGATAGCAACTGTCTTTCTTGAATTCCTCTTTTTTTTTTTTTTTTTCTCCCTCTCTCCACGTCTTTATTGTCTCTTAATTTACATTTTGGTTCATGATTTAGGCAGTTTAGTGCTATTTTTTTAAAATATACACTCTCATAAAATGTCCTAGAACATAAGGGTCCAAGAAAGGGCAAGGAGTTAATACTGTCAGAAGTATGCCAGCACCACCAGCTAGTGAGCAATGAAATAAATAGCAATTAGAAACGGGAATGGAATCAAACTTCAGAGTTCTGTCTCTCCATTTCTTCTGTCTCCTGGAGTGAAAAGAAGTGAGTCTTGCTTACTTTAATATTCAAGGCTTTGTTAAGAGAATGGGCAATTAAGACAATGGATTATCTGTCTCTCCTGAGAGAGAGAGGGTTGATCAACTTTTCCTGTGGCAAGAGAAGTTATTAGGCAGCCCTCTGAAGGGTCTTTCCATCTAAGTTGAGGCTAAAAACTATTTGAAAGTCTTATGAAAGAGAAAAATAAAAAAAAAATTAAAGCCTGGGAATGTTCTAAACAGGTTGGGAGACTTTTATCCCTCTTCTGAATGGATCCCAATTTATTACTGTGTCAGATGCTGGCTTGTTATTTAGTGCTTGGATGACTGCCTTGATGAGAGACTTCATTTTTCCCTGAAACATATTTTCTTTTTGGCTCCTGCTGTGGCTGCTCAGTTTTCCACTGACGTGACTCCCACACAGGAGTCCATATTAATATAGAAAACAGTGCAGCAGCATTCAGGTTCTGACATGTTTGTTAAAAGAAGACCCTTTACTGGAATATTGTGTCCTTACTGCTCCTACCTAATTGCTCCCTACCTCAGACCACTTTTACCCAAAGTGAGTTACATTTGTTACCATACAAGAATTAGCCAAGCTGACCTACCACTTGCCAACCTCTAAAAGAAGAGATCCTGTGCCTCTGCCTCCTCCTCCATGCTGCTCTGTCCCTTGCACTGAAGTTCTGCTCTCATCTGACCACAGGATTCAGCCTGCTAATGCAGCAGGACTTTAATCCAAGTTTAGACCAAAAAAAAAAAGAAAAAAAAGAAAAGAAAAAAAGTACTTCTTTACTGGGTTAGTTGATGAGGTCAGCTGGGTGACACAAAAAGCATGAGGGAGTGGGAAAGCCTGCATAGGCAAGAGCAGAGGATGAGAGTAAGGAATGAGTAAGAAGTTTGTGGTGCAGAGGTTTTATAGAGGGGCCCACAGCTGATGGCGTACACTGACTCTGAAAAGCCGATTTAGGAGAGAGGTGAAACAACAGAGTGCAAAGGGAAAAGGAAAACTCTCCCCAGTGGTCAGGTGGGAGAAGCAGTCGCAGGATCCCTAGAAGAGCTCTGGGCATTTCTCCAGTGCTGTGGGTGGCAGAGGAAGATGGTTTTTTACCTTGTTTTCCCCTAGTGCTATATACTTTTGTCAGGACCTCCTCTCCCTGCCCTGTCCCGCCCCCCATCCCCATTCCCTCCGTCCCCAGTTGTTCCCATTAAACAACGGCATTAGCACTGATTGGGATGCACGAATTATCTTGTTAAGCTTGTGTGTACACATATTACATGTTAATATTTATTGAATATTTAAATTATTATTATCATGCATAGTGGCTTGGTTCTCTCTAATAAACTAAAATCTATGAAGTGAGATAAGGAAACAAGGGAATGAAGGAGTTGTTCTTAGACCAGTCATAGGTACTTCCTGTGAAAGCCCACCGCTATTCGGGCTTGCAGGTGCAAGGCTGTGAGAACAACAATATAAATACAAGAATATGATGAGAATAAAGGAAAAATAATACTACAGAAGCTCTGAAAACACTGCCTCAACAGTGCAGGTAAAGGTTACAGGGCTGCAAGTAGCAGTCCCGTAGTATTACTAAGACTAAGGCACTATAGTACCTAATGTACTTCACAACTTTTGTTACTATTTCTGATGTAAATCCACTATAACATATGTTTTCTCTGCTTGTGTGAAAGTATTTGTTTTAACAGGCCAGGTTTCACACTTTTTGTTTGTTATTTTTAATCAGCAATTGTAGATTTTGTGAAGTTTTCACCCAAATCTTTCAGGGTTATCATTATTGCTATTGTAACTTAAGAAAGTTAATTTATCCTGTTGTGCACAATAGGTGTAATGACCCTTTTTACTCAGATTTACACATATAGGAAGGTCTGAAATAAAGTGATTTTCCTACATTACAGTATAATCCATGAGGTCAGACTCCTACTTTGTGCACCTTATTTTGTTAGACTAAAAAGAAAACCAACAAAAAGAGCAGCAAAAACCTGTACATTTTTCCTCTTTCCTTAGAATAATTTCCAGTTAAGGAACTAGTTCTATAGTATCTCACCTACAGATGTTCTTTGCCTTTTTTCTGCAAGAAGGAATGACATGGGCAAGGTCAGGTTCATTTACTCGACATTTATAGCCTGCCTACATATACATAGTATGGAAGGGTTCTTCTGAATTCTTTCATGGATTGTTTACTGATATTATCCAGCTCCTGTGCTTTAAGACAGTGTTCAGTCTGACTTAGACATGAAGAAGTTTAGTCCCCATATGATAAATATAAGTCCTTATTCTGAGTAACCCCTTGGAAGAAGTCACTTTCCACCATTCCTGTGATGAGCCTCCTGACCCTGATATTGAGGTTCAGTAGGCTAAAGGAGAGGTTTACACTGCTTCAGTATTGCTGCCACCTGAATTGCAAAAGGTTATGAAATGGAAAAAAGCATTTCTGTTGGTGTATATGATGCTGCTGGTTAAATTCTCTAGCTGACTTACAGTCTCTCTGAATCATTTTTTACGTTCAAAACAATACTTAGAACAGCAAGGAATTTCCAAAATTATAGCATCAGGTTGCATGGGAAATGTGGCAGTGTAATCATGTTGTAATTTATAGTTTTTTTCTACTTTTGGTGTTTTCAGTAAGTCTAATTTATAGAACCTTGCACAGGTTTTGCTAAAAACATTTTTCTGTATTTTTATTATTTTTCTCTACTTTTGCTCAGTGCCTCTTCTACTTGATGAGATAGAGGAGCAATCCATAGTGTAAATACATGGCTTTCTACAAATTATTTCAAAACTCCTTGAATGAATAAGATTATTCTCTCTCACATGAAAACTTCAACAGATACAAGCAACTGCTGCCATTTCTTCAAGACATTCTTCATCACATTCTTTAGATTGGGCTTTGAAGAAACAAGGCAAGTCTTCAGACTACCTCTCATAACAACACCGGAATTTGATTGCAGCATCTTTATACTTAATTCATGTGGAACAAAAATGGTGTTGACATTGTCTTGCATGTATAGCGTCAACATGTTTTTTTATGTGATACGATTTTGGATCAGTAAGAGGAATTTAGTCAAAATATGAAATGTAATTTGTATGTTTTGACCAAAAAAAAATTCAGGAAAGTTACCTGGTTCCCTAATGACACTGATTCACTGCAGTACAGTTAGTAGTTACTGCAAGGAAGTTCCAGATGCTTTGAATTTCCCAGATCACATTCATTTCTTCAGCCAAAATCTGGATTTTTCTCCAGAAAACCATCATGGCAATGTTCACTTCAAGTCTTTCAGGTTCCCCAAGTAGCTTCTTCCTTGATTATTTGGATACCTTACATAAACCAGTAGATCTAAGCTTGGATGCTCCTGCTCTAAGCTATACCAGTCATTCAGGAGGTCCATAGTAGCTTCATCATAAGAAATAATAGCCAATGTCTGCTTGAGGCATCTGCTTTACTTTTCTGCTAAGCTTATTCTGCTTGTTTTTTCAACAACACCACTGTCCCTTCCACAGTTTTCAGCTTTCCCCCCTGGATTTTTTCACTAGATCACTCTCAGCTGGCAAACCCACTACAAGATGGTTTGTTTCCTTTTGAATCATAGAATCATTAAGGTTGGAAAAGACCTCTAAGATCATCAAGTCCAAACATCAATGCAGTACCACCGTGCCTCCTAAACCATGTCCCGAAGGGACACATCTACTTGTTTTTCAAATACTTCAAGGATGGTGACTCTACCACCTCTCTAGACAGCCTATTCCAATCCCTGACCACTCTTTCAGTGAAGAAATTTTTCCTAATATCTAATCTAAACCTCCCTGGTGCAGCTTGAAGCCATTTTCTCTCATCCTGTTGGTAGTAACTTCAGAGAAGAGACCAACACCCACAACACTACAACCTCCTTTCAGGCAGTTGTAGAGAGAAATAAGGTCTCCCCTCAGACTCCTCTTCTCCACGTTGAACAAACCCCGGTTCCCTCAGCTGCTCCTCATAAGACTTGGTCTCCAGACCATTCACCAACTTTATTGCCCTTCTCTGGAGACGCTCCAGCACCTCAAAGTCTTTCTTGTAGTGAGGGGACCAAAACTGAACACGGTATTTGAGATGCGGCCTCACCAATGCCGAGTAGAGGGGCATGATCACTTCCCCACTCCTGCTGGCCACACTGTTCCCGATACAAGCCAGGATGCTGTTGGCCTCCTTGGCCACCTGGGCACACTGCTGGCTCATGTTCAGCTGGCTGTCAACCAACACCCCCAGGTCGTTTTCTGCTGGGCAGCTCTCCAGCCACTCTTCCCCAAGCCTGTAGTGTTGCATGGGGTTGTTGTGACCCAAGTGCAGAACCTGGCCCTTGGCCTTGTTCAAGCTCATAGGGATGACCATGGCCCATCGATCCAGCCTGTCCAGATCCCTCCATAAAGCCTTCCTACCCTCAAGGAGATCAACACTCCTGCCCAACCTGGTGTCATCTACAAACTTACTGAGGGCACACTAAATCCCCTCATCCAGCTCATTGATAAAGCTATTAAACAAAGCTGTCCCCAAGACTGACCCCTGGGGAACACCACTTGTGACTGGTCACCAACTGGATTTAGCTCCATTCACCACAACTCTCTGGCTCGGCCATCCAGCCAGTTTTGTACCCAGTGAAGAGTACACCTGTCCAAGCCATGAGCATCCAGCTTCTCTAGGAGGATGCTGTGGGAGAGTGTCAAATGCTTTATTGAAGTCCAGGTAGACAACAGCCACAGCCTTTCCCTCATCCACTAGGCAGGTCACCTGGTCGTAGAAGGAGACCAGGCTGGTCAGGCAGGACCTGCCTTTCATGAAGCCATGCTGTCTGGGCCTGATTCCCTCTTTGTTCTGCACATGCTTTGTGAGCTCACTCAAGATGAACTGCTCCATAATCTTCCCCAAGTACCAAGGTCAGGCTGACTGGCCTGTAGTTCCCTGGATCCTCTTCTTTTGTGACTGGCCCTTCTTTCAGATAGGCATCACGTTGGTGAGCCTCCAGTCATCTGGGACCTCCCCTGCTAACCAGGACTGCTGGTAATTGATGGAGTGTCACTTGGCGAGCTCCTCTGCCAGCTCCCTCCGTACTCTCGGGTGAGTCCCACCCAGCCCCAGAGACTTGTGAGTGTCCCGGTGGAGCAGCAGGTCATAAACTGCTTCCTCCTGCGTTATGGGGGGGTTGTTCTGCTCTCCATCCCTGTCTTCCAGCTCAGGGGGCTGAATACCCTGGGGATAACTGGTCTGACTATTAAAGACTGAGGCAAAGAAGACATTAATTACCTCAGCCTTTTCCTCATCCTTGGTGGCAGTGTTCCCCCCCTCGTCCCCTGCATCCAATAAAGGATGAAGATTCTCTTTGGCTTTCTTTTTGTTGTCAATGTATTTGTAAAAACATTTTCTGTTAACCCTTGCAATAGTTCTGGTGCTAGTTGGGTTTTTGCCTTTCTAATTTTCTCTCTGCAAGATCTAACAAGATCCCTGTACTCTTACTGGGTTGCCTACCCTTTCTTCCAAAGTGGGAAACTCTTTTTTCCTGAGTCCTGGCAAAAGCTCCCTGTTCAGCCACTCTGGTGATCTCCCCAGTGGTTCATCTTATAGCACATGGGGACAGCCTGCTCCTGTGCCTTTAAGACTTACTTCCTTCTTGAAATACTATAACTTAATTACATTCTCACTTGTAACCTCCCTCTAATTCTTTTCCACCCCAAAAGTATGGGGCTTTTACAGGCCCTGCTCAAGAATACAATGTCAGTGAGCCCGGTATTGAGATTGGTAGAATTGTTTTGATTTGGAAAGGGTGAGTTTGGGATACACAGTGGAATTTTTGGTTATGGTAAATAGTGCAGTATAGAACTCTACCTTTTCTGCAAGTGACATTTCCTGGACACAGTTCATCATTTTCTGAAATATTTTTGACATAATTTCTATCAGTTTGTCAGAACAACATTCTTTGGACAGACTTTCTTTTCCACAGCATCATTTTAAATTAGTGCATCATTTTAGATTAGTGTTGCTTCTCAGAGAAAACTTCATGCAGAAATACTTGCAGTTTACAGAGAACTCATTTCACTGGAATTGGCACATGGGAGTCTGCTTCTTCTCCCCATTAAAATTAGCTCAAGGTTACCCTTTAATTTCAGGGACTGAGGGAGGAGCGTATAAACTACAAAGGCTCAAAATGGTTACTTTTAGCCATAGAGTCCTGGTACTTTAATAATGAAGTATAATAATTATAGAGAGAAATCAATACAGTAGAAGTCACGACAAGCTGGCATGAAATTGTTATGGGGGTTGTAAAGGATTCTTAAAGTGACAGTGAATAGCCCAGAAACAATGTGTATGAGCCCGTTTACATGAAACGCTTCTTGAGCTGCTTTGAGTAGCAACTTCAGGGTAGTATAGAACTCATATTAAATGAATACTGTCTCTTATTCAGAGAATATAATAGTAACATGATATTTGAACAGCCAGTAGTTTTAACATGAGAAAGGCATGGATATTGTTGTTTGGGTAGCTTGTATGTGGAAATGAAGATCATATGCAAAAGCTGTGTGCTATTACTATGTGCAGGACCAGATGTGTCTGTGACAGTGATGGGTGAAAACCTGAGGATGCTGCATCACCCTCTGTGGAGTGCAAGTGCTGCACGAGGCAGATGGTGCTAAGCCAGGATGACCACTGTCCCTTTTGCCTTCACATTAAACCTAGACCTGGGTCTGGGTGTGTTTTGAGGATAGATCCTTTTGTTCAGGTGAGAAACAGTGGCATGAGATGTCCCACTGTTGCCAGAGGCATATTAGTACATTTATGACTGCTGCCTCACTGGAGTCTCTAGCATCCAGAGGGCCTAGCTTGTTCTCAGTTTCTTCTATGGTTACTTCCAGGGCTGCAAGTGTAATTCATTCTCCATTCCTTTTATGAATAGTGGCTGAAAGGTCTGTGTGCTCAGCATGTGGACAGTAAATAGATTCAACTGGCCTTGTACACTAGAAGCAAGGGGAAGGACCATGAAGCTTTTCCACTCTCTTTGTGCTCAGATCCCTTTATATTTCTGTGTTGAAAATATTTTCTTTATTTATTTACTGATAACTTTCTCTTCTGTATAGAATCTAGTGTACCACAGTGATTTTTTTTCTACTGTGACTTCTAAAGGGGAAAAAAATTTCCACAAAATCTACTCATTTCAAGTGATGATAAAACTTTATCAATAGTAGGTAAATAGTCCTTCAACCCCAAATCATCACATTGTAAAGAAATCCAGTTCCTTATTTCCAGTGTAGCTGGCATGAGAATATTTTCCAAGTCCCTGATCTACCACTCCATAATCAACATAGTCTCATAAGACGAAAGGAGCTTTAGATTTCAGAGAGGCAAGGGCATGGTCTTTTAAAGGCATTTCACACTGGGTTCAAAATGTCTAGCTTATGTTCTTCCCCTCAGGTGTGCAGGAATAACAGCTCATTAATATATTTCCTGTATTCTTCCACTAGCTCTGTTAGCAGCTTCTGTAACATCTGGCTGCTCGGATATATTGCAAAATCAGTAGCAATACCTACATTGAGGACAAATATCCAAAGGGCTCTCCACAGCAATAGTATTGTAAACAGGTTCATCAGGCATGATATTAAGTAAAGGCATGTGTAGGATGCTAAAACCACAAAATATGCAATGGTGAAAATCTGGTATGTCTGTAAACTGAGCATCAACTGAGAGTAGTGACACAGTGCTTAAAACAGCTGTAAACAAACCAGCTTTCAACCCTCCATTCCTATTTCAGACAAGTGATAAAGGAAGGTGTGGGCAGGATCACATTGGTAAATGCCTGAGGAGGATGTGGCTCTTGTCTTTGATAATGTTTCTACTCAGGACTGTTCAACTGCAAACTTTTCTCCACTCGAAAGCTTGAAACCAAGTCACGATCCCAGGCTTTTAAATCATTAGGCTATATGATTTGAGCGTATGAGAATTCAGTGTGTTAGTTTGACTTACAGCAATTCCATTTCTGCCATTCCAAGTGTATTTTAAATCAACAGGACAGTCTGGAAAAGAAAGCAAATTAAATATAGCTGGGTTACACTAGTGGCCCTTCTGCCCACTGGATAAACTTGAAATTTCCATGTATTTTATTGGAGAAATTGCAAAACGTGCTTCCTTTGGAGGCAGGAATCTGTGCGCTCTGCTCTCCAGTGGGCACATGCAGAAAACACTAAACTACAGGTGAACTCCTTTGTGAGGGATAGAGGGTTCAGTTCTGCCAGGCAAACAAGCACCTTCAATTCCCATTGAGAAACTTCTGGATGACACTGCGCGTTGTTGCAATGTGCTGGCGACTCACAAGTTGCCGTGTCTCTTCACTGCTAATGTCTTCTTTTGTCTGTGTTTTCCATCAGCAAGTGCTGTTTCACTTGCAGCATTTCAATGCATATAAAAAAGCACGCTAGCATGTAAATGTTTGACAACTGCAATATAGCTTTTTTAGTTATGTCAGTACTGTGTGCTGGCAGTCCCTGCACAATCAATAACACAAATAAAGCTGGTCAAATAGAATGTAATAGTTTTTTACTGAAAAACTACATTTTGTCAAAATCAACACAGCTTAAGGGTAGGAAAAGAAATATTTCGTTGCAACCTTGATTCAATTTCATCTATTGGATTAAAATTGTTTTTGCACATCACGTACATGTAAAGTGATTTTGTAATGCCAGGTAAATATCAAGGAGATAGTAAAAAGATGTATCTTAGACTAATTAATATTTCCTTCTGAGGAGAAGATGTAGATGTCTGCTTCTGCTAGTGGAGTTTAATTCTGAAGAACTTCAAAGCCATCTCTTCTAAAAGTTCCTCTCCTTTACTATAATTCACCCATTACAATTGCACTGATTGTTTATTTGCTCTGTGACAACAAATGAGCAGTAATGTCATTGCTACTATTTGAACAAAGTCCTTTTCGATCCTTATACTTTGGAGTTCAGGTAAATGCAAATGAGGCTGAAATTAGAAAAGGAACAGAAACAGAGATTTCCAATGGAGAAGCAATTTTTTTTTCCCTCTCTAGGATCCCAGGAGCCCATTTCACCATGAGGGTTATTTTTAGTTTTGCTTTTGATTTTATTTCCCTCTGAAACTGTCTGGCTTTTTGATCTGCTTTGTTCTAGGAATAGGTACTTTGACTGGTAATGAAGAAAGCTGCAGTCATTATTCTAGTATTGACCTGATGCACTAATGGCACTGAAAGCTGGGTTCGAGATTGTTAAACACTGAGTCTCTTAAATGGCTTATGGTCTGTGTTTATCAATAAGACTAGGAGATGATTTAGCATCCAGATGCCCAAGTTTTGCTTGGATGTCTCTACACTGAACTGCATTACAGATTAACTCTTTTTGTAGCTATAAATATTGAATACAGTAAAGCATTCTTACTGTCAGACTAAATATTATTGTAAATACAAAGAGAAAGGTTGATTTCTTAGCTGCTGAATTCAGAACTTTTCTACATAGAGGGAATTCATTTTGGCAATGCAGATTAAGTGGGAGCTATGGTGGCTCACCCTTGAGCTGAGTCCATAGAACTAGGTACTTCGAGTATTGTTTTGTACTCCAAATTTGTAACTGTTACCCAATTTTATGGATATATTTCCTTGTAATGTTAGCCTTTATTTGAAATGTCTTGGCCAGTTAAATCATTTATACATCTTACAGTGATAGTCCATTGTTCATCAGTCCATACTTGTATTTTATTATGCAATAGTTCTACCTTTGACTCTACTACTGTAAATTCACTGGAATATACGATATTGTTTTTTAGTGAAGAGTGGGAAGAGGTACTAGCATAACCAACTGTCTGTCTTTCTGACTCACCTAGATCTGGATGAATCTTAGACTCACATTAGTGACCCAGTTAAATGTACTGAGATTTTCAAAAGGAACTTTAATTGGAAGTGTATGCATTATAAGATAATTTTGGTCTCAATCAGATTCAAAGGATAGTAGTTGGTAAATGAGATTAAACTCTAATTAAACTTGCATCTAAATGTGCCAACATAAAGCTAAAGGTTTTCATATGCTATTTGAATAATTCAGTTAGGTAATCTTAACTGTTCTCTGAAACAATAATTTCCAGGAACTTGGAATGAGACTTCTCTTGTTAAGTTGCCCATGTAGGAACTGTAGAATAAAACCTTCATCCAGAAGAATTATGGACTGTTCTCTATTCGATAGAGTAACTATGAGTTACTACCTTAATTAATGCAGCTTCTTTGATTGCTAGCATTTTTTTTTCTTCTGTAGTTTTTTTCCCTTTCTTTTTAATTCATAAATAATTCAATATTTAAAATTAGAATGGTGGTTGGCCATCCTCAGTTGCATAAGAAGTCGGATAGATGTTATTTTCACTGATAAAGATGAAGACTTGCAGAAACCATCTGGACTTTGATTGAAAAGAACCGTTACAAGGACTGGGGAAGCACAACGAGATTTATAGCAGACATAGCTACAGTATTAAAGCAAAAACCCTTTTGTCATTTTTCGCTAAATAAGATGACACTAAGATTTATCAAGGGAGTGCTGAGTTTAATTGTAACATGGTCTCATTACAAACAGTCAGATAAATTGTGTGCATTAATTATGAAGCAGAGGATTGCATAATAGCCTTTGCCTTTAATGATCTCAATTCTAAAACTCTGTCATGGGATGTTTAATGAACCTGCCTCTCTGTATCTAATGGCATGTGCTATAAATTTGTTCTGGTTTTTAGGTTATAATTTTTGGGTATCAGGCCATTGAAACAGGGCAACATGGTGTAAGCCTCTAATTGAAGGTGTAGTTAGCGTGGTTCTGGTTCAGCTTGTTTACTTGTCTCCAAGTTTGTGTTATGTATGAGGCAGAGGGTTCTGGAAATCGTGCAAGTCTTCTGTTGGTCAATGTCCTATCCACTCCAGTGTGTCCTGCTTCCAAAGGAAATGCAAGCATGCAAGCTTCTAATATTCTTCCTTCGAACTTTCATGTGAAAGTCATTTGATCTTCACAGAAAATGAACATAAAAGAAAAGAAGCATAGTTGAAACAAATCTGCTCTTAAATCGTGCTGAATAGTTGTGGAATACCTCCGTGATATTCATCCCTCTCTGCTGACTTGCTGCTAAAGGAAAACTTAGTGAACATTGTTGGATTTTTTTGTGTCTAGGCTTTTTGTCCCATCTTTAACAGAGGCACTTTAAAATCATCTTGTACACATCACACACAGGCTTGAACGCACAACCAGGTATTTTTATCCAAAGTTAATATACAAATACACAATTTGAATACTTTTATTTATTTTGCGCAGACTTAAAACACTTAACAATTTCTGAGCTGAAGAGTGCTACTCATGGTTTCTTTCTGTTCTTTCAAGTAGTACGCACATTTGCAGCAGTTTTACTCTGTTTTGCACATGCCCGGTACTCCTAAACGGTCCAAAAGGCTCAAGGCTGCATCATTCTCAACAGGTCTTGAATTTAGCTTGGATGTATTTTCTTATCTAAAAAAAAAAAAGACAAACTACCTAGTACTGTCTCCTGATCATCAAGTCCAACTAGTCTGAATAAAATAACTTAATATTCATGCTGATGTGCTGAAAGAACAATATGGAATTCAATTTCTTCTTTATTATTATGGAAGTGTCACAATCTACATATAAACATATACCAAAATATTCAGACCAGTATGTTTGTATCACTCATTGCAACTTTCTTACTTTAAGTTCAAAGGTAAGCAAAAATTCTGTCTTCCAGTCCATAGATTTCTAATAAATTATTCTAAATCAAATGTCATTCTTCCTGCTCTTTGTTTTAATATCTAGCTAGCTATCACTGAAGATTATAGAATTAAATGCTGGGTTTGTTATTTGTGTCACACAGAAGCCTGAATGATATAAATTTCACCCTCAATTCTAGTTTTTTTGAAATATTTTATGGCGCTTTATGTGCACTAGGAATAGCAAGTGATAATAAAATTCGAAGCTACAAAAATAAATCACAGAAGTAAATAAATTTTGAACCAGAATATTTTGAGAAATGTTTGAAGAAAAATTTGCTTTCTGTAGTAGGTAGATGTTAATTATAATTTAATAAATATTACTGAAGAATTTGATGAAACAGATGATTATTGGACAGTATTATTTTACTAGATCCTTAAATATTACAAGGATTTTTTTCAATAAATCCTTTAAATATTTCCCTTAATCTACTAGTTTGGGATTACAAGCCCATCTTTCAGTCTTTTGAGTTGAATTTCAAGCTCAAGAAAATCAGAAAATATAATTCTGATTGTGTTTTCCTGGAGCTGATGCTCTACTGTTGTACTCAAAATGTTCAGCAAAATTAGGCTTACAAGCCTTATCAGATATCCTCTGATGTTGACAGAAAGACTGCCTCTTATTCTAACTGGCACTGGATTGAGCTTTTAGAAGTAAATTGTTTTCTGCTGTGAATGTTAAAGTAACCAAAAGTATTCTGGGTTTATTTTGATGTAAATGACAGCAGAGTTTGGCCATCTTACATTTTTCATAAAATTGTGATATGCTTGATAAGCTCCAGTGTATTTCTGTTCATAATTCAAACACTTCTGCACTCCAAGAGCACACTCCCTACCCTTTCTGTCCTTCCAGTGTTCCATATTCTGCTTCATGCAATTCACAACAATTAGAATTAAAAAAAAAAAAAAGTCTTTGCATCACATAATTCTATCTTAAACAATCAGAAACCCAGGAGTAAATTAATTTGATAGCTACAGATGCATTTGGGATGTATGACCTGCAGGGCTTACACTGTAATGCCATCGTTAAACTGCACTGCAAGCATATGATTTTAATTCTTTTGGCAGTGTTGGGATTTAGTTTTGTGTTGGCAAGGGGACCAGCATGAATGGTAATGATACTTATTCCCTAGTTAGGCAAATAAAAATGACAGGCTAAATCAAGCACCACACTGAACCAGAATGCCTTTTTAAATCACATTATTGACAAACGAGAGAAGTTTGTTTTAATCTAAAAATCATTTATTGAAAGATTTTAATTAGATTTAAGCACAAGGTGAGTAACTGAAGCAAAGTCTTAAGAGCAAATTGATCATTTAATAAGCCTCAGCATTGCCTTTAAAATACTGAAATCTTAGCAGGATCAGCCGTAGTATTTTATCCCTTGGGTAAATAAAGAGCAATGTAGCTGAAGTTGTTGGAATTTCATGGATGTAGAACTCTTGTGACAGTTAAGGCTGAAACAGACCTATTTTTCCTCTGTTTTACTTTATGAATTCTCTCCCTCCTATACCCGTTCATGAATAATATATCCCTGTATAGGGATTAGGCATACCAACCTGAGTTTTCCATTAAAATAGTTCATTTTTCTCTTTAAATTTATGAATATTTATCAAGGGATTCTGGGTTAGTTAATAGTATTTTCCCTTAATACATACACATGAATCCACATACACATAATTCTGAAAAATTAGAGGTATCTGTCTTGGGACTAGACTGCTCCTAAGCTCCCACCAGCAAGCTGTAAGGTAAACATTCTTTAATAAGCAACAGGCGAAAAATAGTCTTTCCTCCCTCAATGTGAAATGTAGGCAGATTCCTCCCTTAAAACTTCTTTTTTTCACTTTAAGATAAGGAAACACAGGCAAAAAAAAATGTAGGAGAACTTCATATATTATCTGGAAAGGGTCTCCATGATCATTTTAAAAGACTGTGATGTGCTAGAGCCGTTTACATAAGCTGAAGATGAGAGTCTAAGGCACAAAACCTTCAAAGACACTTCAGCAAGGGATGAAAATGAGCTGTTAGGCTGCAAGCTTTGCCAAACATTTGAACTCAAATTAGAACATCACTTTTTGTTGATTGATGTCCATGTGAACACACTATTCTTGACTTTATCATACCTGACAGCTGCAACTTACACACCCTGAAAAATTACAAAGTGCACTAAGGTGTAACAGGATGGTGAATCTTTGATGTGCCTGTTTCATATGGGGGAATTATGGTGGGGCTCCAGAAGAGAGCTGACAATGGTTTTTGATTAAATCTTTTTCCCTCACAAAAAAAAAATAAAAAAGATCAACTTCAGCTTATTGAGAGCATAGAGAGATTAGGGTTTTTTAAGATATAGCTGTCTCTCTTCGGAGTGCAAAGCAGTCTGAACGGCAGCATAACGTAACACCTTTGAAATTTCTCTAAAGCTTCCATGGTTGTCACCAGTCTTTGGTCAAGTGGTTGTTTTAATGCGCTAGCATCTATCTCAGAGGTAGTTATTGTGAATTATTCCTTGAGGATGCAATGAAGCAAGCTGTACAGAGTCATGAGGAACCATCGTATGAAGGTGCTTTGTGGACTGTTAGACTTGATTTCATTTCAGATGACTAGGATAAAACCAGAGGTTGCATTCCTGTCTGCGGGCAGTTGGGACTTTGCTTTTAAATGTATGTCCAGTTGTGCCTTCCTGTGAAGCTAAAGGAAGTATTATGTCAAATGATGTAGAATTCAGACTGTAATTTATGTTTTACTTTTCTGTTCTTCTACAGATAGTAACTTCATTCTTGCAAATGCTCAGGTGGCTAAGGGATTCCCTATTGTTTACTGCTCAGATGGCTTCTGTGAGCTGGCTGGATTTGCACGAACTGAAGTCATGCAGAAGAGCTGCAGCTGTAAATTTTTACTTGGTGCTGAGACAAATGAGCAGATGATTCTTCAAATTGAGAAATCATTGGAGGAAAAGGTGGAATTCAAGGGAGAAATCATGTTCTATAAGAAGAACGGTGAGTTTTTCTTTCCTGTTTTGTTAGTCCCAAAGAATGAAACTTATCGTTAATGCATATAATGCATAGCATGCATTTCTATGTAATGATTTTGTATGTCTATACATAGACATACAAGATAGACATAAACCTACAAGAATAAATTTGAACATGGACAGATGGGTACACATTGAGACTGTGTTTATATTAGTGTTATCGATTTTAAATAAGTATATGACAATTAATGTAACTAATTAATTAATTAAAAAATGAATACTTACCATAAGGTAGACAGTGGCTACGTAAAATTTTTCTGGGGGATGTTTGTTGTTTGTTGTCATTGCTGTCTTTTGGCATTTAGAAGAGGCTCCCATCATTCCTTGAACTCATGTTTCGGGAAAGTTATTCAAAGAAAGTACTTTCAAATTTGTAAACCATACCTTAATATAGGGAAAAAAAAATGATCTTAATCTGGAAGGATAAGAGCTGCTTTTCTCCAGTATGGTATAGTGATGAGTGGGCATGGTGAGAAGAGTTTTCAATGTATGTAAATGAAAGAAGTAAACCTAACATTCATTTCTCTGTCTTGGTCCTGAATGATAAATTGTGATTCTTTTGCACCATGAAGGGGTGCTTCAAACCTATAACAGACATGATTAATGCAGGCAGAAAGAAATTGCAGGTCAATTTTCTTATCAGTGAAGTAGCTGAACCACTGATAAATAGGGAAAGAGAAATTGTTTAGGATAAAAGAATTCCCACAATCCATCCTACATGCACCCCTGTGTATAATTTGACTGGAAGCTATTCCAAGACATTTTCTCAGTATGAATAAATTTCCCAGACTGCCTATCATATTTTTGATTTTCATGTATTTCTGTACCACTGGGAAACAGAAATGAATAGGTATTAAAATAACATGAGACTGTTCTTGAATAAAAGCAGAATTTATCTTAAAAAATAATCTTGTTTTTTCAACAGAGCTGCAAATTGCAGACACAAAATTTGGTAAAACATTCATTTTAGCTAAATGTTTTGGGTTTGTTTTCCTTTTTTTGCCTCTTTTTTTTTTTTTAAGAAGAAAAAAATGAACCTCTGAAGCAGTTAGGCTTATTCAATATCGGCAGAAAAAAATAACAACTGCTCATTGCAGAACAATGTTTTAAAAATATTTTAAGACATAAGACCTTTGGGAATAATGCCTCAAAATGACTGTATGGATATGTTCAGGTTTACCCAGTACTGAAAATAATTGTCAGTTGGGCCCAGGAACGTAGGTCAGTGGGAGACAAGTAACTAGCAATGCCTGTTTGTCATAGGATTACATTTCAGTGTCCCATTAGGACTTTAGGGTGTCAGAGTGAAGCGAGGTACCTAGTACACTGTTCAGAGGTACAGCCTCGCTCTGTCGGCCTAGCTACAAGACCAAATGAACACTTCAGGAACAGAAGTTCAGCTTCAGGGGTAATTCTGAGCTCACAGAATACACTGAAACATTCCTCAGCATACTTCTTAAAAGCTTAGTAATTAGTACAACATTATGATATGAAATGACTATAATGGAAATGGATATAAGTACACAATAACTTATTCTTGGTTTCTTCTTCTGGATTTGATCTAAAACATAGAAGCTAGAAATTTCTAATTAATCTCTCCCCACATCCCCCACTCCCATGCGTATGCCCTCTTTTGGGAAAGAAATTCAAGCTTCCAAAACTGAAGATGGGTTAATTTCTTAATTGCCACATTTTTCAATATTCTGAATTCGATTTAAACTCAGTTTAAAATTGATTTAGTTTTTATCACTAAATTAGATTTTTTTTCATTCTGTACAAGAAGCGATTCAAGCTTGGGATGCTAGCTCTTACTAGTTTTGATCTGAATTTAGTAAGCTTGAATATGGGACTTTCACAGTTACTTAACCACCATTTAAGAATTCACATAACACTTTTTCTCAGTAATTATTAGTTAAAGGAATGATTATTATAACTAAAGCAACTCCAGCAACCCACCTGCAATTTCATGGAAGTTCCAGACTGCTCCAAGCTGACACTGCAGCCAGTAAGAGTGGTGTGCGAGGAGCTGGGTAGGGAGCTGAGTAAGGATTACCTGTCTGTGGGATGAAATGCAGGATTTCACTGTCTTTGTCATTTGGGTTTGGATCTTAACAGAAGGACGATCTTCAGCAGTTTTACTCTGACCAAACTCAAAAACAATCCTCCTAGAATGACTAGAAGCGGATAGGAGGTTTTCTCTATTTGTGTTCTCCTTAGGCATTTTAACGAATCCTTAGGATAGGATAAACTGACTGTACCTGCTCATCCAGGGTATTTTCTGCCATGTTAGCACAGAGCAATATTCAAACTGTGGCAGCAGCAGCAGCAGCTTCAGAGAGAGATGTCTTTTGAGAATCCCACTCCAAATACAATTTTCATCATAGTTTCAGTATTTATTTTGATTCCTCAGTCAGTTTCTAACTTTTTCTTCATCAGAGCTGTTTTAGTTTTTTAAATACAAAAGAAAATAAAAAGATTAAAAACCAAGGGATTTTATGATTGTTGCCTTCTTCTGAAAGTTTTACAATGATACAGCCTAGGAGCTGATTTTTAAAATTTTTTTTTCTTACTATTTCTACACTATCTTTAAAAGATCTGCAACAGATTAAGTTGTTTGCATTGGAAATGCAAAGTAACCTTTCTTAATTCAAGTGAGTTGTGAAAAAGAACTCACTCCCTGGACCTTTTTTTTAGAGTAAGCTAAAAGCAGATGGACACTATGCTGAGGAACTACATTTAGACAAACCCTTCTTTTTCTTCCTGCCAGACCACTGCAGAAATTTATCAATAGCAAGTACATGTAGTTAAATGAAGTCTTCACAACCCCCCAAACTGAAGTACAAAAAAGTAGCAGCATGGACTTTTTCTGTTACAGCCTAAGAGGATGCTACAATAAGTCCTATAATCATTGACTTAGTCCAGTCTAAGCTCTCCATCTTCAGCTGCTGAGAAGGTCATACTTTGGTTCCCTTATGATCACATCAGACTCATTTCCTATGTATCAAAAATCAGTTTGTAGTATTTAAAAATAGGTCTGTTCTTACACACACCCTCTTAAGACCTGCAGTAGTCCTACAACCTTCCTTCACTGAAAGGAAATCAGCCTTTTTCTGTGTATGTGTAACTTGTGTGAAACACTGTGTAAACTCTGATGGCCACTTCTGACTTATGGGCGTTTAAGAGGCTTCACTGTTGTGTCCATTGTATCTGTGCACCGCACCAACAGGGTTGCTTGCCACGGCTTTTGGGGGCATTTAAAAGTCCCTGCTGTAAGATGACTGGAGCAAGTGGGTGTTTCTGGGACCACCAATACAAGTTGCCTTAGAACTTGCCTGCAAGCAGAGTTTGCTTCATCTGTGATAGACTATGGGGACTCAAGGGACACTTTGTCATGTTCTAGGTGTAAACAAAGACTTTCTGAGGTATGTGTTAGGCATGTGCCTTGTAGTTCTTGGACGGTAAAGTTTTGGTAAGTAACCTTTAAGGTCAGGAAGGCATCATATAGTTATTTTCTTAATTTTTTTATTTTAAGGGTCAGTATGAATAAATCAAGGTATTTTGGCTCTTCTTATCAGTGTGGGAGAATATGTGTTTTAGTAATTCTGTATCCTTATCTGGAGGGTCAGGCCTCTTACTGAGTTACAGGATACCATCAGGCAAACGGCCACTTAAAGTCTAGGTGTAACAGTGTTCTCACATGAGCAGCAATGACAGCCACAGGCAAAGGAAATAAGCCTCAAGCCATAAGACATCATCTATAGCCTCTGCCATGGTTGTAGCTGAGTAATATGGCTAGAGGATAACAAAGGCTCCATTACATTATTTACAGTTAATGAGTGACTTGCTTTAAGCAAGAAAAGAAAGCTTTTTTTTAGACTGTGAGTTTAATCTTATTTAAAATTATAGAAGAGTTAATTATAAAGAAATTTAAGGAAAATTAATTTCCTTTAAAATGAAAGAAAATTAGGTTTTCTTAAAGGTTTTCTTCTCTACAGAAATTATTTTGCTCATTGCAGAAATGGTATCCCTTATTTCCAACAAGAAGTTTAAAAATCTATTTTTGATGGCTGTCTAAAAATATCCTGTAGCATTTTGAAACATGGGAGCTGTATGTTACCTTTTTAATATGAACTGGCTCCCTGCTTTAACAATCTCCAGAAATCTACAATGTCTTTGGGAAATGTTAAGCCCAGCAGTTAGAAAAGAGGCATTTATTAGAATTTTCTAATTGAAAAAAAAAAATTCCACACAAAGACATCAATTTTTCTAGTGGTGTCTAGTTACTAATGTATAGGAAGTCCCTTGACAAGTTGCTTGGCAGGATAGTTCATAGCAACATGACCTCAGTGCTGCTCCACTGCTGCTCTGCCTTAAACACGTGGCCTAAAAATAAGAAAGCTAAAAAGCTTTTGTGGTTGGCTTGCTCACATTGTCTAAATTGTAGTACAAAGTACAGGAGGAGGAGAATAAAAAAAGCAAGCAACACTGAAAAATTAATCTGATCGTAATATCTAATCACAATTACATGAGCCATAAACAATAATTTGTAACCCTGTAAAAGCAGCCTCTTTTCCTTTTTCCTTTTTTCTTTTCCTTTTCCCTTTCTTAATTTTCCTTTTACCCTTTTTATTTTTTCCTCTCTTCCTTTTCCCTTTTTCCTTTTCTCTTTTTTCCATTTTTCTTTTTCCTTTTTTCACTTTTAAAACTTTTTTCCTTCCCCCCCCTCTTTTTTCTCTTTTTTCCCTTTTTTCCTTTTCCCCCCCTTTTCCATTTTTTCTCCTTTTTTTCCTTTTTTCTTCCCCCCCTTCCATCTAGCTCAGTAGGCATTAGGAAATTTCACTGATCTTGGGGAAGTATTCCTCTTAAAAAGCAGTATGGTTGTGGCTATATACAGAAGGCATGTCCTTATTTTCCTCTATTTCACAGAAAAGGGGATCTTTTGGCTCCTTTTCTCTCCAAACACTTCATTTGATTGACCCATGGCCTCTGATGAAAGGTAATGTGTAGCTTTGAAGTGTGTAGGCTTTTTAGAGACAGTCCCAGCTTCTGCAGTGGAAGAGGAATATGGGGCAGATTTCTGCTCCTCCGGAGAGCCTTGGCTTAAACTCTGCAAAGTCTCAAGTGAAGTGGTGAGACAAAGTCTGCGAGGAGAGGAAACAAGGGGAAGAACTTCAGTTAGAAGGGAAAAAAAGGCAGTAAAATCCCCTGTGTGCAATGTGATCTAAAACATCTGAGATCTTTTGCTGTAATTTAATGAGACTTCAGTAAGACTGCTGCTTACTAACTGACAGCGCTGATACTTTGTTCTGATGGCACTCATGGTGACATTGGCTAATAGCTTCTTTCAATAGCAGTATGATTTATTAAAAGCATAATTCACTGAGAAAAGATTTGTTGATAAGTAAATAAATCTGTATATGAGTTTCCTGCTGCTTATTGCTTTGTTACAAAGTTATGGGCCCTTCATTGCTTACAGATGCTTACCATTTAGTGTTTCCACACAGGCACCCTGCAGCTGCACTTAATATCAATGGCTGTTAGTAATGCCTATGCACTTTTTTTTTTAAGATGTATTTCAGTATGCTACTTCTTACACATCTATTTTTAGGAAGAGATATAGGTATTTATTTCACAGTGGGATGCTTGTACTACATCAGACTGGTCACTCTTCAAATTTTATCATGATTTTATGGCCACACTGAGGCTGCTGATTGGCTATATTCCATTTTTATGAGTTGTAAGTCCGGCTTTAGCTAAAAGCTGACTTGTGTCCCCATGCTTCACCATGAGTTAGGGTGTTCTTTGGTTAAAGAAAGAACAAAGTACCATTTCTCCTGATGACTACCTTCCTCTCTGCTACTGACATTTCCTTATTTTGTTCATGATGCCCAAATCCATGTGCTGGACCATGGTGCAGACTAACTGACACCTCCTGTGCTGACAATTAAAATGAGTTCTTGCATTAGCTCCGTAGTTTTTTGGAAGAGCGGCAGGAGGCTCATGTTAGCACTGCCTATTGAACCCTCTCACTGATTTGGATAGGGAATTGCAAAAGCAGTCTGGTTTTATAGAACAGTTAAGTAATTAAAAGGTTAAAATCTATTACTTTCTAACTGACAGGGTTACTATAATTCTTTTCAGTGGGCAGGCTCAGAGTCTGTTTGCAACATGTGCTCATATGGATTCAAGTGGTGAGCTGGGAAGATTAATCCTCTCTACAGCGTTATGTAACTCCTCAGTGTGTGTTTCAAAACCCTTCTGTACAAAAAACATAACCCTGACAGGATGGAGGTATCAGTCCAGGTCCATGACTCAACCCCTTCTCAGGCCTCAGCTTTAGCCCCTTCTTTCCGGAAAGGTGCCAGTGGGCAGCATGTCAAGCACAGGTTAAAATTCTTGAAGCATGGGCTCAATAGAAAATCCACAAACTTGCTTAAAAGTTCTGATTAATATTAACAGATAAAACTAAAGTAACAGACAAGAACTATAGAGGCGTGTGTATTCTTAAGTAAAAAACTTCTCCAACCTTGTGGAGAAAGAAATGGAAAATAAACTATCAGTTTCTAAAATGGAGATTTGCAGTGCAAGTGGACAACTAACCATCAGAATCCCCTCTTTCTCCATGTAATGTCTGTTGAAACCTTTATGAATGAGCATCAGGCTGTGACTAGCACCTCTCCCAGCACTGGGAGACTTCCCATTCTGCAGACTCCAGACAGTTTCTAGGGGCTGCCACTGCCAGAGACACCATAATCAGGGTAATGAAAATATCTTGCACAAAGATATTTTTGTTTATATTGTTATCACTTATTACTTGAAACTGAAAAAGTAGAAAACATTCTTTATTAGTGCAGTGGTCTGTTTTGGTATTGCTGTGCTTTTGCTTACAGGAAATTTCATGTCATCTTTGAACCTGCTTTTTAAGAGAATAAAATAATGACCTTAAAAGCACAATAGCATCATTCGAAAACAAGGTTGTGTTCAGATGAATGTGGGCTATGCCTCCTCCTGGTGCCAAAACATCAGACACAATTTCAAAAAGATTAAGTAGCTTATAGGGGGAAAACTGAGATAAATTAAAAGATGTGTATAAATACATGGTTTTTCACTTATATATTTGTATATGCGTAAATATGTATGCACCCATACATACATGCATACATGTATATAAGAGATCATCCTGGCTTAAGAAAATTTCTTACTTTCTTTTCCAAGGGACAAAAGTACATCTCTCAGTAGACTAAGAAATCATATTTACAGCTGTGATTACATCTACATGTTGGATTAGGAGCTCTGAAAATCCAGGAGGAATAAGGACCATGGTTTGTAAATACAGTTCTAACAACAGATTTCAGAATACACTAATCAAGGGAATGCAAAATTTGCTCATTTTGGGATTGCTCAACTCAGACCAATGAAAAAAGCATAATTCAGCTGAGGAAAATAATGACTAGACTGCTCAGGAGGGACTGAGACTGACTGTTTCTGAAACAGTCCATACTAAGACGTTGAAGAAACAGTATTTTGTTTTGGTTTTTGTTTTGTTGTTTTTTTTCCACTTTAACTATAGATATTGGATATTTATTTATATAAATAGACTGTCTCAGTTAGTACTTTCCCAGGAGATTGTTGACAAATGCTGAATACCTTGTACTAGTATGACCATGACATTGGAGGTGGAGGAAAAGTAAGTTGCAGACTGATAATATTTATTAATCTGCCCTGAAGTTTTTTGCATTTAAGCAGAATGTATTTCACTGATTTAACTGAGTTTTTAGATAATCCTGTGTATTTTGCTAATTGTCATAAATGTAACCTGGTAAATGTATTACATCAGGGAAGTATTTATCTCCTTAAATGCAGTTTTCTTTTCTAATCTGGATGGAGATAGGAAAAGGAAATTAGAGCAGACGAAAAGTAAGTAGTACACATAAGGATAATGAATGTCACATGGCTTTAATAGGCATTGCTTAGCTTCTCTGCTTTTGCTCAATGAAAGCTCAAATATTACTAACGGATTTTGAAATGGAGTTTCATTAAGTAGGAAAGATAGTGGAGCTATAAAAGGAGAGACAGGAAAGCTGAGTAAACAAAGCTGAACTGTAGATGTGCTGGAGCTCATAAATTACTTTGTATAAAATGTGCACTGCAGACTGTACTAGCTGTTGCATACAAAAAATATTGAGAACACTAAAGTTGGAAAAGTCACACACTCAAACTACTGCCATAACAGAGGCAGTCAGTGTTCACACAGTAAAATGGACACTCTGAGCTGGTGAGTTAAGTCCCTCTCTTCTTAACTCTGGTAGTTTGCAGGAGAGGCAAGGATAGGATATTGCTGTGCTGAAAAGCATCTCCTCTTAGAGCATCTCTTTCCTCTCTCCATCGTGGTAGTGATGGCAGAAAAAGTTAGATGTGCTGGGCAACATGGCATATGAGTCAATGAGTTACCTGACAGTAAAGGATAGGGGAACAGAAAAGAGTGGGGAGACACATGGAAGGGAGGGGACTTGCACATTCTCTGTTGAGATGTAATAGATTTGAATAATATCATGTGGTACTCCATAGCCTATACAGAGGGATGCAGGGATATTTTTAATGGAAGTTTCTAAATCAGCTCCACAGGATTAACACTTACCTACTTACTCATACTGAAGTGCAATTTTTACTTTGTTATTAAGGTATCGTACCTATCACCTTTCCTCTACGAAGTTCTTGGGATACCAGTGTATTCTGGTTCAAGATATTTTGGAATGGTTTTACATTGACTTTTAAAAATTTTAGGGAGAATTACTGGCAGGATACAAGCATGATCTGTTGGCCATACCGAACCTGGGTAAACAAGTTCTTGAGCCTTCTTTACCACTCCTATGAAAGTGTTAACACAACCATCAGTGACCATATAAGTCAGTCACCTGATAGGCCATATGTGTTCTTGTTAGTTTTCTTGCAATACCATCAGACCAAAGACTGTCACTAGGCTGTAGCACACAGGCTGTCATCTACAGTACAGAATTCAAGGAAAAATATTGATGGATATTGTTAATACATACATGTGATTTCTGCAGAGATGATGGAGAATAATGAGGTGCTTATTTGCTTAAAGCAGCAAAACCTTGCATTAGCTGTGTTAATTGATCATTGTCAAAGGTGTGATATTTGCGAGAGGGAAAGTACCCTAATTATAGCTATACTTTTTCTTTCAGCTCCATTGTCTTTCTTTTTAGTTCAGCTGCGCTTTTTAAATCATTGTTTTCTTCTTTGCACTTTACTTTTCACAACAAAATGTTGACACCTTGTCAAAACCACAGAACATTCAAAACCAAATGTTATCCATGACAACAGGAGTCTTTGGATAAGCTAACGAGAGAGCCAATTTGGTGTCCCCAGGCAAAATCTTTGGCATCCTGATGTGTCAGTCTTGGAGTTCACATTTTCTGCAATGGAGAAGTGGAAATGATCAAGCTAAAACTTCTCTGGCAATATCATGTACCCAGCAGCAGGTTTATTTTGCTAATAATTAGTAACTCTGTAAATGAGACTGATTTGTAAAGCTGAAGATTTAGCATCAACCTTATTGAAAAGTTACTGTAATTATCTATATAAAAATATTTTTATCTTTGTCTTTTATGTAACAAATCCCTGGAAATGGGGTGGTGTGTTTTAATATTTTTTAAAGGCTTCATTTGCATCTGCTTAAAAGAACATTTAGTTTACTAAGTACTGAAATGTAAATGAATGTGCCAAGTTTATGATGTCTTGTGCAGCCTAATTCTGCCCTCATGCATATATATCATAATAATTATTACTTGAAGAGTGATTGTTTTAGATATACCAGACTTGTATATCTAATATGCAAAACATTTACACTTTCTATTTTTTCTTCAGGCACTTGGTTGCTTTGACTATGAAACATTTCTTTTGGTTAGTCTTGTATGTTATGAGCTTTGTGAAAGAGATCTGCATCTTAATCCCTCTTCCTTTCACCACAGGGAGGTGGAGATGAATCACAGGAATTTGTTCATTATTTCCTGCCCTTGAGTGATGCAAGGGGCAATACAAGCTGGCCCAGTGCCTGTCTGGAGGGTGGTGTGGTAAGCAAAGCCTTGAGGAAGGGAAGGTCTGGAAATGGATATAGCCAGTGACGGCTCACACATGGCAAAAAAAAGGGAAGACTTAAGCTTGTCTGCCTGGACAAAACTACTCCCAGGCTGTCTAGATCAAAAGAAGTAGGTCTGCACCGGTATCACTGGTTCTAAGTAAGTCATAGGAATATGTGTGGCTAGGTATACACCTACTGCCAAAAAGCTCAATTAAAGTTTTGAGGAGATGAATGCAGAATTTAATTATTTTATTAAAGAATTAAATAAGATGATTGTCAATAATCCCATTCCATTTCCATATTATGATACCTCCGCAATACCCAAATATCCACCAAAGATTTCCATTCTGAGTATTACTTTGAGCATTGTCGAAGGTGGGCATGACTAAAAATTGAGCATTATTGTACATTGAGTCACATAGCTCATCAATAGGGCTAATGGTCTGAATATGCTCCTCAGTTTAAGCAGACCTTATTTTCTGGTGAAAGGAATGCTTGCCTCTGAAGGCTATTGGCATTTTGATGGCAGGGTTTTGCATAAAATCTCCCTTTTAAATTCCTTGGTCTGTTGACCTCTGTTTTGATTTTAGTCTGAGGACAGACTTCTAGCTGTCGGAGCGACAAAAGGTAGAAAGGGTTGTTGAGAGAGTGACCATTAAGCACTCTTTTCAATGTGTACATAAAAGGTGGACTATAGCCAAATTGCTTTTTGATAAGATTATGCTTCATTTGGTCTCTTTTCTCCTTTCCTGTGATGTGCTTATATAAGCCTTGAGGATATTAAAATATATTTTGAACCTTCAGTTCATAATGCAAGAGAAAAATTAGACTCTTTCTCCAAGAGTGATGGCTTGGAGCAATAAAGAGAGCCTGTATATAAATAAACCTCCAAAAGAAATATCTTTGATACGTGACTCTTGACAATACAGAAGACCTTTGTATGCACCATCTGAAGCAGGGAAGGAATTTGTGTCTCACAGATGAGTGCACTCAAAAGAACTGTAATAAAAGAGAGCACTACTTTTTTTTTGATGAGTAGGAAGTTCTTCTTTTGGCTTATAGAATTATATGATGCTGGCTTTCCGTAAAAGCTATGTAACAGATTGCATTGGATCAGTATATTTTTCCAAGAATGCTCCTCAACAGGGAAAGCACACTTCTGTTCCTGACAGAGTGCAAGCACATATTGGCTTAGTCCTGACCTAAACTGGACCATCTCCTCTAGTCCTGAAAAGTACTTCATATTAATTTGCTCCTTTCAGAGTAAAAACAGAAAAACAAACAAACAAACAAAAAACAAAACCCAACAAGCTCCACTTAGGACTTCTGAAGTTAGAGTGTATGAGTAATGACAAGACTGACAGCTCCACCATGTAGGGAACCAGCCTGGAACTCTTCAGGAGAGAAGTAGCCCCTGCATGTGCCGGATGTGTGTTTTCTTTAGTGGTACATACAATTTCTTATCCATATTTGCTTTACTTAGTAAAAGTATTTTCAGATATATTTACAGAGGAGGAGGAGGAGGAGAATGAAGAGGAATGATTGAAGTGAAACTGCAAATGACATTAAACGATGACAGGATGCAGAAAGATTTCAGTGACTAGTGTTCAACTGCAAAGAATTCAAATGCACTTTGATTATACAAAAGAGGAAATGCTTAAAAACATGAAACATTAAATGGATTTGTCTCTATTTCTAATGATGAACCATGTTACAATAACTTCCCTAAAGCTACAAATCTGTCACTTCAGATAGTATTACTAGGCGTGTTTCTTAGCATACCTGAGTTAGGTTTGTTTGAACACGGCTGATGTCTACAACTTACTTTCAGGAGCAGCCTTAATGACTAATTTGTGTGTGTGTAGAAAAGACAATAAACAATTGAAAAGAGTAAGATATGCTTCTACTTCTGGAGGAGATTACATCTGTTTAAAAGAACGTTGCAGCTATTGGTATTTAGAAGGAGTTGAAAGTGACTTCTTGTCCAACTGAAACTACTTCTAGAATGTAGTCAGGCAGAATGTAACATTCCAAGAAATAATTTGGCCAGTTTAAGAGTTATAATGATATTCTGTAAAGTTCTGTGGTTCTATATTTAAGCAGGAAAGTAAAATTGCTTAATGCTTCTTCTCTTTGAATGCATCATTTCAGATTGATAGGGTGATGGCTCTCTATAACATTTCTGACAGTAACATCACTGAGCAGTTTTTCCCAGAAGTCTTGATAAAGAGTGAAATCTGTACAAAAATGATTTAAGGACAGAAAATTAAAATGGAAAAAGGAATATCTTGCTTCTGACATCAGTTCTACTTTCTTTTAAAAGGGCTTCTTTGCTTGCTCTGTCCTCAACCTCAAAATGAGAATATTTAAACCTGATATAAAGCCAGTCTGCTTATTCCTATGATTTTTCTCTCTTTCTCCAGCCATCTTTCCTCTTGTTCCCAGTTCTCCCTGTCTCTTCTTTAAATACCTTAAGTGGAAGCATTACCTGGTGACTGAACTAGTAATGATACTCTCAAAGCTGCCTGTCTGCCTGCTGGAAAGTTTGACCAGGATGGAGAGGACCAGATGAATTTCCTTTGAAGCATATTTTCAGATCTTCAACTGTGGTGGCGCTTCTAAAGGAGAGCTGCTGTTTCACCTCCCATGCTTGCCTACAGCCTTCAACAGGCAGTCAGGGAACCTCCAGCTGAAAATTTATATTAGAAAGCTGAATCGTGATCTTGCTGTGGCCAGTTCATTTTCAAGACTGCAGAGTTCAGAAGACAGAGAATAGAGTGGGAAGTGACTAATCTGCTTGCTCTTCCTAAGGACCCCCCTAAAGCTTAGCTGATCATTTGGCAGTAGTCAGTTGTGACAGCAGTGGTCCAGGGAACTGCTTCGGTTTCCTTTTATGAATGAAAGTAGGCTTATCCTTCTAAACGAATTTAAAAAATAGTATGTTGGGAAGTAACATGATTATGGAAGTGTAAAGACATGTCCAAAAAAATTAACTTAAAATTAAATAAATAATGCTGTAGCAGTACTTATATACCTCATAAATAATATTACTAGGCTGATGGTGTGTGGAGGTGCTTATTGTTGATACCCAAAACCTGGTAAACACAAAAGCCTGGCATTGGGCTGAATTATCCCAGAATGGATGGGATTGAGATCTTGGATGTTGGCTGAGATATTAGTTATACTTCCAGTGCATTACCAGCACCTAAGCATTCATTATCTTCTGGTCTGAGTGGTCTGCACTAATGACAAACTTATGAATGTAAGTGGAATTGAACAACGCACCTTGCAAACAGAACGTGTGACAAAATCAGTGACAATAAGTAGTAGTATAACTATGTAGAAGGTGTGGGCAGAGAAATGTTGACATGAATTAAAAGTATGGCCAAACTCAGTGTTGTCTAACTTAAGTCTTAGCAAGGTGAACATTACAGACAGCAAGGAAAATAGCTGATATTAATTTTACAGGTGATGTGTGGTATAAATCTCACCATCTATAAGATGCAAGGAGTTAATTCTATTTCTATTCTAAGTCTGATGTCTGATTAGTTTAAATATCTTTGAATTAGTGGAATGATGCTCTGACTATCAGGTCTTCTGTCAAGAGATTTTAATGAGTATCAAGTCGGATGATTAAGGTAGAATGATTCTATAGCAAACATGGAAGTTTCAGATGTCAGGTTAACAAAGTGAAAGCTATTCCAGTAAAATAAGCAACATCAGATGAGAGTTCAAAGGAATGCTGGTTTCAGAGGAGTAAGTAGCTTCATTAAACTCTGATAATGATCCCTGTAGATAAATTTTGCATTTAAATTAATGCCTTGCTTCTAGAGAAAGCAATGTTACTGAGCTTCAACCAATGATGCAGAGAGATTTACATGAGCTGAACATCTGTGATTCCCTGACTACTGACCTCCTAAATAAGATTTTTTTTTAGAATTATGTTAGCTGTAGATTTAGTAGTTTACTTTTTCTTCCCCTCCCTCTGCTAAAAGACAGCTGTTTGAATTAAATTCATTCTTTATCCTTGCAGGGTCTTCATTCTGGTGCCTACTGGATATTGTTCCTATAAAGAATGAAAAAGGAGATGTAGTACTCTTTCTGGCTTCTTTCAAAGATATAACAGACACAAAAGTGAAGATCGCTGCAGAAGACAAAAAGGAAGGTTCGTGTAAATTACAACAACATTGATAACAACAAACAATGATAAGTTTTTTGAGAGTTGCACCTACATGAACTCTCTTTCATTACACTTTCCAATATAGAGACCTCCTAACTTTCCAAAGAAGAAATTAATATATGACCTGGAAGGATAAATAGTCTGTTGAAGTTCTTTTTTTATTTTTTTTAAAATTTATTTACATATTGCTTTGCATTCTGTAAATAGAATCCAGGGGACAGAGTACACTGTCCTCAAAATTAAATTTGTTTTAATGTACAGTGATTTAATTTATTTACTTTCTGGATTTTCAGAGGTACATTTTGGAAGAGCTAGACCTTTTCAAGCATTCCTTATGCAAATCTGATTTCACCTTGGCTGAGAGATGAATGAATGAATGCATTTTTCCTGTTTTTTCTATAAGCAGAACATACATCTTTAGAAATTATTTTGCCTATTGAGAAGCATGACTATTCTTGTGTCATCTAATTTTCATTACATTATATGAAATTGTAAGATTTATTATGTCTTTCGGAATATCCATTAGTATAAGAAATATGTTCTCACATTTATATGCTTCTGAAAGGAAACAATGCAAGGATTTTCTCATGAATTTGGAAAAAGATTCTGTTATGCTAATGATTCACAGCTGACATAAAATAATTTTGACTGTATAGCGTAGTCAAGTTTTGCTAAATTCTGCTAACACAAAGGAAAGACAGTGTAGAGGGATGGAGGTTATGCAGTCAGCATTGGCCTTTGTTGTGTATCAAAGGCAGTGAACTTATTCCACATTTACATTTTGTAAAAGTATACTGAACTAAGGCTTTAGGTTTGCAATTTTTTGCTGCCAAATGAACTATATGGAATAAGTTTATCTGTAGAGGGTAAATTAATTCTGTAAAATTTCATTGCTGTTGAATTTTTCAGTCTGGTACTACTCTAGGATTTATTTAAATATTTCACCCTGGGATAGCCATTTGGTCTCTGCATATCTCAGAAACAACATAGATATGGCCTTAGGTCTCCTTTTCTCCTTATGGGTTTCTGAAGTAGGGGAACAACTAGGAACAGTTAGCATTCAACTTTTTCTGATTTTAAATATTAGCTTTTTCAATAAAAGAGTTACATTTCAGTTAGAGAAGTGTAATTCAGCATTCTTTTACAACATTTTACTACTTTAAACCAGAAGATATTATGCTTCCCTGTGCTACTGGATATTCTTAATTCAACATTTATGCTAACAGTGCCTGCCTTTTCTGTACATTTAGAAAAACAATTTCACCTTTGTCTTACTCTTCAAGCCCTGAATAATGGAGGGGGTTTTTTTGCATCCCTCACTCTTTACACCGAACATATTTGAGAATTTCTGAGCTGGAAGACTGAAGAAATGCTTTGAAGTAGTACACAAGTACATTTTGCAGATTTTCCTTACATCCAATTTCAACAAATCACCTCAAAGTAAAATAGTTAAAATACAAAACATATTTTATCTAGTTTCTCCTTAAGCCTTAGAAAACTTTACACTTTTGAAAGAGTTAGGAAAGTAATTTATGAAAACATCGTATGTGGTGCCATGTAGAAGAGAGATTGTCAGCACATCTGTGCTCTAAAGGCTAATGATTTACCTTAGTATACATGCAAATTTTCAGGATACATTTGGTGAGAAACCACATTTGGTATGCTAGTGATGACTAGAAATAGGTATATCACTGATTACTTGTAAAATGACAGCTATTGTTTATCTGATAAACTGTTTATCTGCTTATTTTAGGATGGATTAAAATGATTTTCAGCTTTTGATGTGAGTTCATGTCAAATTGTAAATCTAAGCAGATTTTAACTCATTTGCTGTTGTACATTCAAAAATGAATACTCTTCCGACTGTGTACTGACAGAGGAACACACTTATGTAGAGCTATGTTACACCAGCAAATGCCCAATCAACTGCTATAACATTATGAATATTGACATTTAGCTATCTTGTGTGACGTACTCTTTAGAGCACAATCTGGTTGTTCCTTCCCTTTTTACTGATTTACTGATTTTAAAACCATGGCAATCGTTTTATGCTATGGTGATACTTGTTTGCATCCTGGCAACAGAAAGTAACGCTTAGTTTGGGGCTTTGCCAACTACACTGTTTTATATAATATAGTGAGGTAAGAAGCAGGATTTAACCATTTATTCAAAATATTTACAAACAATGCCAGTATTTTTATTTTATGTAAATCTATCTAGCTACATAAAAATAAATTTAATGGTATGTTAGCTCTTTCAGTAACATTCAATTTCTTCCTATGCAGAGTGATTCACCAGCCCTCCAGTGGTGAATATCATCTCATCATTGTCAGAAAAGAATTCCCTGTACAATCCATGTAACTGATTCAGTATCTGAAGTTTCAGAATGTTTAACTTCTAGCAATAATTGGTTCTTCTTTACTTAGACCATAATCACTATCAGGCATGTAGGGTGCACCTTGTATTAACAGAAAATTGAGTTTGTGTTTTGTTTAAAGATATTAAAAATCTTCATTAATGTTCGGTGATTAACATCCATTCCAAAGTGGTTGATACACACTGCTGGAAATTATTTTCACTTTTAATATTACCAAAAAGATAATTTTGTTTTTTCAAAGTTTACTGAATTTATCTTTTCAAAAATCAGATAACTTATACACTTGGAGTTGAACGCCAGCTCTTGGTATAAGATAATTACCAATATGTGCAGTTTTCTATTGCCTTTTTGGCATATCTATTGCAGTTAGATTGTGTATGGGAAGGATTACTTAGATGCAAGCATGCTCATTGTGAAACTCTTCTGCCCATGCAAGGCTGTTGTACTAACGTTTTTATTTCAGTCTAGCTCTCCTCTGTTCTGCCCAGAACAGATTTTGGTAATTTGTATGGGACATTAATAGTCACATTCCATCTCCCTTTAGTTTCTGAACTCCTTAGCTTATCAAACAAAATTTCTCCATGTTCCTTTTCTCCTAAGTCTGCCCTGGACCCCTTGGCATTCCACCAACACTCTATGGTAATAGACTCTCACTGGTTGCAGCTCCAAAAGTCTTCTCCAGACTCATTCTTCCTCATGTTGTTCCTACCTTTGATACCATGCTTTTTTTCTGTAAAATCTTGTTGTCCTTATACTTTCACAATTAAACTCCCCGAGCTTTATCTCCTGGTTTCATGGCCTCTCTTTTCTTGTGGATTGTATTTTTACTTTTGTAGACCTCAGGAGTTGATACCCTGTTCGATTTTCTACAGACCTTTCCTTATCTATTTATCTCCTCTGTTCACACAACTTCAGTTGCTCCTTTGTGCCAGTGTGCCCTGCAAAAGTCCACTTTTTTGCCTGATTTCCCTTTACCCAGCCCAAATGTCAAATGTCGTCTGTGACCTTTTCTTTTGACTGTCTCATTCTAAATACAAATTTAACAGATTTTTTTCTGCTCTTCTGTATAAAAGTTTCTGGTGAGATCAGCCATATCAGCCAATGGGAAGAGCAAACTTTGTCCTAAGACTTTCATATAAGAAAAAGGCAAAAATGTATAAGGTAAAAACACATGCCTAAGCAGTTTGTCAGTGTTTAAGTGCTGTGACAGTCAGCAACTGTCATATGGTTTCTTTTGCTTGGTTTGTTGTTTTTTTTTTAAGTTAATTTACAGTCCTCCTCCCCCAACCCTGCAGCACTTTTAATTGCAATGTTCTTAGAGGCCTCAATTTTTCAGTATCAGTAATTTGCTTTCAACAATACATGTTTCCCCTACCTGTAAGCTTATTGTAGAAATACACTCTGCTTTCCATCTGCTTAATAATACCTATAATCATTTACAGTTTTGAAAAGTAACCCAACAGCTTTTCTTCCTGAACTTGGACTTTTTAAACAAATTGATGGTCTTTTTTTTTTATAAGCAAAGGTTCTTTCAGAAACTGTTCGTTAAACAGTTTCATGGAAGATTTTAGCATGCTAACTTATGATGAGCTGCATTTTGGTAAACTGGTTAAGAGTTCCATTGTCCTTTTTAGGGAAAAGTGATTAAACTGAAAGTACCAGACTCCAATGGTTGACTCCAATATGGTATGGCTGGGTCAGTGCTTTTTCATTTCTGCATATGTACTTTCCATAATACACTTGGACACACACTGGAAGTTAATGAGTTACAAGAATCCAGGCAGGGAAATAAAAAATTAAATTTGTCTGTGACTCCTTCAGGATCTCTACTCTGTATGCAAATATGTAATGATTTGTGTTATTATAGGGTTCTACTGTTATAATCACTGCTAAAATTCCCCTGTTGAATTTGACTCATTCCAAAAAGTTTCCCATAGCCCTCACTGTTAATCTATTTTTTGGTTTTTTGTTTTGTTTTGTTTTGTTTTGTTTTTTCTTTGAGAAAATTTTTAGCTCTTCATTTGAAAATTATTATCTTAGGACAGATTTTCTCAACTTTATTCCAGCATTATTATAAAATGTGTGCAATAGATAGTAACCACAGAATCACACAGTAGTTGGGAAGGCACCTCTGGAGTTTGTCTATTCCAGTGCCCCCTTTGAACAAGTTTCCCAGGATCATGTCCAGGTGTGTGCTAAATACCATGAAGAATGCAGACTCCACAACTACTCTGGGCATCCTGTTCCAGTGTTTGACTGCTCACAAAGTAAAAAAGCTTTTCCTTACATTTAAGCAGAATTTCACGTATTTCATTTTTGTGCTCATTGCCTCTCGTCCTTTCACTGGGCAGCACAGAAGATTCTGGCTTTGTCTTCTTTACTTCTCCCCATCAGGCATTTACACACATTGATCAGATCCCCCCATGAGGCTTTTCTGCTCCAGGCTGAACTGTCCCAGCTCTCTCAGCCTCTCGTCCTACGTCAGATACTTCAAACACCTAATCATCCTTGTGGCCCTTTACTGGATTTGCTCTGGTGTGTCCGTGTTTCTCTTGTACTGAGGAGCCCGTGCCTGGACCCAGTACTGCAGATGTGTCTCAGCAGTGTACTAGGGGGGAAGGATCACCTCCCTCAACCTGCTGGCAGCACTCTTCCCAGTGCAGGCCACAATGCTGTTGGCTGCCTTTGCCACACGGGTATATTGTTGGCTCATGTTAAACTTGGTCTCTTCCAGGACCTTCAGGTCTTTGCCTGGCAATCTGCTTGCCAGCTGGTTGGCCCCAGCCTGTCCTAGTGCATGGGTTTATTTCTCCCAGGTGCAGGACTTTGCACCTTCCTTTGTTGAACTCAGTGAGCTTCCTATTGGCTCATTTCTCCAGTCTGTCAAGTTCATCTGAACCTTCTTGCAGCACAAACCACTGATGTAACAACTCCTCGCTCCCATTTTGTATCATCTGCAAACTTGCTGAGAGTGCACTCTCTCCCATTTTCTAGGTCATTAATGAAGAAGTTAAACAGTATTTGCCATAGCATCAATCCCCCAGTCATAATGATATTGAGTGGCTTCCAGCTGGACTTCATGCTGTGGATCACAAACCTCTGCGCCCAGCAGTTCAGCCACTTGTCAGTCCACCTCACCACTTCCTCACTTGTTTGTTGGTCATCATCCTCTCCCCATATTGTTCCTAGTTTGAAAGCCTTACCAGGTTGGCCTGCCTGTTGGCAAAGATGCTTTTACCCTAATAATAATGTGAGTTAAAAGCTGGACTACACCCTTTCCCACCACGGATTAAACTAAGCTGCAGTGTTATGGTTTAACAAGCTAGAGTTTTCTGGCTTCATATTAATCCTTAGATCTATACAAATTTCTAAGAAAACAGATTTATTTTGATTATACATCATTTGCTGGGGGGAGAGGTTGTTCTTTTCAGTGTGCCAGAAGTGAAACTCCATGTGCCAAAAATTTTGCATTCCAGACTTTTATGTAAAAAATATCTGTTGGGGGCAGGGATGGGCTCTTCTAAGAAATTCTGCAATGTGTACTTAGATTTATTCTGCTTAATTACTGTCTCAGATATTTCATGATTGCTCAAGCTACAGCAGTGAATGTTCAGGGCACAACTTTTCATTTTAAAGCTCCTTATGCCTATCAGGAGGCAGGATACGGAGAGGGGGACATACAGTCACCTAGATGTACACTGTTCAAAGCAGATAAAATGTTCCAGGATGCATGGGGTACCATGCAGTTCTGTTAATATCCCCAGCACAGTTTTACCCCAACTTTCCCACTGCCCAACGGAAGAACATATTTGGGTGCCTTTATTCTGCAGTAACTCAGTTACATCTTCTTCAGGATGTCTTTGCTCCTAGCTGACTGTTAAGTAGGAAGGGCCTGCATCTCTTTTGCCCTCGGTAAAGAGAAATTGCTTTCCTTTTGGTCAGTGCACAAGAGTGCAAACACTTAGAGGCAAAATGAGAGCTGCCTTTCTACTCCCTGTTGCTGCAGATACATGTGAGCACATAGTTGCTCTCACTCTCCCCTTCCCACTTCCTTATGCAAGGAAATAAGTTGCATTTAAGCCTTCAGCCTTTAAAGATGTATCAATCTTCACAGCCACTGCTTTAGCTGTTTACCAAGTGTTAAATGCAAGTGGCACTTCCGTTCCAGAAGCTCTGAGAGGCACAGGGTACCTCCTGGAGGTGAGGGGAAAGCGTCCTTTGTGGTGTACCTGGAGTGAAAATGAGAAAAAGAAAAGCAAACTCTGATTCTTGAGCAAATGCAGAGGAACAGGTTATATTCTGGGATATCCTGGAAGGGTGAGAGAATACATGCATTTGCAACCAAATAGCTCATTAACTCACCAGCTCCTAGATAAACTCATGCAGTCACCTCTAGATTTTCCTTAGAAACCAAGTTATCAAATTACGGGGTGGGGGGAAGCTGTTTGTTTGGGGGATTTTGTTTTGTTTTGGTTTTAATTTTTGTGCTTTTGTGTTTGTTGGACTAGGCTGATGGCAGACTTAGTGGAAAATATCTTCAGATTTTCCTTTTAGAGTTTGCTAGCTCAACCATGTAAGACTGACAACAGAAAGTGTGGAAGAAATGGGGAATATGTTTAGTATGTGTGTGGCCAGTTAGAAGAGCTCTTCATAGCTGTGTGGGGTAAGTGGTTTTTTAAGGGGCAGAGGGAGGGTTTTTGAGGAGGTAGAGGTTTTGCAAACTTTTGTGCATAAATGTCTTATATCTATGGGAAAAATCTGAAAAGGAAGAAATGTCATTAAAGACTTTCACAGGCCTAGACAAAGCCTGGTGTTTTAAATTTTATTAATTAAGAAATCATGAGGACTAGAGTCCATATTGCATATGTACGTTGTGTTCAGAAACACAAATAAGGACACTTGGGGCATTTGCAGGATTCACCTGTAACTGCAGTTATACCGACTGTAGTTCATGCTGTAGCTCCTCAGAGCAACTCTGAGGTCCTATAGCAACTCAGCAAGTAAGACCTACTACAAGTGAGTTTTGCCTAGCTGTAGCAGAGATTATTTTACAACTGCCAACCATCCATCCTGCCTTGTATAATTAAGGTTGTAAACCAGCTTTGGTTTATGACCAGTCACTTTCATAGTCTGAAATTCTCATTCCTTGAGAGATAATCAGAGATACTTTCTGGGTGTTTCAATGACCACATGAAACATATACACAGTCATTATAGGGTTTTGAACTTCATATGTCTCAGCTCTTTAAACTGATTTTTTAAAAAAAGCTATTTTTTCTCACTGTTTTAGCTCTGGGCAAATTGCACTGACCACAAAATATTTTTATAGGTGACTGATCTGGTTCTGAATTGTAGATAAATATATTGAGAAAACAAGTTTTCATTTTCAAAAGACTTGCGTTCATTACAAGATAGAAATTATTCAGGTGTCTATATTCCTACTTTCACTTAAGTGAGCAAGGTTATACTTTACTGTCAACTTCAGTGCAATTCTGGTTTTTTAATCAATTTCTGCAAAGATAAATGATTTTGAAATCATTATCACCTCAGATTGCAAATAACCTTCCTTATATCTTCTGGATGACAAAATATCTGTAAATATGGTTTAATTAACGGAGTTAGAGGAAAAAGAAAACCTGTAGGCTAAGTGAAATTATGTCCTTAAATACTACATCCTTGCAGAGAAAGAGACATTAACACTTTCTGAAGTCAATGAAAAGTTTCTCAGTGACTTAAATAACTGGAAATATTTAAGATCCAGGGTTTTTTTTGGCTTTTTGGTGAGGTTTTTTTTTTGGTGTTTTGTTTTGAATATATAAAATATTCTCTGTGTTACTACAGTTATGTTTTTGTTTGTAATGATAAATGAGCAGATCACTTTGCCATGAGATATCATTCACAGTGGGAAATACAACCTGTGCCAGGAGATAAAAGTCACATCAAAAAACAGCTGAAAGAATAAGTGATGACACAGCTGTAAATTCAGCACTACTTTTTGTTTTGTGAGAACTACATATAACCACTAATCTCAGTTAAATCAATAGACATGTTTCAAATTTGGTGGCATAATAAAAATGGCAATTTTTTCCCTTGTGAGACAACTCTAGTGTGTAGTAATGAGCTACTAAATAAACTATTTTTACACATTTATGAAATAGTTGGTTTTAAGTGGGAATATTTCACTTCACTATAAAAGATTCTGTAACTTTTCAGGTAAAACCTGGGAGAAGACAGTAGTATTAATAAATGGGCAAAAAGCTTAAAGTCAATTCACCTTCAGAGTTCTGTTGAATCTCAGTCTGTTAGAAGTAGTTGAAGAAAGTGTGTCTGCTTGGATTTTTTTCCTTTTTTTGTCAATTCTGAATTTTATGAGATAGGCCCAAATACTGGAATCTAAAAAAGAAATTTTCTTTATTTATTTACGAGTGTATACCAATCAACCACCAAATGGAGGTGGAGAAAGGTCACTTCTGAACTTTGTGTGTCTTTTCCACACTACCCTTTTTTTCTTAATGATAAAAGAATCAGCAGCCCAAAATGTGGTTAAGAATTTCTTATCTCATAAGCATACCACTGCTTAAAGGTCTTTCTGACCCATGAAACAATAGTAGTAACGTATACTATTGCTTCTTTTCTCTGCCTGTTCGAAGCTGAATTTTCTCTGAAGGTACAATATTAAAATGATGAAAATCATACAGTTGATTCTGTGTAAAGGTGGTCCCTTTAAAAATAATCTGTAACAATGTCTACAGTTTTTCACCTGGTATGTGCATTAAGTGCATCTTCTTTTTGTATCAGTTAATTAGTTAACAGAATAAAAAAGCAGTTAGAGGCTATCCTAGATCCACCATACAACTAACAGTTCTGTGAATATTTGGTTATTGACAGAATGTGCTGTGCAACCAACAGACCTCCTGCAGCCTATTGCCCATGGTAGTGCTTCTATTCTGTCATTAATACCAGAGCAGGCTTTTTTCAGTTTTGTCTTTATTGACAACTGCTGGTGTGCTGTCTCCTAGAGAATAGTATTTGGAAGTTAGCTAAAGGTTTTTAAAAGCCTAGAAAAATTCATACCAGTCTTTCATACAATCTCTTTTTGAAGGTTTTTTTAATGTTCATTCAGAATCATCTTGTATTGTTTTACCCCAGTTGTCTCCTTCGGCATTTACTTGGGTCTGGGAGTTTTTTGTCTGTTTTGAGGACTGCATAAAAAATGTCTTTTCTGTTAATGCTTCTGGATATGATTAAGTACCATTGTGTTCCCCGTAGACATCATTGTATTTCTATTATGGCGTGTGGGCTATACATGTGTGTCTATGCAAATTTAACACTTTCTGCTGTGGTTTTCCTTATCTTATGATGCAATGATGAGGGTTTCTCAAGACTTGTATTAAAAGGACAAAAAATCTTGATTGCAATTCTTACAGGAAGCCTTGTATAATAAATGATTGAGAAATTCTTTAATAAATGGTTCATCAAACCCAGGATCGAAAAGGAACAGTTCAGTACTTACAAGAGTTCCCAGGTAACAACATCTCACTCTGCCAAGTGGCTGGATTATGACACCCTAGAGAAATAAACAGGAAAGTTAATGGGAGAGGTTTATTTCCCTGCCTGATTTCAGAATATAGCAGTAGGAGAGATCACGCAGGTATATGAATATGCCACTCCCTCTGTGTTTTGAGGAGGGAAGGCTCCCACTGGCAGTAGTTTGAAGTCACAGTGTTAGCCCGGTAACTACCCCTTTTCACAGTGCTCCAGCATGTACACGGAGCATCATGATGGATCTCAACTCTGTCCATATCTGGATAATTCTTAGCAAAGAAGGAAGTCCATTTGTGCTGTTCTACCTTTTATTTGTTGTTCAGAAGGAAATCTGATTTATACATTCAGAAGGATATTATTTCTATGACAGATTTTCTTAGGTGGGAGCTGGCATTACCTGCTGTTTCATTTCATGATTGACTTTAGCTTTGTAAACAATTAAATAAATAAAAATGTCCTTAGCTACTCTGCCAACTTATCCAGTCCTCTGAGTAAAATGTTATTAGAATAAAATTTTTTTTCTATTTATTCCTCATACTTGTTCCTGGACCTCAAAAGAACTAAGAAGAAGTCATCTCATTATTTTATGCAAACTTATTTGTAAAAGTATACACTATATTAAATAAATCTAAAAAAAATAATTTTTCCCAACAGCAGGCACTGTAGGGTTGACTGTCCGTATAAATCTGGAGCCATCTGATTGTAGCTCAGAACCCTTCCTTGAAAACTGTTTAAAGACAGCTATAGCTATACTACCTTTTCTATTTTTGCCCACATGGACAGTCAGGTTTACTGCATGTCATGACTTGACATGGTAATATCTATACTGTTTGAAGAGGATAGTCATTAAGTCTGAATCAATCTTACCCTAAGCCTAAAAGCCCCACCTGACAAGCAAACAGGACAGCAGTGGCAATCAAGTAGTTGGGGCTGGAATATAACCTAGAGCATGGAGCTAATGTTGTGAAGATGTAAAAAAGCAGCGAGTGGCTATGGTCTTGTCCCTAGTGGTGAACTCTATCTTTTCAATGTGTACCGTACTCAAAGGAGTGAAAAAATTTACAGGAATATTGCTAAGAGGTCCAAGTCTGCAGCCTCACAGCCTTTAGGATAACTGCCCCACTGTGTTTTGGTAGAACTACTTTCTGTGAATAAAGTTACTTGGGTCTGCATGTGTTTCCAGGAGTAAACACTCGGACTACTTTACCACACCACTTTCTACCTCATTCATATATTGTCAGTATATTGTGTTCTGGGTTAAATTTGAGAGGTGCTGGTTGCTTTTATTCATTCTCTAACTGTATTATTGCTTAGGTAAAAACAGAGAAATGTCTTGGATTTTCCTCTGTAATGTGAATTAAGTGTTAGGTATTAATTTTCCTTTTTATGTCCATGTTTATAGAAAACTTTCTGTGGTTATGATCCATGATCAGGCTGGAAGATGATCCTGTAAAAGAGCATGTTGGCATTTAATCACAGCAGAGGTAAATCTAGGTAGTGATTTTAATTAATGTATACCCTGTTGTGATGCATAACCTGAGGAAAAAGTGAAGGTATTTGTTTTGAAGGGATACAAATTAATGCTGTGAAAAATGAGGAAAAATACCAAGGCTGAGATATTTTTTGTCTATAAAGTACAACCTTTCTTTATCTTATTTTGGTATTTGGAAAGAGATGCATTGCATGGTCTCTCTCATGCCACAGCTTGTCTGCTATGGAGTAAGCGTAATGCTTCTGGGTCACATCAGAACTACTCAGTGTAGACAGCATGAGTCCACTGCACAAGAACATTATGATGGTTCTGCTTGTATGTGATAGATTTACTTTTTAATGAAGCTCTTATACCTGCACAGTTAGAGCCAAGCACGGGGCTGGAGACCTAGAACATAGCAGAGTGGTATTCAGGTGCAGCCTGCTTGTGCCTGTGGGAGAGCTCCTGGGCCATGAGCTGGTTCTTGTCACCCTCCCAGCTGCCCTGAGAAGGAAGGTCCCCAAGAGCTGGCAGGCTGCAATGGGCTCCCTTGACAACGTGTTGGCTCTGCCTCAGGAAGAACTTGTGATATCTTTTATTTGTTACCACCTTAACTTCATGACTGAAGGAATAGTATGAGTCTTACCTTGCATTTGATAATTAAACACTGAGTTTACATTTTGAGGCTTTAAATGTATCATACTTTATCTGGGGAATGAGAATATTATAAATGATAAAGTATTCTGGACTATATCCAATGCTATGCTCTGACTACTCTTTGCTTTGAGGGAGAGCAGTCATAGATTTGGTTTTAATTTGGTCAGTAAGGCTGAGTTTACAGTTCTTTTGCATTGCTAGGGCAGCATATACCCAGTAGAGCTTATCAGAAGATGCCGGGTTTTATGTTTCTAAATTTATACCTAAGGAGCAGATATATTTTTTTCCAAAGGGACAAGAAAAGTGTTAATCCTCCACTTTCTATTAAATGGAAGACTGATGTCTTATGTTCTTTTAAAAACACAAACAGAAAAGTCAACAGTTACAAAGGCATTTCTGTCTGATTGTGCTTTTTTTACTGTAACCTTCCCTTACAAGATTTTAAGTCTTGAGCTGTTATGAGACTAATGTTAAAACTGGCAAAGAGGTGGTGTTAGTTTCTTTTCTCAGAAAATACTTCTGAGATTGCCATGTGTGATGGTTATGGTGCTATACTTAATCTTATTTGAAAGAAAAAACAATGCAGAAGGATGACAAGAAGAGTTAAAAATCATATTACCATTTTTCTGATCAAAGAAAAGTGGAGTTGAGACTAAATAGCAAAGCATCTTTTTTAAAAACTATTTTTTTTGGGGGGGGGTGGGTGGGGTGGGGAGGTGGGGGGCGCAGTTGGGTTGTGGGGATTACCATTACACAGGAAAGGGTATGTAGAAGTGCCAGGAGAAAGAGCCCCAAATCTGAACTTTTTTTAGAACAATGATTTTTCACAGTATCTGGGGAGATGAGAAATCCTTTTGATTTTAAGCACAGGGTAAAAATAAACCAGCTGTATTTAAAGTTACTTTCTGCTTATGGCTGGATTTCCTATTGTATCTTTTTGCTAAGATCGGTAATGGAAAGACAAAAGCAAGTCTGTCAGGTACCTCAAATATATTTAAGAATCAGAAAGAAACAGCTGGGTACTTATAAAAAATAAACTGTCTCCTTCAGAATAATGATCTGTAAACTAAGTCTTACAGGAAAAGTATGAAGGTTACAGACAATAATTGCACACACACAAAGGCACACCTGGTGAACAACGTAATTTACTAAGGATCAGGATTGCCTCTTTTCCTAAAGGCTCTGGGAAGATCAGGAAGCAGGAGGATTCACAAATGTCATTCATTGTTTTAAGTTACAAGACACATGTGCTCCAGTGATGGCATTGTCTGCTGGCATCGTATCTAAACAGGCAACTCACATTTTTTTTTCACTGCTAATAACTGCAATAAAAAATCTTTACTGTTTCTGTTTAAAAAGAAAAATATTATTACTTCATAATGAATGCCACACTTTCCTTATTTTATCTGTGCTTTGTTTCCTCTAGGAGTTGAGTGACTTCCAATATTAACATAGAGGTAGCATTAACCCCTTGCAAACAGTGGAATCAACATGTGATGGGAGTCATTTGCTCTGTAAATGTGCAACTAGTATGATTCTAAGTGCCAGCTCTGTTTAATATCTTTATCAATGATCTGGATGAGGGGGTTGAGTGCACCCTCAGTAAGTTTGCAGACGACACCAGGTTGGGCAGGAGTGTTGATCTCCTTGAGGGTAGGAAGGCTTTACAGAGGGATCTGGATAGGCTGGATCGATGGGCCAGGGTCATCTCTATGAGCTTTAACAAGGCCCAGTGCCAGGTTCTGCACTTTGGTCACAACAACCCCATGCAACACTGCAGGCTTGAGGAAGAGTGGCTGGAAAGCTGACCAGCAGAAAACGACCTGGGGGTGCTGATTGACAGCCGCCTAAACATAAGCCGGCAGTGTGCCCAGGTGGCTAAGAAGGCCAACAGCATCCTGACTTGTATCAGGAACAGTGTGGCCAGCAGGAGTAGGGAAGTGATCGTGCCCCTGTACTTGGCACTGGTGAGGCTGCACCTCGAATATTGTGTTCAGTTTTGCGCCCCTCACTACAAGAGGGACATCGAGGTGCTGGAGTGTGTCCAGAGAAGGGCAACGAAGTTGGTGAAGAGTCTGGAGCACCAGTCTTATAAGGAGCAGCTGAGGGAACTGGGTTTGTTCTGGAGAAGAGGAGTCTGAGGGGAGACCTTATTTCTCTCTACAACTGCTTGAAAGGAGGTTGTAGTGTTGTGGGTGTTGGTCTCTTCTCCCAAGTTACTAGTGATAGAACAAGAGGAAACGGCTTTAAGTTGCACCAGGGAGGTTTAGATTAGATATTAGGAAAAATTTCTTCACAGAAAGAGTGGTCAGGGATTGGAATAGGCTGCCCAGAGAGGTGGTGGAGTCACCATCCCTGGAGGTGTTCAAAAACCATGTAGACGTGGCCCTTTGGGACATGGTTTAGGAAGCATGGTAGTGTTGGGTTGGTGTTTGGACTTGATAATCCTAGAGGTCTTTTTCCAACCTTAATGATTCTATGATTCTATATCAAGCCCCACAACCTGAGCAGGTTAATGAGTACAGAATTCTTAGTGGCTGGAATCCTAGAAATACGTAGGAGGGAGGGAATCCATCTAAATAAGAACATCATGTGGCTGCTGGTACATAAAATTTAAAATCTTCTAAGGAATTTGGTTTTATTTAAAAAGTGGACAGAAAATGAAAAATCAGTGTCAATAAATACATAGGAAAAAAGAAACTTTAACTGAACAGGTGTATATCGACTGTCTTCATAGTAATTATTACCATTCTGGAAAGAGATGGAGTTGTTTACAGCTTTCAGCTCAGTGCTCAGCAGGTAAGAAAATGCAAATCTGGGGTTAGGAGCTATTAAGAAAGAGCCTGAAGGCATTTTTACACTATTGTATCAGGCAATCTTATATCCATATTTTGAATGTTGCATGTTATTCTGAAAAAAAAAGGAGTACTAAAAAGATATATTTAAAAAGACACGGGAGATCTAGGAGGGGTAAAGCGAAGGCATTCAAGGCTGACCAGAGATAGAGAGCTCAGCTTCCACACGGGAAGAGCCTTATATTGCTGGGGATGCTGAAAGTACTCAAAGAAACTCCACCTGAAGGCACTGTGCACCGATTCAGTGTGGGTCTACAACACAGCACTTTGGCTGTTATACCTACCACCTACCAGAATGGATTTTCTTGTGCTTTGTAAAGATGTGGAGAGATACTAGATATGTCACATTGTGAGGATGAAGACTTTAGTGAAAGGATCCTGAAAACAATGCTGGCCAGAAACTTTTGTGGGTATTTGTCCACTTTCTCAGCCTGCCTCACAGCAGGTCTAAATATTTTATTGATTACTTTGGGAGGCAATAGAGAAAATTGGATGGCCTCATCCAACATGGAAGTCTAGAAAGGGAAGAAAGAGAGGGCTGTAAATAGTTTTACAGAGAATTTCAGTCATATGACAAAAAATGCTATAGCTATCTAATGCTACAGTGGAGACCCAATTCAACAGACTTAAATTTGTTTTTACTCAGAGAAGCAGATAAAAACTCTGCTTTCACCCAGAATTTAAGTACCTTTTTAAAATATAGTTTGAATTTTAAATTATTTAATGATTGAGAGATTAAAGTTTAAAAAAAGCCTTGCCTATTTAGTTGAGTATTTTCTGAAATAGTCCTTTCTGGTTTATGTTTCGTTGTTGTAGCTGGCACCTGTAGCTCTTTAAACCACCTGCAGTACCCCAGTTGGAGATGGGGAAGTATGGGGTTTCATCTGCCTTCATTTTCCAGGAGCTATTGGATTTTACAGCACAATGTTTTTCCCTTCCTTTTTATTTTTTTTCTTTTTTTTGTCCCCCTTCTCCTCCTTACTGACATGTAAAACATCCTCAACTAGAAAGGGCTTTTGCATGACTTACATGAAACATTCTTCACTGAGAAGTTTGGAAAGTTTAGCTTCCTACACCTTTTTGTTATGTATGGCTTTGTGTTGTAGAGCCAAAAATACATCAGCCTTCTATAATTCAAACCCTTCTTGCTTTTCTAGTCAGGTTTCAAGATGTAGCTTTTTTTCTTGTTCTTAATTTCTAGCTGCGCTAATTGGTTTGGGGTTTTTTTTTTTCCCCCTTAATTTATATGCAATGAACTGAATTTAATTAAATCTGTTTGACAGACAGCTTCTTCCTTTATTCCCATAATTCCTTTTTTCTTAATCCTGACGCATCACAAAATGTCTGCTTTCATTTACTCTGGCATCAATTCACTGTAATTCCATCAGAGCTACCGGAGTTACTTTGAATTTACTGCTGTATAAGCAAGAACAAAATTTGATCCCATGATTGACAATTACAGACATCTGAATGGAGAGAAAAACAACAAACCTTTCCAAAATGATGTTCAGTCTTTACTCTTAATGGATTTCATGTCACTAAGGAATGTTTCAAGTGATTATGCCAGTGACCATGTGGTGGGACAAGAAATCTAACGTGTGAATATAAGAATTGGATGTTACTAATGAGCAAGCCTGAAAATTAGCATATTCTGACATAACAGAAGCCTAGTACAAGTCATATTCTTTGTTTTTAAAAAGCACACCACAGAGATTTTTTTTCTTTCGCTGAAATAAGAGAGAGAGTAGGAACACATTAAGGACATTTTAAATGGTTACTCCTAGCCATGCTTGCCTCTGGTCAGTAACCACTATTTCATTTTCTGAAACAGTAGAGAGTACATTTGTCTTACCTATGAAATTATATGTTGGAATTAATTGCTTCTGTGTTGCATGAAGGTATTTGACAACTAAAACTTTACAGTGATTTTTTACCTTTCAGGAGAAGGTTTGTTTTTTTTTTCTTAACTGCAAAAGGTTATGAAAAACTAAGAAAAGGTGTGTATAATTTTTGCATTTAGTCCCATTTCTACCAAAGTCCAAAATGTGGGTGGTTCAGCTCCCAAAGGTTAAAGTGCCATTTCCTGATGTTTATTGGACTCTTACTTCTGTTCTGCAGAAAAATGGAAAGGAAGAGGAAGAGCAGGGTCACATTTTGAGTCAGCACGAAGACGGAGTAGAGCTGTCCTTTATCATATCTCTGGGCATCTACAAAGAAGAGAGAAGAACAAATTAAAAATTAATAATGTAGGTGTAATTCTTCCCTTTTTCAAAAATGTACTCTTTGTACTGCATTTTTAAGTGCTGTAAAAGGTCAGAGGGTACCTGAGAAATGTCCTAATCATAATTTTATGGTAACAAAAAGAGTAAAGTGCAGTTCACTTAAGTGCAGTCCTGCCTGCTATGGTATTTGTTACACTTCATATAGCAAGACAGTGCATTTAGCCATACTGTAAACAGACATTCATTTAACTCCAGAAAAGCCACATTATAAGATTTCTCAGAACTTAATTTTAGGTTCCAATTTACCTTACTGCCCCAGCTACTTCATTTCAATAATTACTATTTGCCAAGAAAATCATGAAGAAACTCAGGGTATTACTCTAGCCAAAAATCTCTATGCTGTGTAAGTTCCAGAAGGTCACACTTATTTTAGGCAACTTTTCACATGAATGCCTGCAACTTTGTGCAGACTAAATTTATCTTTTCATTTCCTAATTGAAGAAGTAATGTTTCTTTCTTTAATTACTTCCGTGTTCCTCTAGTAACTACAACTAATAAGTAAGTTCATAAACACCATGTGAATGTTGCAAAAAAACCCAAATCAAACAATAGACAAAACCAAAAATACAGCAACAGAAAGACTTCTAAAGAAATATGTTCAGGAGAAAGAATAACTGTCCTGCTCTATGGAACTATGTTTCAGGAGAAAAATTAATGCAGAGGAAAACCGGAGAATCATATGAAATCCATGTGTATATATAAAAATTTGCTAGAATAGTATGTGAGAGCCCATTCAAACAGTGAGACCCTATAGTTATTAGAAGCAGGGGTAGCAAAAAGGAATAGCTTTTCTTAAAATCTCAGACAGTATTTAGTTTCTTCTTTGTATATCATTAACATCAGAAAGCTAAAATCTTTGACAGAGCCATAAGAAGAAAATGGTGGGGTTTTTTTTGTTTTTAATTTTGGGTGTGTTGGTTGTGTTGTTTGTGGGGGTTTTTTTGTGTTAGGGGGAGGATGGAAGGCAGACAATGGAAAAAGCAGCCAAAGAATACAGAACATGAACACCCTAAAAAGATGATCTGCCACTGGACATGTTCTTTTCATTGGTTACCAAAATTGAGCAGCAGCGCACATACATCATCCTAGACATAATTACATTGGAAATTAAAGGCAAAAAGACTTGGTATAGATTAAGGACATGAAAATACACAGCTGATATATGCCTCAAAGGGCACACAGGAACTTCAATTGAATGCAAATACTAAAAAAAGTTAAGTGTTAAAAAAAAAGGTTAAAAAGCTAAAAAGGTTAAGAAGTTAAAGGTTAAAAAGTTAAAAAATGTTAATGTTGAAAAAGTGTAAAAATAATTGTTAAAAATCTGCAAAATATGACCAGGTCTTCCAGTGCTATTTTCATAGTAATATTTTTTAGGAACAATACTTTTAATTAACTTTCGGTGACTTTCCTGGACTGTCAAAATCCTAGTGCAGATGATATCATACAGATTTAAAACTTTTGTTGTCAGACTAATTTACTACCTTTAGTGCATAGATTTTTAGAGTTATGAATTGGAATTCATGAGAGGAGCATTTTCTTCTCTGTGATTAAAAATGTGCTGATGTTAACAACAGTGAGGATTCAGCCCCTAAGATTCATGAATGAGAACAAGAATGGAGAAGGCAAGGACATCAGTATTTCAAAAGAAACACAAAGAGAAAGGCTGTGACAGGCAAGGCAAATGCAATTAAGCCTGCGGTCATGCAGTTGTTGTCTTTTTATATTCATAGTGAATAACTTCGAGATCAGAAGTAATCTTAGCTTGCTGTATACACAATATTGTCTTGTGGGGCTCTTCATTACTGGAACAGAATTAACCAGGGGCACAATGACAGTGAGCAAGAATTTTGTTAGTAAATAATACAAGACTGTTCATGTAGCATATGCTGCTTTTAAGGAGGGTTAGATGACAAAGACTCGAGTCATGTGATGAAGCTTGGTATAGTCTAATAGTGAAGGTAGTCAGTTCTGGAGCTGTATTATGGAGGGTCTACATTAGTATTTTGGTTTAGATCAGGAGTGCAATTTTAAAAAGAATCAAAAAGTTATTCCTACTAATTGTGCTTTGGTTCATAGCAGTCTCAGGCACACAAACTGGATTCTCTCAGATGAAACTAAACCAGGAGAGGCGCTCCCACTGCTTATAGCTACTCAGTTCACAGGACCAAGCTAGAGTTAGTCTGAAACAATCTCCTTACAGCTCTAAAATATGTGTAAGAAGGATGTTTTGTCTTCAGCACCATCTCTTCCTTTCTATGTATTTATTCTTATTTGCAGTACTATGTCCTCATGTATACAAAGCTTTAGCCTATCTGTCCAGCAGAAAAATGTTGCTTTTCAGTCAGAGTTCACCCAACAGAAGGAATAATTTGCCAGATTCGGTTCCCTCCTCATTCTATTTAATCTGTTCCTTATTAATCCTCTTCCTACCCCAACTTTCACAAAAGTTATTCCATCAACAGAAGAATCTGTCTAAATAAGTGTGAGGACTACATTAGAAAAAAAATAGCATTAGTTCTTGCCTGCATATGAGTATGTCATATTTCTCTATGCTTTTAAAGAAAAACAAATTGCTGCATTGGAAGAAATGTGTCTATGATAAAATTTCTGTTTTGTCTCATTTTCTTTTTTTCTCTTTTTCAGAATGTTTTTGTAGATAAACCAGCATTTCCAGAATACAAAGTTTCAGATGCAAAAAAATCCAAATTCATATTGTTGCATTTTAGCACTTTTAAAGCTGGCTGGGACTGGCTGATTTTACTGGCAACGTTTTATGTTGCTGTGACTGTACCTTACAATGTTTGCTTTATTGGCCATGATGAGCTGTCTACAACTCGAAGCACAACTGTCAGTGATATTGCGGTGGAAATTCTTTTTATCATTGGTAAGATATGTTTGGGGTTTGTTGGGATCTCTTTTTTGACATTTAAGGTTTTCACAGAATGTATCATATGGAAGAGGAAATAATCATTGCCTTCACAATTTTAAAGAAAATCAATTCTAGCCGCATAGTTTGAGATTTTATCTGAACTTTAGATCACCTTTTCTTTTCTTTTTTATTTTAAATTGATTCAAGTAGGCCTACTGTTACTCAAAAGGGACCTTTGACCTTATGAAAGGCTGAAAACCGTTGTTTTACCCTGTGGATGCCTAAAACCTTCGCAATGTAGGGGTGTGCCTTGAAATTACTATAGTGTTGCTAATAATGTACTTTTTTTTAATTACCTTTCACAAACGCTTAGAAGACCCATGAACCACAAGTTGAAAATCACTAGATTTTAAAAACTAATGATATAAGATTAAACTTTTATTGCAATAATGCAAATGTACAGTATCAATATGCCATACTGACAACTGGGATAGAATTTGAGAGGCACAGGTTGCAGCTTGTCATCTGGTCTGTTGTCTAAACTTTTTATTTCAATGATCCATTGAATTCTTGTACCTTTAAAGAATTAAAAAGAAGACAAGGTCACGTCTGCTAGTAGCCTTGTAGCGAAGGAATTTCTTTTATATATTACCTTTTTTCATTTCTTTGTGAATAGAGAAAAGAATCCCTGACTAGAGTCACACAGATTTTCCCCCAAGTTTTTATTGTTGTAATACCACTCAGTGCTGTCACACTGACAAACCATAGCTCAGAGCTGTTGCTAATATGCTGGTGGAGAAGCTATTATTTTAAAGAAATAAGCAGAGTATGTGTGTCTTGATTATGAAAATGCTTAGGACGCGTTGTAAGAGAGAAAAAGAATGAACAAAATAATAAAATCAGCCTCAGAATTGAAACTTCTTTTTCTATTTTTCTCTATTTTTTCCATTTTTCTCTATTTTTTCCCTGAAAAAACTGTAGCTTAACTCATACATTAAAAGCAATGTTATGATCATCTGTAGGAGAACTAAAGAAGACTGAAACTTCTTAAATGCTAAACAATTCAAAATGTTGTTAGTTTAACAAAAGTTTTTCTTACAAAAACTTTGAAAAGTTTATTCCATTTCCCTGACAGCTTTACTGTAGACAGTAAGACTAGTAGATGATGTGGCTGATGGAAGAATCAGCTGCCACAATGGATAAATATTTGTGTTTCCTCCTTTGGACATTGATTTGTCTTTAGGTTTAAGGTCTAATTTTCCCCTTTTATGTTCACTATTACATCTTGGTGGACTCTCTCATGTTAATGTAAGCAATCCACATTGAATAATACTCAAGCACTGCAGTAAGAAACTCACATTCTGCATGTAGATAATGGAAGATCATCTTTTGTCTTGTGTAAAAAGAACAAAGCTATGACTCCAGTCAGTCATAAATGATGCCACATTCCATTTTAAGGAATAGAAAATGAAATAAGTCCACTTGATTTACCTGAGCATCAATACAAAAACAGTAAACTCAAGGCTAAGATATTTTGATAATGGTTGTATCCTTCACCCCACACCAGTGTAGATGATAACTGGTTTGTGTTATGAATGTGTTCATTATAATCTGAGCACAAGAGAGTATAAACAGTATCTAACAGATTTATGTGCTGTAGTATTCATTTGAAGCAAGACAGATGGTGTACTGTTCAGTGCTACTTTTCTATTTATATCCTTTGCTGGAAATACAGAATTCTTATATCAGTAAGTCAAAAGCAATGGTATCTCCATGATCAGTAGAGTAGCTGGGTAAGAAGAATAAAAGGAGAAGATTTTCTGTAAATTTTACTTCATATTTTCTGGTTAGAATTTCAGGTCCATCATTCAGGAAATCAAGCTATGGTTGTAACTAAATACATTCAAAGAAAAGTGTGTAAATTGCTAGAAAAGACTTCTTTGCATAGTTATGTTACTGGTAACCACAAACACTGTACTGTAGCATACCAACATTCCTCCCCCACAGTTTCAATAATGGCTCCATTTTCCACAAAATTATTATTTCCAAAGTTTTTATCTGTCTTAAATTTGCGGCTTTGGGGAAAGGTTTATGGAGTATTTTCAGGATGTTCTCATACTGCATTTAAATCTCTGCAGTGAATTTAAAGAAAATAGTGTGTTTAGAGTTGCATCTTAATGGTCCCTTGTCCGTTAAAATATTGAATGAATATGTATGTCTTGGAACACGTGTAAGATTGACAGCATGCATAAATTTAAGCATAAGTTTCAGGGCATTGTCGCACTGTGGCTCTGACAATCACATCTTTGATGGATGATCTATGTGCTTTGAGAAAAGTCAATGAGAAGCAATGAGTAAAATTCTTTTTATGATGCTGCTGCCTCAAAAAGTCAGTAGGGAGATCTGTCTAAGATGGGGCCTTCAGCTGTATTACACCTCTGTAATCATGGATCAAATGTGTTACAGCTCTGTGATCATGGACTGGAAAAAAAAAAAAGAGTTTATCTGCTTTGATTTTATTTGGATTTCTCAGAATATAGAATAATATTTCCTTTCATTTTTATCTGTTGTCAAAGGGAGTGGAGACATAACAATGAAAAGGGAGAGATGTCTGCTCATCAGTTCAAGGGAAATAATAGGGTAGAGGCTAAGGTTTTCCTTTAAGCAGAAGAGTTTGAATAACTCTATCGGTTAAAAAAAATCTTTAAGGCTTATCCAATTTGTGATTCAGCATATGTTTAAGCATGATAAAAATACATATGGAAGTGTTCTCCTGACTTGGGGTGCTTACAAGTAGGAGTGTTATCTGAACTAAATTACAAGAAAAGAACACATCTAACTAGAGGTTTAACTGCTTTAGCCTTGAAAGTTATCTAAAACATAAACAAGATCAAAAATAATAATAACAACCCATTTTATGATGTCTTTTGGGAAGAGATTGCAGAGGGAATACAATTAAGGCTTCTCAAATTAAGTTAAAATTAGTTTTATTTTGATGTTTCCTGTATATGCCAGCACTTTGATAACTTGTTTGATGTGATGTTTATGTGTACTTTCAGATTTCTTGTCCTCTGTAATGTGTGTAAACTTTCTCTAACCTTCCCCTGTAAATAAATACTTAGCTTCCTCTATCCAATGATAGTTTAATACTCGTTTAGTTTTAGAATTTTTTGACTGTCGTATGTAACTTAAAATCATAAAGAGGTGGAGAGAATTTTTTTCTAACATCAGTGTATTTAATCAAATACATTAAAAAATTATCTTAGAAAGTGTTTCATCTGGTGCATCAGATTACCTGCTTTACTGCACTATTTACTTCAAAGTTTATGCCCCTTAATTTGCATAGGCAGTAGCTGGATCCTTCATTTGTAGACAGGTATATGTGGGTGGCTAAAGCCTATTGAAACTAAGAAGCATGATGAATCTTGGTTACTTTTCAATATATTTGTAAAGTAATGTTTTCTCTTTTTGGGGGAGAAAAACTAGGAGACCAGTTCATTCCATTTTATTAGTAATAGCCTCTTGATTGCATAACTTTTACTCTTCTTTAACTATCATGTGTAGTGCTTTTCTTTCTGTAACTTTCATTCTAGTTTTCAGATTTTCTCTCTTTTTTTTTATTCTTAAAACATTATTGAACACCTTAATGAAGAAAGTAACATTACTGAAAAAAATATCAATACTTTATTGCTAAATGCTCAGACTCACTCACAGAACTATTTGAATAGGATGCCTTCAACAGGAGTTGAAATCAATGCAATGGTTCAGAGAAAATATGCATAGGCTTTCAGAGTAATAGTAATACATTATTTGCTGGAGAAGATCAAAGGTGTCTGAATATTTTGTCTCCTAATGTGGCCAGGAACAACTATAGAGAGAAGAACTATAAATATAAATGACCTTTAACTTTTATTTTTAGTCTTCTCTTTGTGGATCATTCAGTTTCTAGTAGAAGATGGAGAACCCTGGATAATAATTATAGGTATAAAATTATACTCTTTATAAACATACTGGTAACAGTAATTTCAAGTGATTTTCTGCAACGTGCTCCTTTGCCTATCTGGGGAAAAAAAAACCCATACGCATCCTTACATCCATACATCCACACGCTCATCTGAGGATTTTATCTATGGCTTGCACTTTCAAGAGAGAAAATTAATCATGGTTACTAAGATCACTTCTCTCTGTATGTGTATATCTCTCTCTTGTTAAATACTATTTAACAAAGTGTTTTATCAGCTATTTCAGTTTTTAAAAGCACCATGTTTAGAAGCCCTAAAGCTGTGATGTGTGTTGCATGATACTATAGATTAAAGAGACTTGTTGGCCCATTAGTGTCTATCACAAATGTAAATTACTCAAAATCTTTCCAAAACTGTTTTAAATCATATGAAGCTCTTGAGTCTCATATATTTAATATGTAGAGATTTTAAAATATTATACAAACCCAGTAGAAATTCATATCATCATTCATGACTTACACATTCATTCAAGTGTGCATATTATTGTATTGAAAATAATATATGATAAGCAAAATTTGTTTGAATCAGATGAGATAGTATTAAATGCTATAGATTTTATTAGGTTGCTTTAAATTAGAAGGTTTGTTTCATTTTTTTCTCTCATGTTCTTTTTCATTATTACAATGATTTTCATTTCATATCTTTGCAAGTGCACAGAAGGCCATGCAAAACAATATCTGTGTCTAGGGGACCTGGCATCTAAGAGGAGCTGTGCATTTTGAAAGGAAATGGCAGTGTTTTGAACTATATTTTAGAAAGTGTGCTTTCAGCCCCTAATATGCTAAAATTCACGTAGACACCAAGGGAGTGGATTGAGTTTATCTCTGAGCATGAAATGGTCTCATCTGAGAGGTGAGATTGATATGAACAAAACACGAAACTGGATAGAGTGACATTGTTGATACACCTAGTATTAGGGAGTGAAGGTCATAATAAATTTTTTGTGGACTATGGATTACCTAGTAATGTGAATAAACAGTACAAAATGTTTTTGTTGAAAAGCAGTAATAAATTTCCTAAAGATTCTCACTCAAATTGTCAAACTGGAGTTGGCAATACCACTATATTGTTAGAATTTTTTCCAATAGCCATCCTTACATACCCTTGTAGGGAGTCCAGATGCTAGTTTGCACACAAGATGCTGTTTCCACACGCGAAAACATCCACCTGGACATAAAGGAGACAAGCATAAGCCAGAATAACTTAGAAGTGATCGTTTCCACAAAATTTTTCTGTATCTTCCCATAGATGCAGATAAATGTTACAATAATGGAGGCACACTGAAAATATGACTTGTACTCCTCTGCTGTGTCCTTCTCTTCATTTGTGGAGGTGTGATGTCATTGTCAGACATCATTAGCCAGCTTCTCATAGAATGAAAACCTGTATGCTTGTAGGTCTAACCAAAGTTTTAAGAAATCACTGCCCCAAAATGTTACTACTCCTGAAGTTGGGAAGTACCTTACAGTTAAGGCAATAAAACTGTTCACCTGAACATTCCTGAGGCCAAAATGAACTACATTGACTTCAACTACTGGTGAAGTGGTTACAAGAAGGGCTCCTTGTGTATTGTGCCATGCACCATCAAAGTTAAAGTTAAAATTCAAGAAACAAGTACTTAAAGTACTGAACACGCTCCATTCTGAAATCTGATTTTGTGAAGGAATACCTAAAACAAAGCAAATGGATTATGCAAGGTAAAAGCCTTTTAAAAAACATGTGTAAGATGGTGGGAACCTCATGAGTAAAGGCTTGAATATGCAGCATTTACCATATGTAATTACTTACTATTCTGGGGAGAGCTTTGTAGGCAGCTTATAGCTGGGTCAAGATATTCTGCATCTGTTCTTCTGGCAAGTATAGTCACTGTTCCACGTCTCAGCTGCCCTACATGAATCTCTCCAGACAGATTTTTTTCCTACTTCCTATATCGCAATGAGACTTGTAACGTTGGAGTGACAGGCTTCTGAGCACTTAAGAGTGTGAAGGGCACTTAAGAACTGACTCTTCATCTTTTTTGTTTGAACTGTGGTGCTGTTTGAAAAAAAAAAAAAGAAACCAACAGTCTGAAAAATCTTTGTTTCACCTATAGTGAATCCACATATTGGGAAATGCTGTAGTAATAGTTTTGTACGTGATTTTCACTTTGCTATGTTTCCTTTCAAAAGGTGTACAAAGTTAAAACTACCCTATTATATGGAGTATGACTGACTTGCACTATAGCTATAACAGGACTAAGTTTGTATTTAGGATTAGTATCCTGTAACACAATGGTAAAACAACACTATATTTTCCAATAAGTTTAAAGCCTTTTAATTAACTATCTAGGTAATTTCCAAGGAAATACTTAGATGCTTTATAGTTTACCTTATTTTTTGTGAGCTTGTATGTGGTCTTTTTCATATTTTTTTATGATTTATGGTTAATGTCCTATATACATGGATTGTTGTGAAGCTGCATGAGGTAATTTCTGAGAAAATATTTCAGGTTTCCTCCTTGGAATTGGTCAAAAATGTTAAGTGCATTAAGGAGTTGCCCTGTTGCCCACTGAATGTTTTACTTGCTTGATATTTTCATTGTTGTCTCCAGCATCTGTGTAAAGTGAATTCTATTCATGAAGTACCTTACAACTACCTTTGCTTCACACACATTGAATTTAGTGAAAAGTTAACTCATATGACTGATGTTTCTTCATTCTTTGGAATTGCTTCTTTCTGCCATAGTCCTGCAGATTCTATTAAGAAAATGACCCATGTAGAAACTTCCACACTTCTGCGGTCACCAATACTAGCTTCTTTTCAAAGCAGAGCTAGAAGTTAATTTTGAATTCTTTGCTTTCCTTTCAAGACTCCAAAGTCTGTGTCTTCCTTTGTAGAAAAGTCAATATAATATAGTTACTCAATATGCTCATGGGTTGAGTCTGTTTTAAAAAGACAGAGCATAGTTTATAAAAAAATCTTCCCAGTGTTTAGTATGTTATTGTGAAGGTCATGAAAAGTGATGCTTTTCTGGCATATCAGCTTCTGTAGAACTGAGATTAGCTAGTCCCTGCTTAACACCATCATAGTTAAGGAGACCAGCCTGAAAAGGTGAACCCAAGAGGCAGAAAATCAAGGAAGCAGATAAAAGAACGTGGCTTTTTCTTTATTCAGTTTGTGGTCTTTTGTTCGGTTTCATGATATTGGGATTCAAATTTATGGTCTTTTAGCACAGTAAAGAGTTGCGATTAAAACATCTGTTTTAACATTGGTGTGCTGGTCATTCTGTGTGTCTCAGCATGCCCACAGTAATGGGTACAGCAGTCTAAGTGTGGTGTTTTGTAGAGCATGCCATGCTACTGCATTAATACTGACCGTACTATACTCCAGGAGGGAGTGACTTGTGTTACCACAATTGCCATTCAAATCACTAATGCCTTCAGATTTCAGGTTTTTATATTAATGGATAGCTTACCCAAGTAAAGCAGTATTTCCACTTGGGTATGACTTCAGTATCCCATTACCGTCCACTGTAAGAACAAATAGTAAGTAAGAGCAAATCAGTCTGTCAGTTACAGATGGATTTTGGGAATCAGTTCTGCTGTGATCCGTCATACTTGAGAAAAGACCTTGCTCCATTAAAATTACTAAACTTCTTGTCAATTTGTCAAACTGTAATGGAGCAAGGCTGAGAGTATACATCATAGCACTGCCTTAGAACAGGGACTGTGCCACTCCTCATGTGCTGTACAGTGACGACCATCTTGGTGTCCGATTGTAAATAAACTCTTTTCACTGGAGAAATTTGACTGGTAAAACAGCTTAATGTATTCAATGGTGACATTAACAGAACAAAGCCTATGAATTACATTCATTCCACCCAGCAGAAGCTTTTTTTCAGAGGTCCATCATATTACACGAATGTGATATCCTTGTGCTGAAGATTTTAAGAATTTGTAGCTTTAAATTATGTTTCCATTGTTCATCTGAATGATAATTGTCCAGTTGCTGAGATAAGACCTCTATAAAAGAGTTTCTTTGACTGGAGGTATAACATGTCTCTGAAATGAGGTTCCCAACCTCTGTGACTACAGACACAAGCCAAATGGGGTTGTTTCCAAAATATTCTGAAGTGTTAATGGCTAGGAGAAAACATTACTGGGAGTTGCACCCAAGGAAAAATATGACAGAGAGGTATACTTCATAGCCAGATTTTACCATCTTAAATGTACTGTTGCTTAAGGACTAATTCTAATCCTTTTAAGTAATTTCTCTTTAATGATCATGGTACTCAGTAAGATTTTTTTCTGTTTAAGCTGTGGAAGAGAACAAATTTTTCTACTTAACAAAATGCCATCCTGGTGGTAAAATGGTGGCTTTTGATATTCCTTTTTAAATTTCAAGTCCATTAGGACCTACACTTTGTATCTTGGGATACATAGTTTCTTTAATTTCTAGCAGCATAAAATTTGGACTGGCTCCTTCCTTCTCGCTTTTACCTACGTCAACACCATACATCTGAGATTTCAGTTATATGTAGTTTTATAAGACCTCTCAGTTCATAAAGATTCTTATGATAAAGAAAAATTTGGACAATCTAGTTCAATCCTAAATATAAGATATTTAATCCAGTTACTAATATTAGCATAAACATGTTTTCCTGAAGGACATCAGCTCTTTTTCAAAGACCTCATAGAAAGGAGAACCCACAACTTTACTCATCTATGGCTTCTAAATGACATATTTCTTTTCTGTATTTTTTCATCAGCCAGCAGAAGTGACATCTTGTTAAGTGTTTAGTACTACTGGTTTAAAACATTACTACCTGCTGATTCTTAGTTAGGATGCACTGGATTGTAATTTCACATCCAATATGACACAACCATGCTTTGCTGCTCCATTCTAAACTTAGATAAGATTTATTGAATACATCTGTTTTTTCTACAAGATTAATAGCTTCTCTCATAATGGGGTGCCACTAGTACAAAGGAACTAAAGTTGCAGATTAGCTGTTCTTTCCTAATACATGTAAAACTGTAATTTTCCTTCATCCTAGCTACAAGTGATTTCTTTCTCTCTCCCTTACAGGTCTAGATTTTCCTGTAAAATCTTCAGTAGTTTATGCTGATTGTTACTTAGTATCTGTTCACTATTTGTTATATCTTTCTTAAAAATAATAAAAAATGCTTTTTCTTCAGCAGCTGTAACTGGCTGTTACAAAGACTTATAATTTTGTTATTTATTATTATTTATGTAATATATATTATATTGTGCATTGATTATATAAACCTCCTACATTTAGGGGGTTTGTTACTAAATCTCTGTTGGGTTTTTTTTTTTGTACACTTTATTTAACTTCATAATAGCCCAGGTTCTTAAGCAACAAGGGTAAATAAGCATTACTTTCCTATATAAAACCAATATCATCTCCCTCACCTTATCATGTCAGCATCTAAAAGAAAATCATCAAGCTGATTGTGGTAATAAACATTTTGAGGGGATATGTTGAGTTCAAAAATCACACTTCCATTTGTTACTAGGAACATCTAGGTTTATAATAGCAGCAGAATACAAAAAACAAGAGTTATATGGGGGCAGATAAATTGTTCTTCAAGAACATAGCACTTATATTTCCTGGAGTCTTTCCTAAAAGCTCTCTGAACAGATTCTAATACCATTATCCAGATATAATTAAATAACATTGGCTCAGATAGATCAAAGAGCTTGGACTTTGGGGAAAGTATTGCTAGCTAAAGACAATCAAAGTAAAATCGCATAAAGGAAGAAAAAAAAAATAAAAAAGAAATAAAAGAAGAGCTAGTTGTACCTTCTAGAAGAGAGAGGTGGTGTAGGAAACTGTCTGTTCTGAAAATCAATGGGGTTAATATACCTAAATCATTTAGGTCTCAAGCACAGGATTGAATTACTGTAGTCTAATAAGAAATCATGCATCACCCAATCCCCTGGTTACTGCTTATATGTATACCACTTGCCCTAAAGGTGCAGGATTTTTCACCTTCATTTAGTTCACAGTAAAAGAGGTAAACTGAGTTATATTACCTAGCATCTGCTGCAATCTAAAATTGTGCCATGGGCAGTTATTTAATCATCTGACTAATCCTAAATTGTTATTCTGCTGTAGCTTGATCATATGTCTAATCCCAGCAGGATTTTTTCTTAAAAAATCAAGCCTAAAGAGAAAAAAATATATTGGCACAGGATAATCAACTGCTTCAGGTAAAATAATCCTGTTTATGGGTAAAGAGGTTCAGCTGGCTACCATATACATTTTTACCTCTGGATTATCTCTTCTTTTTTCTTTTTCTTTTTCTTATTTCTTTTTTTTATTTTTTAACAGGGATTAGAAATTGAGAATATATGAAACATGTATTGTACCTTCAAAATTGGAAAAGGAGTATTATTCTGGAAAACATCTTAAGGATTAATGTGATAGTTTAGTGAATATCAGTTTATGGTTTTCACTCTTTTTGTATCATTTAGAATTGCAACCTGCATTATGCAGTAAGTAGAACCTCCATTTTCATTAATGTAATCTTTTTTTTCCCTTTGTTGAACACCAGTTTAAATTGATATTTTCATACAATTCACTGAGTGGATGTGTCTGTGTGTGAACATGTACATGGCAGACATCTAGATAGGGATGTCTTGGTAAAGGATGTGATGTCCTACAGAGCTTTAATTCAAGAGAGGTCACCAAATGGTTCCAAAACCCTGCGGACTTGCTCAGGGTTCCCAGCTCATTTATGCCCAGCTATGAAATAAGTTGTCTTTTCATAGGAACTGAGCATAGCTAGGGCATGGATTTTCACACTGGAAGATTGTGAAAAGGAAAAGGGTCACCAACAGGAGAGTAAACACCATAAGATCACTCTGATAAGGAAAGGAATAGGTTAGAGCTTTTCAGTTAGATCATGGTATTGGCTCGAGAAATTTTGAAGGAAAATATCACAAAAGCATATAGCCACGGTAATTGCAAACTCAGAAGACGTTAGGGTAATGGTGATCCCAGCCTTCTGATTTACTGCTGTGGATACTGTGTAAAAGCTTAATTGGGACAAAATATATAAATAAATTAGGAACTCCGATTGCATGTAGATTAACAATTTTTAATGCAAACACTTTCATAGCTGAAACAACTGGAGTTTTGTTTTGTAAAAATGAATTTTCTTTATTTTTTCAGTGTAACTTCATAAGATTTTTAGAGATATAATTATTTTTTTTTAAGAAAGGTATGTGTGCCCATATCTTATCAGTAGTGGAAACAATAGGCTGAGAGAATCCATGCAGATTGAGCTAGTTAGCCATGGGATCCAAACAGAAGATAAATTAGAGTCAAGGTTTAAGTTTCAGGTTGATTGTACCAAATAGTTTTAAAAGATTGGTCAATCACTGTTTATTTTCTCTTCATGCATCTTAGGGTCTTAGTGCCTAACAGGGCTTCTGGTTTACCTTGTGTGGGGTTGGTAAGGGTAGGTCTGCAGGCTAGAGGGAAGGAGGAGCAGCGCTGGAAAAGCAGAATGGAACTGCATCGACAGGCGCACATGGTCAGAGGGTGTGAGGAGCAGAATCCCACGTTCAGACATAACAGTGCAGCAGTGCTGGGGGACGTGGGGTGAAAGCAGCAGGCATGTAAAAGAGAAGGTGAGGGGATAGGGAGGTGTGAGATTTGCCTAGGAAGACTAGACAGAGCAGTCCTGAGGGTGATTAGCCATCGATTTGCCATTGAATTTTAATTAATATTAAGTGATTCTACATGACCTGGGTGTGGAAATTTGAGCTGAAATACCTGAAAAAGTGGTTTATTTAAATCTTTGGAGGTGGGGGGTGGGGTGGGTGGTGTGCAGGTGATCTGATGGCTTGTTCCAAACCTGTTCCAACTGGAGATCTTAGGTTTTCCCTATTGAGTGTTGCCAGGTCAGGTTCATCTTTGTGTTTGACAGCAGCAAAAGCACTTGTTGCTTTGCGGACTGACGCACCCAGATTCTGTTAAGGTCACAGGCTTACCTGCACAGCAGTAGGCAGGGAAGGAGAAAAGGTCTGCAACACAGGTCAAGGCTGGTTTAAAATCCATGGCTGTTTGTTAACAAAACAGGTGTATCTACACAAAAACATGGCAAATCTGTGGAAAAAAGGCACCTTGTACTTTATATATGACTTAAGGGCCTTTCTCGAAGTCAGTAGGATGGTCTAGACTTTATCTTGGTCTTTAATTCACTTGAACTCTGACTTTTTGCTGTCTAATTTTAACTGATATTGAATTATCTAACTTAAAATAAGATCCTAGTTCTTTCATAGTGAAGACAAGAATACAGAGGCTTCACCCGTTCCTTCCTCTCTACATCAAATATAAAGGTGATACTTTAGATATGTGTGTGTTGCGTTTCAGCACAGAATCTAGTTGAGTCAACCAATTTGATATCGTCTGCTGTTATTCCTCCTTTAGTTTTAGGTAGTTTTTTAATGACATTGCTCATGTCAGAGACATTATTTACATCCCTATTCTGCTTTCCTGAGCAAGTGGCGTGATGTGTGTAGCTTGCAAGATCATTTAAAATTATGCTTTTCCAGCCTACCTGGAAAAAAATTGCACTGGGATAACTTCAGCATTTTCTTCTGTAGTAATAATGCATGCTTATTGTTAATGATCTGTGTTATGAGAGCTGCTGAAACAGGAAAGGGATGGTACTTCTTGTCCCAGTCTGAAACAAACATATCAAATACAGCTTTAAGTATGAAGCTTGCACAGGTTGAAGTTTGTTGTTAGAGCATACTTAAAGATAATATAGTAAAGTATAACTCCTGCAGAAAACTTTTGTCCCCCTAATTGTCCAAAGATATTAAAGTCACTTCATGTATGCTTTAACAATCTGCTCAGAGGTTAAATATCCCTCTTGCTGTTTTACAACTACAATCTGTGAAATTTTTGCCCTTCATTGTCTGGAATCTCCAAAGCTTTACAGTATTGATGCTTGTGTTGAATTTTCAAAATTTTTTTTTTGACAAGTTAGTTTCATTGGTAGGTAGAAGCACAGTAAAATTCACAAACTATTTATAACTTACTAAATATTCCACAAGTACTTTCAGAATAGGTTACTGTACAGTTTTTTGATGTTCAACTACTCTTTGTTACCTCAGTTTGCTTACCATTCTAGTTGACTTTGAGCAAAACAATTGTTTTTAAAAAAGAAAAACAAAAGTTAATCTTCCAGTTTTTAAACATCAATCCCCAAACGACTGTGTAACATGTAATTCCTAAAAATAATAAACTCTTTCAGGAGAAATGGTCATTTCTCAATTTACGTTAAACATTTTTTTGTATTTTTAGAAGTTTCTTGCCTCAGGAATTCTGTTTTAATTTTTTTCCTTTGCAGCTTTCTCAGTAAGTACTTTAGCACAGCAGTTAAGCTGTAAATAGGGTTGCCTAGATGAAGAAACTGTTTACACTCAAGTATAGCTCAGAAAGCTGTCACAAAATAAAAGATGGATCACACTCACCTACCTCCCTCTGGATTTTTAGCTAATGAGTTTGTTGCAGAAAGAAGCACTTACCATTTCCTATTCAATTTTTTCCATATATGTATAAATGTTATCTGGGGCTTTTGTCCTAAATTGCTTTGATAAGAAGGCAGAAAGGGGTGCTGTGCAGAAAAACCTCTAATCTCTTCAATCTTGAACAGTGAATTCCATATGCACATTGATAAGCCTTTGGTGTACTGGATGGCTTAGGGGAATTTAAAACAAGCATTTATCTCCTTTTCTGTTAAAGCTTTAGTTGTTTCTCAAATGCTAATGTGCAATAAGTAAGCAAATCCTTTTTCTAACTTTGATAACTACACACTGGAGGTTTCTGAGACAAGTGAGGATGAGACGTTTCAAAATACTAGTGATGTAAATATCCTTATATTTCTTTCTTACCTATATCAAGCAAAACTACATGAAGTACTTATGTATGTGGCTGGTGCTACCATGCTCATCTGTAAATGTGAATAGTAATCAATTAGCTCTACTAAGCAACTGTGGAGCTGAACTGACCTCCTGGCTCATTATGAACCATATGAAATCATGCTAATTTCACATCTTAATTGTATTACGGAAAATTTCAGAACATTTCTGTAGCTTTAAGAATGCAGGGCCAGCTAAGACTACTTGGTTATCTAATCTAAAATTTTATATCTCTGATTCTACTTATATGTTCTGTTTAGCCTAAGGATTTTGTTGAATGAAAACTAGTTCTTAAAGCATGAACCAATTACAACCTGCAAGACCTCAGTCCATGGAACCAGATAACCTTGGATATGTGTCTAGGTCACTTTGTATTAAGACTTTACACTAAATCTTGAAAAATTTGAAGGATCAACACTGTGCCAAAACAATTAGAATTCCCACAAAGATTTAATTAATTTAGGACACTCAACTCTAATGGGTAAAAGGGAGGGAATGGCAGAGATCAAACGGTCAGAAATACCATAGATTCACTACTGGCAGTGTATAGGTTAACTGATATATGTCAAATGATCATAGCAGACTGTCTAGCTTCAAACTTCAGAGGACAGCATAAAACATTACTGCCAGTGAAACCTGTCAAGTAATTCTTTTCCAGACTCAGATGTGGCATGCATCCTAAAGAAATCTTTTCTGATACCTCAAATGAATGATCCAACATTCTCTGTGCTGATCCTCCTTCTGCCACTTCTCTTTGCCCTCAGTAGTGTATCAGTGGGGGACAAAATTTCTTCCTGGCTTGTTGCATATAATGGCTAACAGGCTTGAAGAGAAGATCTTACTTTACCCCGTCTTAGTGTAGCCTACCTAAAGAACATGTAGGGAGAAACGCAAACCAATCTTTTTTCCCCCTAAAACTATGAAATAAAGGGAAAAACAGAGTAACTCAGTGCTGCAAAGAATGATCAAGAAAGTCAAACCTGCCTTTCTTCTCCCTAGCCCATGTAAATATATATATATATATTTGCCACATGTACGTAAGTTACAAGTCCTTGTATATGTGTTTTGTGCTTGAACGTTAACTTAGATATCTTTAGTATGACATTGTGTTATATGAGCATTTAACTTGAATCCAAACGATGTGAGTTCATTACCGCATATACTAAGTCATGTTTGATTTCCAAAATTAGTTTACCTAAAGTCAATGTCTGCCTAGGGTAGCTTATTTTGCCCAGGGTAAGCTAGCCGTGGGTGAAGACAAGTCAGTTCTCCTGTTAGTATTCTGGAGCTGAGTAAACCAAGAAAGTTGAATATATAACATCATGTAAAGTGAAGTCCAGATATCTTTTTGTAATTATTCTCATTGTGTTTTCCTTTGCCTTGAGGTGTGGGGTGCTAGGGTTGTATGCCTGCGGTTGTTTCACCAAAGGCACAAACGGTTTTCTATTCACAGGTGATATTCTGGGTTCTGCGACAGCTTTGTGCTGAGCCCATACTGACACTCTTAGCTATTAGAAATCTCTTTTGGTGTCATTTTTTTCCAAGTCAGAATCTTCCCTTCTACAGATATTTTTTTCCTTTTTGGGTCTTAGATGTGTTTTGCTTATTATAAGGAGATATTTGACCCATTTTATGTTTGGATTTGGATTGGCCATAGTCATTTATCTTCTTTGTTAAAAACTGCCGTATCACTGTGAACTTAATCAGCCAAGATGAATCCTCTAGCAACAGGAACAACCTTTTGAAACTGAGCAGAAAGCCAGGTTCACCTTTTGATTTATGTGGTCTCTCATTCTGGTTAATGCAGACCTTCAAATTACAATGATACAGGATGAAATAACTTGAGCACATCTAAGTATTCTGCAGCAATCCAGTAGTCTGATAGCTGTATCAAAAAGACATAATTTTCTTAGCAAAAGGGAGTGTGTTGATTTCACACCCTCCAAGAACTTATAGCATTATACTTTAACATGTATTCTTATCGCTACACATTTAATATATATGCCAGAATGATCTGCTTTTCTTGTGATTAGCAAATCTATTGTTTTCTGGATCATCGCTTTCAGTGCTCACCCCCCCAACCCCCTAAATTATTAAATTATTGTGGATAATTCAATTTCCTTGGCATTTCTCCAATTTTCTGAGATTTTATTAAAAGTTAATACTGGTGATTCAGAAAGTGTCTCTTAGTGAGTTCCACTTAGAATATTAGGTGGAAATTTGTCTTCAAAAATCTCCTTGAAATGTCTAATGCCTCCTTTGTTACATGATAAGCTTCTGTACCATCTACAGCATCATTTAGAGTGATAAATCTTCCTACTTCATTCCAAAACCAGAGCTTTAGTTTTCTTCTTTTTAGAAAATAAAAGACAGGAGGACTATAGTGTTCTATACATGTCTTCAGCTTTGTTAGTCATTTAAACTTAAGTACATTTTGTTCTCACTTTCAAACTTTGATTTTGATAGTCACTGATCTTTTCTGCATTTCAGTTACATTTTCTGCGTTATTTTATATCTTACAATTTTGTGAGTTTTTTGGTTTTTTGTTTAGAATTTTTTAAGTAGGAAGGCTTATCAGTTTTCCTTAATGTCCTGAATGTTAGTTCATGCTTAAAATTTGTTCCAAGCATATATGTTGATAAAACATTTGGGGTCTTCAAAAAAGTTTCTTTTACACTTCCAAGTGCACATCTTAGATTATCTCATATTTTCACAGTGTCAATGTATGATAAGATCATGTTTTCCAGATTCAAACAGTAACTGATTTTTAGTAAAAAATATCTTCCCCCCCCCCCCATTAAAATGTATTACAACACTAATTTATCCCAAACTGCCACAGAACATCTAATCCCATTGTAGGTAGTTATCATTTTTTTAGAAACTGTTAGGTATTTTTATTACTAAGCTTGTAGAACAACCAGTATGTATCTGAATCTGAAGGCACCTATGATGCTATGTTTATCATCCTATGTAATATGCATGGATGTTATTTTTCAGTAACTGCCTCTCTTTTCGTGGGCATAAGTTGTCCTTGCAAAAAAAGCATACATTCATTGTTTGTGCCTGTTTCACTGCCAAAGTAGAACAGCCATAAAAGTGAAAGAGAGGATGAAATATAGCTGAAAAATAATTTCTACTATCCACATTGAAGAATTTGAAAATAGTACACAAAATATCAAAATGTTTTAGAATGGGAGCTATTAATATTTATTAATTATAAAAATGTAAAAATATGCAACAGAATTATCCTTTCTTTAAGGGTGAAAGATACGTATATGAAAATATGTATATGGCAATGATATTGATTAAACATGCATTTTTCTTACTACATATTAAATGGAAGTTTAATTAATATTTTATATAAGTTGATTATGTTACAAAAACTTAAAGAAAAACTCTAGGGTGATGAAACTTTGAAGCCTGACCGGGGTTATTTCAGTTAAGAGGAAAAATCCTAGTGTATAGAATGAAACATTACTTTTAGAGAAGCTATGAATTTTATCAGATCCTTTTGTGGTTCAGCATAATATAAATCCACAAAATGGGTATCTCAGTGCAAATCTGAGTAGAATTAGACAAGATGGTAAAATTGACATTTTTGTAAAACATTATATCAAAGTTTGGAAGTGCTTTAGGCAAACGTTCTTACACCTTGTGCCCCAGAAATGTAGAAATCCATTCTTCATAGCTTCCTTCCATCATCGCAACGTGCAAGCAGCACATCACAACAAACATGGAGGAAAGCATCTCTACAAGTACATTAAAGGAAAGAAAGTTTGATACTACTGTTCTTAAGATGGAAATGTTGTCATGGATACTGAGTGACCACAACAAAGCTCCTGCTCAAACCTGGATAAGAGTTAATGGTTTGTCCAAGTGTCAGCTACTCCATTATATTTAAAATGAAGTGTAAGCAACTGTGTAAAGTTAGTAGGCGGATGGATTTAATCTTCAAACTTCTTTGCAAGAACAATAGTGTGAACTCTGTTGTAGGACTTCAACAGTAATTTCTGCATGGATTGTGTGGCTGCCCTATTTTAGTATCTGTGTTCATAAGGCATGAAAAGAAGTTGTTATAAAATACTGGATCTGCCTGGTCCAAACATAGAAAACACCAGCCCTAAGCATTTGAGTCCTGCAGGTACCAGTCTCCAATGCTATCCTGGTATAGTAAGAGTCAAACAATTTCGATTTTTAATGTTCTTTTAGTATGAAAAATTCTAAAATAAAATTCTGGAAAAGTGCTTTAATATAGACTAGTGGCAATCCATGCCCCCTCAATGAGGCAGCATTTTCCATTGAGCTTTTATAACATGTCAGATTGTTTTATGTCAAGGTGATTTACTCAGTTAAGATGAACCTGGTCAGATACTTTTTCTCTTGCTCTGCTTTACAGTGCTCTCCTTTACTGTTAAGTCTATGTGTTGGCTGTCCTCATTATACTAGTGACATAGTTGAAACGTGTCAGTTCCAAAGCCTTCTTAATTCAGAAGTAATGGCACAGAAGAAAAAACTACAATAAAAAAAAAAAGAAAACATGACAAAAGGTGAAAAACAATCTCCTTGATAAATGGGAAAATTCAGGAAAGGTGAAAAATACCTGACAACCAGGACCTAATAAAATCTGGCTCATTTAAAGAGAGCTGCATAAACATTTACTTATTCCAATTTCAGTGTTCTATATAAGCATAAGGTTTTAGTTTTAAAATTTTTTATTTTCAAATAAATCATGGGAAAAAAGTCTTTTAATGCTCATTTTTGCATTTTGCTGTCTAGGTTGTACAAAAGCTTGCAAATGAGACAAAGCTCACCCGCTGCTCCTTTTACGGCTCTAGTGGTAGCAATGCTTTGTGTGCCATGTTCTGGAAAATCTATCCTTCGATTTTGCTTTCTGAGGGGAGTCTGTTTATACATGCTGGTCTTTGCAGACAGTTCTCATACACTGAATGAAAAATGCAGAATAAAAGGTGTATCAGAAATTAGGCATTCATTCTCAGATGTGTATAGCAGGAAGAAAAGTTCTCAGGCCCCAGAAACTTCCTGCAAAACCAAGAGCAGATGAATCTACTACCACTGCTAGTAGTCCTACTACTACCCACTTTTTAGCTCTAACTTGATTTGCATTAAAAGCAAGTTACAAAACTAGTACTGTTAGTGTTCATTATGTTTTAATTATAAAGAGAAAAAAGTTGAGGTATGCTTAATTTTTAGGACTTCGTCACTCTCTTTTTTTCCAAGAATGTGCTGAATTGGAGTAGGTTTACATAGCACACAGGAAACTAGCTGTGAGGAAAGGAAATATCTGCATCTAAAGAGAAAAGAAATCCCTTTAATAGACTGAAACTATGAAATACATATATTCTGTGTTTATTTCCATTTGAGAAGCAGACACCATCTTCCTATACCTTCACCCTGCTGGCATGCAAGAGGCTGAATTTCACTTGTAGGTGCTTCCATTTGGCATTTCTTACTCCCTTTCCCCAGAGGCTGTAAGAAACATCTGTTCAGGCAGCAAACACTTCCCAAACATCTGCACGCTCCATGCTGTATATGGTGTGGAGCCACCCCCAAGCAGCTGCTGCTGCCACTTCCCTCCAAAAGCAGTGTGTAGAAGAGGCAGCTGAAGGCATATCTTCTTGTGCATCATCTAGTAGACAGAAAGGAGTCGGTGCTGCCATAGACAGAGGCAAAGGGCCCAGGGAATTCTGTTCCGTCCTTGTAACACTTAATAATAGGCTACCTAGATTACAAATAACACAGCTGACAAGTCTGTTACACACTGGACTAGCATCTAGAAAGCTGCCTCTCAAAACTTGGACATTAAAGAAAGTCCACTGGCTTTCAGGCTGCCAAGACCATCCCCCTGCAGTTGTTATTTTTTAATGAGAAAAAAGTCAATCACACTCTGAATGTCTTCCTAAGACTTGGGACCACTTCTTTCTCTTTTATGAGATGGTCTTCAACATGAGGCATTAGAATTTCCAAGGCAGCGGGCTAATTATCTTGCTGTAAAGCACCAGCTTTGATGGTTGGCTGCACTCTTTTCTGACATTGTAAAAGTTATACAAGTAGGTCTCAGTAATGTTGGTAGAAAATGTGTGCATAGCTCGAGGACAGATTATAGTCTTTGTCTTGTAGGACACAAAAATAATTGAGACTCTGTTGTCAAGACCTGAGCTTTTCTTTGAGTGTTAATGTGTTTTGGCAAGACATGTCAAAACTATATCTCATATTGAAAGACACTCATCCTGGAATGTTAGATAAGAACATGCAAAATGCACAAGCCACCAAGCAATTCATATCTCCACCATAGCCCAAAAGCCATTTTTTTCAAGCGAGTTCAGCACATTTCCATTGATAAACTAGTGATTATCCTTGAAGATTACAATACTTCTCTGTGCTGAACAGTTATCACTAAAAGAAAGTTTCAATTGCACTTTTTAAATAATTATTTTTTATCTCAAAAGAAACATAAATGTGTTATGCACAACAATTGTACCCTCATTTTTCATTAAGAAAAATACTGTACCAATATTTCATACTGTTTAAAGAACAATGTGGGTCAGGTTTTTTTAATTCAAGTTCCCTTTGAAATCTGTGAGTTTTAAATGTTTTAAGTGTTCTTTTTACTCCTTTCAAAGAATAACTTTGTGCAACAATTGGTTTAACTCTATGTATGTGGAACTCTTACCGCTGTATTTTATTTGTTTCTGTATTAGATTCTTCATCTGGTTTTTGCCGTGCGTATGCAATACAGTCAGTGTTATGGTGGATTCTTGGTGTTATCCCCAGGAATCAAGAAATCACTGTCTCTGATTCTGTTCATTCTTTGTCAAGCAGATATTATTTTAAATTTTCGAACAACATATGTCAGCAAGTCTGGCCAAGTTATATTTGAAGCAAGATCTATTTGTATCCACTACGTGACTACCTGGTTTATCATTGATTTAATTGCTGCACTTCCTTTTGATCTTCTTTATGCTTTCAACGTCACTGTGGTAAGTAATTACCTGTCTTTTTTATTTGTTCTTTCTTCAAGAGGGGTTTTTGGTTTGGTTTGGTTTTTTTTCCAGATCTGGAGACTAAAACTGAATGAACTAAAATACCGTGGTGTCTTTTTCAGCTTTGTAGTATATTTTCACATTGGACACTGAATGGATTAATTTAATGTAATTGTACATGTTGATTGAAAGAATTACAAGATTGGGTGTCAAAGTGGCCATTCATTATCATGAAAGACACATATATAACATCTTTTTTAAATTCAGTTATCCTTACTTTGTAAACAGTCACACCTATGGTAGCTTCATTTTTACTTACTGTACTCAAATACATGTCCCTATGGCTTTTGCTCTCCTGTGCTGTGTAAGTTCAATTAATTTTTCAGGACCCATAAATTATTACTGTGGTAAAGTAAATCATTGCTATCGTCAGTATGGTCATCATTCTTCACTCAGCTGGGAATCTTCTTTCTCTTTACCTCTGTATTCTAGTGCAAAAATTACAGCATGATCACCAAATTTTGTGTCTTCTAATATGTGCTGCCTAACAGTTGTCATTGGCTTTGGCTTCAACTTCTCTTTTTTAGGAATATACTGAAAAAAATGCTTAAGCTGCTTTGAAAAATGTATGACTCTAATGTTTGGTGATGTCACAATCATGATAAGTTACATTTGTATTGGTTTATTTATGTGAAGACAAAGGTTTTTCTTCTGATAGCCCTATTAGACTTAATAGAGTAAGAATCTACTAAGAAAAAAAACCAAAAACCAACCAACCAAACAAAAAGTCCTAAACACCCCCTCCCTCTCCAAATCAGAATGTTTAATTTTGGAGGAAAAAAAAAAAGTTGGCAGAGGTTTCTCTATTTTGTGGATTTTCCACATAAGAGACTTAGGCTTTTAAGCTGCCCACTTTCTAATTCTCAGAATTTTGATCTTTTGTGAACAGATGTACTGAATCTCATTTTCATTAAATGTGAGTTACAGGCAAGTACATAGATGATAGGATAGAAACATATCAGAAAAAAAACATAGGAAAACACTAGTTAGGAAGCCTCCCATGTAAGGTATCCTCTCCAGTTTTATCATTTTATAACATTTCTTTCAATGATTTCCCTTTTCACTCCATTTGTTACATTGAGAACCATCAATCTGATGCTAGTACAGTAGATTTCAAAACCAGATAGTTAATGATTCAACATTCTTCAATCACTGTTTTTCATAACCAGTGGGTAATCTATTTAAATACATTACTATCTCAGTTTATCCCTCATATTAAAACCAAACAGCCCGCATTACTCAGTTGCTTTAATTTCCACTAAGAAATTTTCATTGAATGAACGAAGTTCGATCTTTTCCTTCAAAGAGAAAATGAAATGGGAAGATTGATATGCTTTCCTTACTGAGTTCTGGAATTGAAAGTATCATCCAATAATTATTTTTACAGTTAAAATATTATTATATTAAAAATGCTGCTATAATATGATTAATACACATCTCCTGTCTGTTGTACCTTTAAATATTTTTCCCTAATAAGATCATTAGTATGGTGACTAAGAATATCCAGGGACATTGAAAATTCGCTCTGTTAGTAGTGGATCCTTAATTAGATAATTAATGATAGATTAAGTCCTAACATTAAGCCCTAACTAATATACAATATATAGCCATGTTGATCTCATAATTAACACTGACTGACAGGCATAGCTCCCTGCATGCTCCAAGAGTTAAATACGTTAAGAGTTTTTGCAAGGTCCAATCTGCTTCCTTCATTTGCTTTGGCCCAACTTTGGTAGCTAGCTGCTCTATGGTAAAGACCACTACACAGCAGAGAGCCAAGGGCCAACCCTCTCTTCTCTCTGGTAACTGAGAACAAGTCAGTTGGACTTGCATCTGGGAGCCTGCACCCTGCATTCACCCCAGCAAACTCGGTTGTTTTGTTCTCTGTATGATTCCTCGATGGGGACCAAGTGCCTTACTATATCATATTTCCTCTCGTGGCATGACTTGGCAATGGTTAATATAATCCTCAAGATAACAAAGACTATCAACTGTTTCAAGAGCGGGGGGAGGTGTTAATCACATTCCACTGTTTTCAGACTTTATGATTTAATCAGCCATTTCCTCATGTCTATTCTCAGATTTTCACTCCATCGACTCTCAGATGTTGCCTCAACAGAACGGTGAGAAGGGGCATCAGGGAGCATCTCATTCCTTTGCTGTTCAGGCCCCGGCACAAAGGCCAAACCTTTAGGGATGCTCTAAATTCTGCAAGCTATAGGTATAGTGCCATACATACCTATGTATGTATGGCACATAAACGTCATCCTCCAGTTGGAGATTTGTGAAGTTAGAGTGCATGAAAAAGCTGTGGAGTCTCTTGCCATCCTTGGAGATATTTTGAAAGAAAAAAAGTGAAACTTTATGAGTTGGCTTTACTGCCTTTACACCTTATAGGTATTCTGCCCTACCACGAAATTGGTAACTCTTTGGATGTCTGACACCTCAGGCATGTTCCTGCCTAACCTCAGTGCCTGCTGAGACCCCAGCTCCTTCCATCCTTGTATTCATCTGGCATAAAGGATCCCTTAATCTGCAGAAATGTGGTGTGAAATACTGCCAAAGTGAAAAACAGGCCATTAAGCACTAGTGATAATGATTGAATTTGCTCCTCTCTGATTAAGTATTGGTGGTTATGGAGTATCATCTTTTAAAGAAAAACAGCTAACCAAGCAGACAAAAACTATTAAAGATCCCTGCCACTAGTCATTTCTTAAAATGTGTCATGCTTCTTTATTAATTCCTTTTTGCCATAGGAGATGATTCTTCCAAGCAGAGAATTTCATCACTAGTTTGTAGCAACTATTTCGCAGTACATCTCAGCACTATGCTATGATTGAGTTTGTTTTAGTTTTAGATAAAATTCTGTCTCTGTCATTTTGACAGAAAAAGGTTAACCCAGCTAGTCTGAAACAATTAACCAAATGGAAAATTTAGATGGTTTTATATCTGTGGGCAAAGCAAAATCTACACAAGCACGAGTGCTGACTCCTCATTTTGTCTTTCTAAATTTGTGACATAGAAGAGAAAGCTGCCTGATGGCATTTCAGGTCTTCCAATGACAGACTGGACAAAAAACAAGAAGTGTTTTTGGCATGACTAATGAGAAAATTCAGTGCAATTATATATGATTAATTACAATTGTGATCAAATTTCTGCAGAAATTATTTTGAAATGAGGTGGTCTTTAGACCTTAAAATGAAACATGTCTCCAGGTTAAAAAGAATGTTGTGATATATGATTTGCTGTTTTTATATCTATCAGTATTCTTTGACGTAATAAAAACAGCCAGAATTAGTCAAAAGTGATAACTGGCAGGGCACACTTATTATTTTAACAGTCCTTTTGAAATTTCTTATTTGTAAGAATTTGTAATAATTTCACCTAAGTCATCATTATTTGGTTGTGATGTGGTAGAACGTAGGCATCCATGTAAAGATGAAGGCTCCAATGTAAAGGCCATAGCACATGTACAATCTTTATATATATAATCATTATACATATGTTTATATATTACTACAACACAGTGAAGAGTCAGTCATGCAGAGGGACCCCTTCATGTCAAGAGTGCAACAGAACCATGTTTGATTCAAACAAGCTGATGAGAGAGAATAAAAGGAGGCTTTGGGAAATGAATTACCACAAAGAAAGAGGCAGTTGCTATATTTTAATAGTTATATTGTATTAATGCAAACATGGCAACTCCTTCAAATATTTTGCAGCCTTCTGCTCCAAACTTGCAGATATTCTGGTGCTTAAGGCCACAGCCACAACTAATTTCACTGACATATTGTAGATGACGTAAGATGGATAAAAGAAATCAGAGAAGATCCCGTAACTGCTTATGTGCTCTAATGTCAGATCTTATTCCTGACAGCAGTGAACTTCAAAGTATTTTAAATAAGTGTCATGTTTTTGTTGATTTGCTTTTTTCCCCTGCTATGTGCTTGAGAAAAATGTAAAGGTTCTTGAGAAAAAATCAATGAGATAATGGGCAGTAAATACTGCATGAAGAAGCTCATGGGAGAATTACTTATGCACTATCAAAACTGTAGCAGCAAAAAAAAAAAATGTTTGTAGATTTATTATTTTCTTTTTTACAGGTTTCCAACCAACTTAATCCCTGAGACCGGAATAAAATCAATGAATTGTTAAGTCTTTGTGAATATTTCTAAAACACCCCATTTTAGATAATTTATCGGTCAGCCTGGACCTGGCTGATAGTGAATGGACACCTATAAAATTAAGATTTCAAATTACTAGTTTTGGTAACAGAAAGGCTTAGCTTCATATTATTCTGGATTAGCAAAAGCAAAAAGATGCTGATCGAACTGTGCTTTTAGACATTCTTTTCAGAGAACTCATTACCGTGGTCTGGGAAGGCTGTGGGAAGACATGTCAATTTTGATCTTATTTTTCTGGCTGATGGATTTATCCTGTATCAGCCAGGTACCTAGCAGAAATTAATCCTAGTGTCTCATTAATGAAGGATTAAAAAAAGGTTACTGTTAATGAAAATTATGCATATTTAATCTTCAAAAAATTAAATTAAAAATATTTGGGATCCTCATCTGCCTATTTTTTGCTAACTCTGCCCAACAGCTGAAACATAAGCCAGGTATACTCCATGAAAAACTGGGAGCTGTGCACACTCTGATGTGGATGTAGGTTGGAGGGTGCTTTGGAGGGGATGGGGTCATCCAGAGAGTGCTTGTTTTGTGCATTGCTGCATCTCCTCTAGGGCCAGAGCCTATATACTTCATAAACTGATGTATACTTAGGGTGTTGAGCAGAATATGTGTTGATTTTGCCACATGCACTTGAAAGGCAATAGTATTTTAGGTAAGGAATTTGAGAAGTAGTATTAGAAGTTTTAATACAAGCTTTCCTGGACTCTCAATTAGTACAGAGCAAAAATATGTGCCCAGGCCCCTGAACACAGGTTTAAATCTGAAGAACAAATCTGAGCCTCCACTCACTTCTTTGCTTCATTGTTCTTCAAAATATCTGCTATAATTACTGCCTCTTCCAGGCTTAATTATTAAGCTGGTTTCCTCTCATACATAGATGAGTTAGTCTTACTGTTTGGCTGTTAGCAGAAACTGAATATCATCGTGTGCTTGAATAGGTTTATTTTGTGGTTTCATACTGGAATCAAATGAGCATTGGTCAGTTTGACAGTTATATTTGTCTTCTAGAGCAGGGAAGGATCTATTTGTGCACAAACACAAATTTTTAAGTTAAATCCAGAAGAAGACATGAAAAACAGACAAAATGACAGATCTCCCAGTGTTTCAAGTTTGTTTGGTTTAAATCAGAAATAATAAATATGTCTGTACACAGCAAAAGTAAACACTTTTTTTTAAGCATCTGCTTTGCTATTCTCTGCTGTCTTAGATTTGGTCTAAGCATAATATGCAGCTATGTAACTGAATGAAAAGTGGGCAAAAATTCTCAGAGATTTAGGAGATAGAGTTTCCTTTCACTGAAGCAAGAGAAGTGTGCGACAGAAGTCAACTGCTGACAAGTTCTCTTCTCTCCCTGTTCTCCTAGGTTTCCCTTGTCCACCTCCTAAAGACTGTGCGATTGCTACGCCTCTTGCGTCTCCTTCAGAAGTTGGATCGTTACTCCCAGCACAGCACAATTGTCCTCACGCTTCTCATGTCCATGTTTGCCTTGCTTGCTCACTGGATGGCCTGCATTTGGTATGTCATAGGGAAAAGGGAGATGGAACAGAATAACCCCCTTACCTGGGACATAGGTAAGTTCTTCTTTCCCCAATATGCTTATGTACATGTGCATATATATATGCATATATGTGTGTAAATATATAAAAATACATGTATAAGTCACTTACTAGTTCCTTTTTTGTTTAATCTTACACAATCATTTAGTGCTGTTTGTAGAGAAAAAGAAAAGACTGGTGCTCTGAATTTTGGGTCAATCTGAAAAAAAGAGGGCTAAAATGAAAAGAAAATGGGAAAAGTAGAAAAAAAAGTGAGATTTTTTAAGAGTGATTCAATGTGTAGAAGAGTAGATGAGAAATTTCATCTTGTTTTTGCAAATTAGGCAAATTCTTCAACAGAGACATCCCTTGAGTGTGCTGATTATTCCTTACTATACATTGAAACAGATAGGCACTGAAATGCCTTCAAGTTAAAAACTCCCTTCGGAAATATTGTTTAGCTTGTTTGCAGGCTTTGCTCTTTTGCACAGCAGATGAGGTGTTTATCAGTGGAGAGATGGTTTTGGAATGCTCAGTTTTCATCCAATGTCTAGTTTCTACCCCAGCCTTCATTCTGATTTCATTGAGTGTTCCAGATTGACTCTAGGTTTTAAGCTTTTCCTTTTTTGTTTAAGGTTTATTATTATTTCTAAGGGTTGTACCCATGTGTAATGGTACAGTGGGGAAACAATATACCATGTATAGGAGCCTGGCATCATCAGGTACTTGTGTGCTGTCGAAGGTGTGTTACCTGCTAGTGCAACAGCTGATACTCCACATCTTCCCCCATGGATCATGTAACATGGGTCAGTAGAGGTGTCTTTCCCTTCCTGTCTTTCTCAGATGTCATATCAATATCAAACATCCCTTTTTCTGCCTTTTCTTTCTGGTTCCTTTTGTTCTATCTTTTTAATTCTACTTGTATTTACCTTCAGCCTAATTCTGCTATATGTTCATGGAATCAGGGGAGGAAACAAGGCCAGTGATAAAATTAACTAGAAGGAGGAAGCCCTGCTAGTTTTCTTTGTGCTGTTAGATACTAAAGACATGATGAAAAAGCATATGAGTAATTTAGAATATATAAGTTATCTGTGAGAGGAAAAGAATGCACATGTGTCTCTTTCATAAACAGTGTTTAATGGTGGGACAGAGTTTCCCAACAGGAAAAATGTTTGGGGGCTGGGAGGGAATGGTGCAAACACCTGTGACAAAAGCTCAGTGACATGTATTCAAACTGCAGTATGTCCTGTTCTTATCTCCTTTAATTTCTTTCTTGTCTCTTAACCCCATTAAATATCTAATAACAACAAGTCTGAAGGAAAAATGACAGGTATGGTTGAAGTGCCTGACCTCAGATGAGGTGAGGATGCTGGATCAGGAAGAGGGAAAGAAGAAAGTTAAGTCCGATAAATACATCTCTCCAGTTTGTCCATAGGTTACTGAAAGCTTTGTGGAGTCTTTTTATTCTTTTAGTTGGTTGTTTATTTCTCCTTCCCTTTGTAAACCAGGTCTGTGACCTGCTGCTGAACTCCTCATAGAGTGCAAACCTCTTAAAGAAAAGACTGCAGCTGTAGGGGAGAATATACAAAGAAAGCCCACTGTGCACAAATTGGTCAAATACTGCTAACAGAAAAACAAATCCAAATAATAATAGCAATAAATAAGAGTCTCTGTGGCGGGGAGTAGCTATGAAGACACGTTGTCAGCTTATGTAGGCCACAAATGATAGCTGATTTCAAAGCATTCATTGCAGTCCCAGTGATGAGGATGGGCTGCATCCTTGCTTCCCCAGTGGGGCTGCTGGCAGTGCTCCCCATGCAGCCTGTCCCTCTCTCTTTTATTTATTTTATTTATTTTGTAGTGGTTGGAGGGGACCTCCACAGGTCATCTCGTCCAACCCCACTGCTTGAGCGGGCACACCTAGAGCAGGGGGCACAGGAGCACATCCAGGTGTGTTTTGAATGTCTCCAGGGAAGGAGACTCCACAGCCTCCCTGGGCAGCCTGTTCCACTGCTCTGTCACTCTCATGGTAAAGAAATTTTTTCTCATGTTTAGGTGGAACTTCCTGTGTTCCAACTTGTGCCCATTGCCCCTTGTCCTGTCATTGGGCACTACTACTGAAAAGAGCCCAGTCCCATTGTCCCGATACCCACCCTTTAGATATTTATAGGTATTGATTAAATCCCCACACAGTCTTCTCTTCTCCAGGCTAAACAAACGCAAGTCTCTCAGCCTTTCCTCATAAGTGAGATGCTCCAGTCCCCTGGTCATCTTGGTAGCTCTCCGCTGGACTTGCTTAAGCAGTTCCCCATCTCTCTTAAACTGGGGGCCCCAAAACTGGACAAAGTACTCCAAATATGGTCTCACTAGGGCAGAGTAGAGGGGGAGGATAACCTCCCTCAGCCTGCTGGCCACACTCCTTTTAATGCAGCCCTGAATATTGTTGGTTGTCTTGGCCACAAGGGCACATTGCTGGCTCAGGGTCAGCTTGCTGTCTACCAGCACTCCCAGGGCCTTCTCAACAGAGCCGCTTTCCAGCAGGTCAGTCCCCAGCCTGTACCGATGCATGGGGTTGTTTCTCCCCAGGTGCAGGACCTTGCACTTGCTCTTGTTGAATTTCATGAGGTTTCCCTCAGCCCAGCTCTCCAGCCTGTCCAGGATTTTCCCTAAGCCAAGGCCACATTCAGGAAATTCTCCTCATATCGTCTGGGGCTCTTGGCATTTGTTACTACGAATATATTCACTTTCACCCCTCAGATTTGTCCTCTCTTGACCGATGGCGGTAATAAGCAAATGTCCCAACAACCTCATTGGAACCAATCCCAGTTTAACTGGAACGGAACCATTTCACAGAAGTCCCATTTGCATCTCAGTGTTGTATCAGGGTTATCACACACTGATCATTTTCTAGTGGGTTTCCTAGGCAGGAACTGCTCTTAACAGCCTCTCACCACTGGCCCTTCTCAACGTGAGACATTGCAGCTCCCCAGTGGATGGGCCAAGGCACTTCTTAACAGTGTGTACACTTAGGCTTTTGCCTCCTACATGGCAAAAGGGCTTACAGCCTGATTTTATTTTAGTTTTTTTTCCAAAAAAAATGTTTCTATATTTTTTTCTAGAAAGCTGTTCTACCACCTTCATGGATAGTCTCTAAAATATTTACATGCTATAAATGTATAATAAAAATTACACTGCAATGACTCCTGCAAAGCTCCTATAGATATTAGTTCTGTATATGTCAGAATGGTTATTTCTAAAGTTCTCTCTAGCACTAAGTTAAATATTTTATGGCTTTGGGGATTTGCTTGGGGTTTTTTTTGGGGGGGGGGTTTGTTTGTTTTTTTTAAGGGAAACAGTTTTAAAATGTTAAAGCATTAGAAATTAGTCTTAAAAAAAAGGAGCTCAGAAAACTCCAGGTACCTGGCATGAAGCCACTATTTTGTAAAGACCACTTCAGCGCTGATACAATTTCTGTTTAAGCTTATGTGTCACATATATGAACAGAAAAATAAAATTCTGTAATTTCTTCTCAGTGCAAATCCTATTGCTTTCCACATGCAAAATATTTGCTGGTGAAACACAATGAATTTAAGTCTTGATTCTCTGTGTGCTATAATTTTTGCTACTCTGCTGATACACAGCTGATTACATCTAGCTAGCCTCTCTTTTCACCTTAAGAAAACTTTAAATGACCAGTCCGCTACACCTCACAGCATCCATGTAGGCAGTTTACTGAAGGGAGAACAGTAGGTGTGATTTAGGGTATGAGTGATTAAGCAAAGTAAAATGAAATCTGGACATCATAATAAATCACAGGCAAATAATGCACACAGGAGAAATCTTGCTTTGGGTATAATAAAGGCAGTGTTTTGTAAGTCACTGAGGATATTCTGTTCTCCATTATGATGGCCTCAGCTGAAAATTTTTGTGCAGTTTTGGAGAGCATGTAGAGAAGATTTCTTACTGCAGGCAAAGGAGAAGAATATGATCCTTAGTCTTGTATTCGCAAGTTTCAATTTTTAAACTTTGAATTTTATTACATTAATATCAAAACTGGAGACTCAAGTTTCCATCAACAGATCGTATACAAAGTTCATTCCAGGCATTAGGAGGCTTTCTAATTGGCAGCATTAAAAAATACAACGCAAAAATTAGAATTCCTACATTTTTTTACTAAAAGGAATGTATGTGTCCCTTGGAAAGTATGCTTTTTATTCTTTGCTGGAGTATCTCAGGTGGTGTCTGCCTGAAAAACTGGTACCCTGGGTTTGGATGCTGCAATGCATCCATTGTAAACAGCTGAAATATAGGGATGAGTTTGTTCTAAGAAACAAAAGACATGCCTGGGATGAAAAGAAGGTTTCTTTGCTGTTTATGTTTGCTTCTGTTTTGGAGGGGAGAGGCACAGCAAGAAAAAAGCTTTTAACAACCTCCTTACTCCATTTAATACTTCCTCAGAAAGCCTGTGGCACAGATTTCAAGACTTAGGTTTTGCTAACCCTTAAAGCAAACATTTTAAAGCTGCAGTACTGTTAACATAATACTTTGGACCTTGCTGTGCCATCAGATATGCATCATAGCCCAGATCTCATGACATTGACTTTAGTGGGAGTAGCTTTTGCATCTGTGTATCTATTTCTCTGGCTAATTTAAACAAATGAGGTGCTTAATTTGCATTTGGATTGGGGCAATGGGAGTGATAAAGTTCTCCCTGTGAAAGTACCCAGAACTGAAAAGTGTATTTCCTTTGTTCTTGCTGGGTACTAACTGTAAAGTTTATTTCATTTTTTGTCCTTATTCTGGCAACATTCCCATTGCAAATAATTTTAAAACATGGTTACATTCACAAATTTAGCTATGTGGTTGCACAATGAGAAAGATGTATTCTCTGGGAATATTATTCATGAACTCTCATGATGTGGTGGCATTGGGACATAAGCAGTGTAGTATAATAAAATCTGCATCTCTTGCTTAGCTCTAGTATTGCTATTTAACTGATTACATGAGGTATTTGGAAGATATGCAGTACAGGCACTGTTTTCAAGTGCTAGAAACCTTTACCTCAGCAAGTTCCCCCATCTCAGGAAACAGTTGTTCCACGTGCAGCAGCTTGACTCTAACATCTGATAAAAACATGACTCCTGGACTGGTCATTCCCAACCACCTGAGGCAGTGGGTACACTCCTTGCCATGCTTTTTCAGGTCTCTCTCTGTTACATTCCACCTTGTTCCCCCCATTTGTTCTCACTGGTTGAAACAGGTGTTTCTCTGAGACATGGCATGATTTTTCAGCAACATATAAAAATAAGATTATCTTTCTGTTAGCTGACAAGGAGTAGAGGCTAAACTGTGTTGAGGTTCCCTGCTGATCCTACTCTAATTCTGTTGACTTGAATACATTGGCTCTCATTTCTATAGGTTTAACTGGTATCAGATTTAGGCATAGGTTCTTTATTTGCTGTCTGCTGTTTTGAATTGGTATATACTGAGCTATTCCCCTTCAAGTTCTTATCAAATATGAGAAATGACTTTTCGATCTGTCTCTACGGGAAACAGATAATATTGAAAATGTTTCCTGTTGCTAAAGGCATTCATTCTGTGAGAACCATACGAGCTGTTGAAACTCAGCTGTCTTGAGTGTAGTGAGGAGATTAAGAGAAGGCCAAGAGTCAGGATGCTAGTTTCGTTAGATAGTCAAAGCTGTCAGGTATAATTTGTGTAATTGTCTCAAAACAAGATTCTTTCCTGTCCACCAGAAATTCAGTTGCAACTTTTTATTAGTCCAGCCACAGTAACACTTACAAACATTCTGACTATGCAGAAGTTGTTATCAAAGCAAAAAAGAAAGAAAGAAAGAAAGAAAGAAAGAAAGAAAGAAAGAAAGAAAGAAAAGAAAGAAAGAAAGAAAGAAAGAAAAGAAAGAAAGAAAGAAAGAAAGAAAGAAAGAGAAGAAAAGAAAGAAAGAAAGAAAGAAAGAGAAAGAAAGAAAGAAAGAAAAGAAAGAAAGAAAGAAAAGAAAGAAAGAAAGAAAGAAAGAAAGAAAGAAAGAAGAAGAAAGAAAGAAAGAAAGAAAGAAAGAAAGAAAGAAAGAAAAGAAAGAAAGAAAGAAAGAAAGAAAGAAGAAAGAAAGAAAGAAAGAAAGAGAAGAAAGGAAAGAAAGAAGGAAGAAAGGAAGAAGAAAAGGAAGAAAGAAAGAAAGAAAGAAAGAAAGAAAGAAAGAAAGAAAGAAAGAAAGAAAGAAGAAAGAAAGAAAGAAAGAGAAGAAAGAAAGAAAGAAAGAAAGAAAGAGAAGAAAGAAAGAAAGAAAGAAAGAAAGAAAGAAAGAAAGAAAGAAAGAAAGAAAGAAAGAAAGAAAGAAAGAAAGAAAGGACCTGTTATTTTATAGAAGATAAAAGTGTATGTGTCTACTTTGGGAGAAGCTTTAAAGTCAGGTCTGTAAAGAGTAGGCTTCAGCTATTTAAATCTTTATTTCAATAAAATACCTCCACTCTCATCTCAGGATTTTACTCATTTTCTGTTAGTTTTGTAATTTACAGCACTGCTGATAACAAGAGCTCAAGCATGACTGAACCACTGTATTTTCACATACTCTGCAACATAAAACTTCCCCCACACACTTTGTTTATCACACACTTGAAGTAAGAGCCTTTAAAGGGACTTGGAGGCCTGACTCCCAGTGAAGGATTTATACCCTGAATTAGCTCTCAGGGCAATGGGAGGCAGATTTAGGTGCAGAATGAGGTGATAGCACCTAAGTGGAACCAGTAGAAAATGCTGAAAATAGGGTTTTGCCTTCAGGCCCTTTCACTCGAGGTTTATATGCCTCACATTGGGCTGCCAGGAAGTTATAAGCCCTTTTCACAGGTACTGAAGGTCATGTATGTTTCATGTAATGGAATTTAACATAGAAATCCCTCAGATATTGTTGATCCAAACTTCTAAACCTGGCGGTGTTGAGTTTTCTGAAAGTTTACCTGTTTTTGCACAGTGTTACACCTGTGCTAGTAAGGATTGCCTCTTTCTGCAGCAATTCATGGACTCCTCTGAGTCTGCAGAAGCAGCTTGGGGTTATCTCCATCTAAAGCACAGATGTGAAGTAGGTTGTTCTGGTGAAAAACAAAACAAGAGGCCACTGGGGTTTTTTGGCCACAGAAGGATGGAGTGGCATTGTTACCAAAATTCATTCTTCTTCAGCATGGCGTTTGGGTATAGAAGACACAGGGACAAGGCAAATCTCTTACAGAGAGCACCATATCCTCATGTATGGTTTACTTGACTCAGCATTCTCCTGGTTATTCTTTTCTGTCCAAAACTGATGTGATTTCAGCAGAGGAATGGCCACTGCCTGAGTCTCTTTACAGAGTCTCCAGTGAAGCTTGAGATGAAGGCTTAGACTCTCCAAGGCTGAGAAGAACAGAGATCTGAAGTCTTTCATGTTTCTTTTTACCAGTGAGGTATTAGGTGAAATGGCAATCCACATACTCACTCATTTGCAATTAGATTTGTTAGAGCTATACAGTGATGGGTGAGAGAGGAAGATTTCACAACTACCTTCCCCGTGGAGTCCTTCAGGGGATTTAAATGCAGGGTCAAGGTGGCTGAAGGATCCCCACTGGGTGCAGATAGGAGACATGCTCTGAGTGTTTTGATCATGCAAAGGTCAAGGAATCATAGAATAATTAAGGCTGGAAAAGGCATCTAAGATCATCAAGTCGAGCTGTCAGTACAACACCACCATGCTTCCTAAACCATGTCCTGAAGGGCCACGTCTACATGGTTTTTGAACACCTCCAGGGATGGTGACTCTACCACCCCTCTGGGCAGCCTGTTCCAATTATTGACCATTCTTTCAGTGAAGAAATTTTTCCTAATATCTAATCTAAACCTCCCCTCATGCAGCTTGAGGCCGTTTGCTTGCATCTATCACTAGTGACTTGGGAGAAGAGACCAACACCCACCTCGATACAACCTCCTTTCAGGAAGTTGTAGAGAGAAATAAGGTCTCCCCTCAGACTCCTCTTTTCCACGTTGAACAAACCCAGTTCCCTCAGCTTCCCTCAGAAGACTTGGTCTCCAGACCCTTCACCAACTTTATTGCCCTTCTCTGGACACACTCCAGCACTTCAATGTCTTTCTTGTAGTGAGGGCCCCAAAACTGAACACAGTATTTGAGATGCGGCCTCACCAATGCCAAGTACAGGGGCACGATCACTTCCCTGCTCCTGCTGGCCACACTGTTCCTGATACAAGCCAGGATGCTGTTGGCCTTCTTGGCCACCTGGGCACACTGCTGGCTCATGTTTAGGCGGCTGTCAACCAGCACCCCCAGGTCGTTTTCTGCTGGTCAGCTCTCCAGCCACTCTTCCCCAAGCCTGTAGCGTTGCATGGGGTTGTTGTGACCCAAATGCAGAACCTGGCACTTGCCTTGTTAAAATTCATGCAGTTGACTTCATCTCATTGATGCAGTCTGTCCAGCCAGTGGCATTTCTGACCTGATGCAGAAGTTGGCTGATACTGACTATCCAAAATGTAGGTGTCTAATGTCTTAGATGCAAGCTTTAGGTTAGACTCTTGAGCTTGGGTGCCTAAATTCTGCTGAAGTCCTTTGTGGCCCCCTGGTAGCTTCAGTCTAGTCAGAATTTCATAAGTCAGCATCAAGCTCAAATATCCATTAAGAGAGTCATTGCCCTGTAAATCTCTTGAGTTTCAACAGCTTGGGAAATTTTTGGTGCCAGACATCAATGGCTAGATGGGACAAAAGAGTTGGTATCAAAGTTGATATTGAGGTTTAGTTTTTATTTTTCTTTTTTAAATATGAATTGTCTTAACTATTAATGATCCCAGATCATTCCAGCTCTGCCTCTGTACAAAAATTCCATTAGCGAGTTAACAAATTTGGTTTAGAATGTGATATGAGCAGTTTTTACCAAATCCAAGTGTTCAAAAATCAGAAAAAAATAAGTAAAATAATAATGAGATTTTTAAAATGTGTAACTGTCAGTCTGCTTTTGAACCCTCTGAAATTCCTATTTTCAACATATTCTTAGCAACATTGGTAATCGGGAACTTAATTTTTAAAAGTTATGAAAGCTGGGATTTTGTGATCACAAATCTCCAGGTACAGGGGCTATCAGGTAGATCAGCTAACAAAAGACATGGTAAAATTATAGTGCTAAGGAGTGATCAGGTTTTGGACTGAGGTTGTGTGAGTGGTCAGCGCATGCAAGTACGTGTACCTACTTCTGGATTCCAGATGTACCTTGTGGAGTTTGACTCTGGACCTAAGACAAAACAGCTTGTAGTAATTACAAGTGTTCAGTTTAATAAGATCTAATAGTAATCAACTACAGCTGGAGTCTTTGGAAAGACTGCAGCTGGCATCTGCTCTTGTGCTGCCAGGCAAGCAGCAAGGTTCAGCCCAGGTCCCCAGCACTCCCTGGTCTGTTTCAATCACGTCTGTCAAGGGTGGGAACAGAAGTTCAGTTTGTTTTGTTGCACTGATAGAACTAAGTGGATCCTCTTCACTTCCAGAAAGAGTTCTTGTAAATTTCCAAGACTCTTGGCCAAGAAAACTGTATTCTACTCTAAAATATTGGTGTAGTTTCACTGCTCCAAACACACACATCCATCAGATTAGAATTGGCATGTGTAGATTTATGAATCCTTGCAGGGGAGGAATGAAGTTCATGCTGACTAAATTGCACAGGATATCACTCACTAGCCATGATCAGTTGTTCATTTCAATCTGTCATCTCTGTACCTGAATGTTTGATTTTAATCTCTTTCAGTCTGCTTCATTATGTTTTTGATTATCAGTTTTCTTAATTTTTTGTCATTGGTAGTAACAAAACCAGTTACTTTGGAACTACGGTCCTTTTAGATTTTTAAGAGACAACTTTAAGAAAAAGAATTTTAAAAATACAGTTGTGTCATGCATGAGTGCTGACATCTTTAATTTAGTAAAATGAAATATAATGCTCCGTTGACCTGGGGTGTTGGTATTGAAGGATATACTTACCTGGCTATTTTGGATATCTGGGAGGGGGGAAGTTAATTAATCCGGTTGAAAAAAATTTCTGATTAATACATGAAGGAAATGGTTTATGGTCACCACTCTGATGAAGCATTTAGGGGTATCAGCATCTTAAAGACTCAGCCAGCTGCCTCACTTACATGAAATCGTAGCCCCTGGACTGTAAGACATGAACAATAAATAAGAATAAACTAAATGACCAGAATAAGACAATTACTTTGAAGCTATGAAACTCTTCAAAGCACCCATCTCACAAATAATTACAAACTGTACTTGTTGCACTACACATCCTTTGAAAAGACAAGGATGTACCACAGTACTGAAGCCTTTCACAGTGATGAAGTATTCTAAGGCAGTTGAAACATAAATTTCAAACCCCAAGAGAATGCCTTACACTACAATTCTTTTCAATATTTTCAATGTTTTTGAATTCTCTTGAGTCTCACCTCTCAGTAAAAGTAATGTTTTTATTGTAGTACACACAATGTGTACTTTTTCCATGAATTAATGTTTGAGGTACACAATTTCCAGCCTTGTAAGAACTAAAATAGATAAATTCATTAAAATAATGAAGAAATTGTGGTGAATAAATGTTCTCATTTGTTTCAAAACAACTATGAAACATTTCTTTAAGGTCTGCTGGATACCTTAACTGAATGATCAAAACAATTCTGGCATAGAATACTACATAAGAGGCCCAATTTGCAGAAGCTTATAGTGTGGAATATTTATGAAGGAAAACTTTTTCTTTTATCTGACTGAGTTACACTTTTGAATATATATCACTGGGGAGGGAAAGTTCATCTAGTTTTTGAAGGGGAAATCCTGTTTGCAGATGTCATAGTTACGTGCAATTTTTAGTACAATACCTACAGAGGCATATAGTTTTTCATTTGTTTGTCAGTCTGTTAGAATAGACACACAGAAATGTAACTGCTACAAGGAGGTTTATATGCACAGCTCTAATCACCTGGACAAGTGCTGGAAGTGTGTGTGGAAACCTGGCTGCACATGGTAAAGACCTACACTTACAAATGAAGGTCTCATAAAGGCTTATCTTAAAACCAGGCCCTACTTCTCTGCCTGCTTTATATTTAAAACATACTTTCTGGGAAAAGTTTTCTTTATTAACATCCCTCAGACCTGTGTATACCAGACCTTGTCAGGATTTAAAATATTGATTTAAATTTTAAAATATCCATAGAAATTAGTTTTGTGGACATCATTCAATTTTGCATTTGAAAACCCAAACCACTATTTTTGTGATGGAGCTGTACCAATTCAAAGTGTTGTTTGTTGAACTGAACCGAAACATTTCCCTTTCATTTAGTTTAACATTAATTTGTATCTCAGCTGCTTTGGGCCTTAGTAGGTTTTTATTCTGTCATTCTTCCCTGCTCTTCCTTTCTACAGTCTCAGTTCCTTGATTAAACTATATTTTCCTTTACACACCGTGCTTTGCCTTCTGACTGAACCATTTTAGCAAAACTCAAAATAGCCCAGGACTGAGATACCCCATTGGATTTGCAACCCAGAAAAAAAATAAGGATGAAAGTACCTTATTAAAGGGAGTGTGAGGTTTTTATGCAGTTTACAATGCATTTCCAAGGTTTTGTCCCTAGGACAAAAATCTTGGACAATTTCTAATTAAAAAGTAAAAATCTGGTGTGTGGATGAAGCCCCTGAGATTTGACAAAGTTGAAAGTGTCCTGTTGTGTCTAACCGCATATTACCTACATATTGACCATTAATTCCACAAAGCAGTTTCTATCTTGGTGGAAAAGCTGTATCTGGACCAATTTCTGCAAGTGTAATAGAAATTCTTAGTGCCACACATGGGGGGAAAATCTGCTCAGTGAACACCCCATAAGAGGAAATATTTCCAAAAGGTAAAATAACACAGTGATGTTTCCATGGCTTCTGTAACAGAAATACCAGAAAGCATAATTTATTGAATGTTGTGAATATTGTATGCAAAAACCTTGTTCAGTCAATTAGAAATTACATCAGACTCTAACTCTTAACTGCCGTACTTTGAATCGTTGAAATGTTGACTGGAGAGAAACTCTGGGGTTTATTTAGTCCAGCCAGCTAGCTGAAGCAAGACTATCACCAGCACTAAATTGGGTCAGACGCGACTTGCTCTGTGCAAGTCTTGGAGAGGCCTCCTTCTCTTTGGGTAGGTTGTTCCAGGGTTACACTACCCTCCTTGGAGAGCTTTGTAACAGTTTGCTGAAACATTAGTGTCTATTACGCATTGGTGTTATAGGATGTTTTGTTAGGATTTCTCAGAAGTTACTGCTTCTGGTTTCAAAGCTCATGACCTGGCTGTTCAAATTAGACTGTCTCAATCCTATTTAAACGTGCAAAGCCTTTGCGTGTATATTGAAATCTTTTCAGCAGTTACTTCAATATTTGATTGGACTGCCTTTTTCAGACCCATCACATAGGTGGAGATCCTAGGGTATTAGAATGTTACATTGCATTCCACAGACATCCTATAATGACTAAAATTGCTCTTCTTTTCTTCTACAGCACAAGCATGCCTTACATTTTTAATCTAGCAATGTCTTTTGTGCATATTCCTATTTTCTATTTATTTATCCTTTTTCCTGCCCTTTAACAGAGCAGGTGCTTGATAAAAGAAGGATTTTCCTGCTACCAGAATACAAAATAATTTCCATATAAAAATGAAGAAATTATTCAAGACTCTCTTCTTTCCAGACTATCTTCCATTTTCACATACCTTGGAAAATATTCATGCTTCTTTTGCACTTTCAGGTGCTTAAAGTTAACTAGTAACTACTTTCAACAAAAGAAAGCTTTGTGGAGCTGTGAGAGTATGTCATACATTGTACAACCTATAAAGTCTTTACACAAGGCAGTTTCTATAAAAATAATTATATCTAATTATTCTAAATCATTATTCATTGTCAGATCTAAAATAGCTATAGATAAAAATGCTAATGCTTAGGATTTCCTTATGTCACGCACTTCAAAGAGACCTGACAGATCTGCAGACGCACAGGTTTTATTTCATAACTGCTGTAACTTTAAACACGTAGCATGCTTTCCCATTAATGCACTAGATTTCTTCTTTACTTTTTATTCCTTTTTTACGTCAAGTCTTCATTATGTTGCAAATTCTTGTTTTGCTCTTATGTTAAGATATAATCTGGAGTAAAATATCCTGTTGTTGATTTTCCCCCTAAAAAGCCAAATATGTTTGGATCTCAACTTCCTTGGTTGAAATGACACATTAAAAAAATCATATTCAAGAATGTTACTTAGCTTGTAGATTCAAGGATTAGAAAATTAAGACAAGGCAAGAGCAAACGAAGTGTTAATACTGTTTACTGTATGGCTGCCTGGTCGGGGCATCGTCCTGGTCCAGAATGCAACACAGCGGCTCCTTAGGTAAGAATGCAGAGGAAAAGACTTAGACAATATTGGGAAATCCATGGAGCAAGCAGGGAGAGGATTGTAGTGAGGGTTAGCATACTTAGCTATTATCTAACTAATGTGGATGCTGTTAGAGTAGAAGACAAGGAGAAATGGATGTCATGTAGACTGCAACAGTCTATACTGACCTGAACTGAACTCCATACTGTCATATCATCCCGTGTGATTATGCAGGCAAGTCAGATGAAAACCAGCATGGTTTCATGGCATTTCTGTGATTACCCTTTCATTTGTAATTAGACCTACTAAAGGAAACAACTTCTGTGTTGAGGCATCTGCCCTGTCTTACCAAGTAGGGAAGCTGCATTTGAAAATGTAGAAGGTGCTGAAAATTGTTTTCACTGGTGGAATGGGGGAAATGGCAGTAGAGGGGAAGGTATCGACTCTCAGGGACCAATGATTGAATTACTCAGCTTTGAGAAGCAGAGAGGACTCTTACAGAGACATCCAGAAGAAAACAGCCCTACTCTCGCGGGTTGTCAATGGTTAAACAGGCAGTATGAAAATGTGTAGCATTTCACTGCTTTTGTAAAAAATATAGTCCTTTTGATATCTTGCTGTTGCAAATAAATAATACTTCCTTTTACAGAGATTTTAAGGCATTGATTAAGACTGTTATTGCCCCCAGAAGAATCAATTTGCAGATTCTGAGTCAGGGCTGTTAATATATTCACTGTTAGGACTGAGAAATTGCCATGTAAGTAAAATACTGAAAGACTGAGTTTCCCTGATGGTGAGGCCTGAGGAGGTGAGAACATCAGGGCAGAAGTGAGATTAATTTACCAACTCTGATAGGGGTTAGGTAATAGATTATGCCATGCTCATACGTGCAGACCCGAAGTTTTGCTAACAACCTCATAACAGACATCCTTCAAGGTTTTGTTTGGTGCGGTATTTTTGCTTATTTAGATAATAAATGTTTCATTATAATGTAATATGTATTGTTATATGGAGGAGGGTACTTATTTTTTCAAAAAGACAGGAACGTATCACATGTAGTAGTTCAAGCCCTTTTTTGTCACGATTTGGACTCCGAACACATGAAACTGCAAAGCAGGTTTCTAACACTTTAGCTGACAGCATAAAAAAATAAGTCATTACCATTAATTTTATCACAACTGCACCTGGAATTCTAGTTATGGGTCGAGACCATCTTGTCTTCATTGCTGAATTAACACAGGATAAAAAGGCTGCTCTTTCCCAAAAGGGTATTACACTCTAAATATAAGATAAGAAAAGCTCTAACAGAAGGGTACAGACTGACTGAGCACAGGGAAGCAAAGAGGGCATAGATAGACATGCTCTTTGCACTGAACGGACTACAAGCACTAATATTCTAATTCCAAGCCTAGCTGCAAGGCATTTGATAGCCTGGAAAAGGACAGTAAAAGCCAGTTTGCTTAGGGAGCAGCAATGTTAAATGCTGAGATTCTTTGTGAAGTGACAGTGTGACCATCTTAAAGGACGTGATTTGCAAATGGTTTATATACTTCTGAAGATATGCTTGCAATTCTATTTCTTAAATTAGATATGTGTTTAGACTTGTATGTTTTACCTGTACCTAAAAATTAAATTAGCATTATGCAATATTACAAAAAAGCAGTTAATTTACTTATGTTACTAATTTCTTTACATTTAAGAATGCTAAAAAGAAATCTTGGGATTTTCTTTGAGGGGGACAAGCCAGGATAATTAAAAAACAATTAGAAGGCATTTATCTTCACTACAAATATATTAATGGCACTAGAGCTTTTATAAACTATTCCTAGTAAAAAGTTCAATTAAAATAATTAGATGTATTATATATAGTATATATCCCAATATATAATATATATTATATATTATATATCATATATGTATACTATATAATATTATATTATAGTATATATTATATATTAATATATAAATTTATGTTATGTTATGTTATGTTATGTTATGTTATGTTATGTTATGTTATGTTATGTTATATTATATTATATTATATTATATTATATTATATTATATTATATTATATTATATTATATTATATTATAATTTTCTCTAATTATATATTATATATAACATTGATATAATATATATTATATGTATGGACTATGTATCTGTAGTCAATACATACAGAACATAGTGCTTTGTATGTATTGACTGCCACGGTCATGGGAGGTTGATTTTGAAAATATCCCCATCTCATCCTTTCAATGAAGTGGGGAAAAGAAAAAACCTGCTGACTTGCAAAAGCAAGAAGGTCTTAAATCTCCCACATATCCAAATATAGCCATCTGACAAATTACTGTTGGGAAGAGCTGTACATGTTTACCCCAGAGAAGAAGAGTTTCCAGAACATTTCTTTTCTAAATTTACCTACTCCTTGATAAATGCGACTGAAGGAATTTATGATCTAGTTCTGCAGGAATGCAGGTGCACTTGCCTGTGCACTGGAACTTCTGTGCAACAGTAAGTATACGTGTTTAGAGAATTATCGTAAAATATCAAAAGGAATGTGTTCCCTGCAGATCTGCTGAATTAGCTTTTAAAATTCTTATATGTAGTTGTTACATGTGATATAGTTAAGTCCCTACCTTGGAATAAACATATCTCTATGTTAAGGGAAATCTTTATTGTGTTATACTATGAGACTGTTGCGAGGGTATGTTGGAGGCTTCCTCATTAATATGGACAAAAGAGCTGTGCCGCTGTCTGATTTGCTTAGATATCTACAGAATACCAGTTGCATGTCCCAGAGATGCAATCTGCAGCTTTATGTGGCACCAAGGCAGTAACACAGCATAGCAGTGAGAAGGACAAGCCACCCAAAACCTGCCCAGTTAGCTGGCATAGCTGGCCCACCAAACAGGGCAAGTTTAGCCATCCAGTTCCCATTCCACATGGCAAATGGTCCTGGAGGAAAACTCCTCCAGTGATAACCTCTGCAGCCATGCAGAACACCAGCTGGCTTTTTGGAGACTCTCTTGGAGCTCCACTCAAAGGGACATGTCTACCCCATACCACTCCATTCTTTCCTCTCTCACCAGAGTATACTGTAGTGGTAGACATGCAGTAACTTCTCTGAAAAGAGCTTTTTTGCCACATGGTGAAGGAGAAATGTAAGTAGCTAATTCACAGGAACTATCTACCATCTTAAGAAATATTTGGAGCTCTGACTATGGAACTGTGTCTGGGCTGGTCCTCAGGGATTTGTCCAGCCCAGTAGAAGGAAAAGTAAAAGAACAAAACCTTACTTTGCAGCCAAAATAAGATAGGACTTTATCTAGAAATGTTGATGTTTAATGCATGAATATAGTTAGGTTCTGGCTACAAACTGGGGCTTGAAATGTGTGCAGCTCTTGGTAATTCATGCACACTGTTTTGTGGAGTTTTTACATAACATCTTGCATTAGGTGGAAGAGCTGCAGAGCTCCACTCTGTTCTTACTTGTGACTAAATATTTTTTAAAAGATATCTTTCCAACATCATTTTCTAATAAAATGCTGGCATTACAAGTATTTTGTATCATAGGCCTGTGATATCAGGCCTATTGCTATTGTCACTTACAAGACATGAACGTACCAAGGAGTGATCAACTAGAGAGACTATGGAGATTGTGTTATAATCCATGCACCTATAGTGCCTTCACTGGGGTGCATTGCAAGCTTCCCATAGGATAAAAAGTATCTCTCCTTGCACTTACGGCCTTCCAGAATGAAAATACAAATTATTTAACAGACCACACCTTGCTGATAACAAGAAATTCAATGCTCCCTGCAAAGGAATTTTGTCAGTATCTCCAAAGGAGCACCAATTTTACCATGAAACTATAGAAATTTTACTTTCTTATTCTAAGCAGTGATACTTGCAATTTAGAGTTGAGTTTTGTCAGATAACTAAAGCTTAATTGTCAGGTTTCCAGCATTTCTGTGGGCTCAGCTGTGTTTTTATTCTTATCAGCAACATTACAATTAGATCTTAGATTTTTTCTTTTTTTAATCCCTTGATTGAGCACCTCTTCTTGCTCAGAATACTAAGTTCATTGAATCTTTATTGTGCCATGAAAACTTCATTGTCGGTGAGCACAATGGGTCAATATCATGTTATGACTTTGTTGACTTACACGAGTTAAAGCTCTACAAAATGTAATTATTTTTATGATAGCTTCTAAATATATATTCAGTTAGAAATACAATTTCCAATTTATTTACAAAGGGTATTAGTCAGCCTTACAAAAGAATTTTGTAGGATGTCATTTTTCAAATTAAATTAATATTTGGTAGACCTGACAAAGGTTAAACTTGTGTCTAAAAATGCACTAACCAAAGGGAGTGTGCATTTGGTTTGGAAAATTCAATGGGTTTTAGAAGTCTTTAAAACATCTGTCTCACTGTATGTCTCTAGATAATGAAAAACTTTCCCTAAGGGTCCAGGGGCAGATATAGTTTCCTCTAGGCCAGTGTCCAAGAAGATCAGCCATGTATCTGTGAAGGGTACTCCATCATTTAAGGCAAGCATTAAAAAGGAAGTAGATGTGAAAGTAACCACCTCACTTACATGTGTTTGACTACAGAATTTGGTTTATCTTGAGTGTGCAAGCTTCATGGATCAGTGGGTCATACATGGACCTTCAATTTTTATCTTTGTTTTTCTTTTCTGACTGCATTATGTCCAAGTTCAAACTTTCTCTGGATGATGTTACAATGCTCAAAAAGCAGTGGTAGAGTTCCCAAAGTCTGGCAGAGGGTTACAATCTCATCTGGCATATGTTCAAATCCTGATTTTTAAAATTTGATGCATAATAAAGAGATTAACTAGATGCAAAGGTATGACCCAGGTCTCAGCAAGTTTGTGCCCTGGATTTTCTCTCATGCCCATTTCTTAAGTCATCTTAATTTGTTAATTTAGGAAGATCCTAAAATCTGCTGCTCATGAATCGTCATGTATAATTTTGGAGAGATGTCTCATCAAGCTTTTTTTCTGAGAACGGAATGGTATTGAAATTCTCAATTATTTTTCTTTTCATTTTAAAATATTACATTTCTTGTCATTGCCATTGTTTGTGAGCTCCCCAAAATATGATGTTAATGATTTCACATGGAGGTGTAAATTATATATATATCACTTACATGAATGCAGGCTTGATTTTGTTTTATGCATTAGGCTTTGAAGAGGTGAACATCTCAGATCTGAAGCATGAAATCTTATAAAATCTGTCCTCTCTCTTCTAGAGATTTTGCCTACTAAATAGACAGTGGCATAGAGTATTTGATAGAAAAAGGGTAATTATTTTTCCTCTGATTACATATTAAAGGGATTTTTTTGTCTGTTTTATTGTTTATAAGGTGGGCATTCATCAAGTGAAAGTGTATAAACTTTTATATATATCTGTAGAAAATGTTCTGTATTTTCCATCATGGTAATATCCACATGCCTCACTTCTGCTGGTACTGAGTCCACTGAGCCTAGAGGTTAAGTGTAATCTGGTTGTACAAGGTTAACATAGTTAACTCTTCATTGTCTGGATAAACTGGTGCAATGAATGCACCAGAATGGTACCAAGGATTATGACCCAAAGAAAAATGGGATAAAATATTAAAATAGACATAAATTAGATTTAAAAATATATAGTTACTGTGGTATGAAGGAAGGAGAAAAGTGATGCTATAAACAGTGGAGGATAGATACCTCTGCCATGCACTGATCTGAAGCACTAATTCCCATACTTGTTGCATGCATAGCAGTTCCCAGGTATCATGGCTTACACCTGGGCTCTGGTCCCAGGGTCACAGAGGGCAGTTTTGAGTGGCTTTGTGTGCCCCTACTACGAAGACTCCAGCCACAGGCAGTTGAGATAAAATATGTTTCATATAGTCCAAGTTAAATTCATTTCTGTTCTGTTCTGTTTCAAGAATTTCCCTCCACAACATTTCACTATGTGGATTTGACTGCAGTAGATGTTCCTCTAGTTCTGTCACAGTATTAGTCTCATTCATAGCCACGTTACGTGTATTTACATTTTAAGAAAATTTTAATTAAATCCATCATAATAAAGAATATACTCCATTAAAGACAATATTTTACAATGCAGAAATAATAAAACACATTTTTAGAATAAATTATTTTCGGGTTTCAGTGCTTGAGAAAAATATTAATGTATTTTCTTTATCATATTTGTTTTCTTTCTCATTTTAGGCATCTACTCTTTGCAGGAAAGTGTGTTAGTAAAATAAAGAAAAAGGGGAGTAGATTAATGCTAACTGTTCCTTATTGTGATGCAGCCATTATGCTTGTGTCTGTTGTATTAATATTGAAGTCTTTCTAATCTAAATTTGATGCACTGACACTTAATTTTATGTATTTGGAATGTCAGCTAATTCTCTTCTTCCAATATAATGTCTAGGCCAGAGATGTTCCTTTGTAACCTGTACATGTTGACACTCCATATAAATGCACCTCAGGTTTCCTCTTACACATATAACATTTATTTATTATCTTCATTTTGAAAAGAGCATAAAGTCATGCCCTGTATTTTACTATTGTGCAATTATGTCGTTTGGTCACACGTGCTGGAGCTGCATTTTCATATTCTTAGAACCTGCAGCTCCATTACACCTTCAGCATTGTGGGGTTTTCTGGGTTTAGTACATGTTTTTTCTAATCTGGGTGATAGAAAAGCCTGGTTCATGTTTTCCTTATGACCCAGTGCAATAAGGCCTGACGTATTTACAGTTCTCCAGAAGCAGTGGTTGAAAGTATGATTGCTCCTGTCATCTCTGGGGGTTTTTAATCCTTAAACCATCTGCCTGGTACCTGGCAGCCTCTCCTAACATGACAGAAAAAATTCCATCATAGATCAAGCCTGTAAACAAACAATCAGGTTTTGTGACAAGGAAAGGGTAACAGCGATGTTCCACAGGATTAAGTAGTAGGAATGGTGCCGTTCAGTGTATTAACGGTCTGGGAAAAATGCAAATGTTTTTGCAGGAAAAAATCACAGATGTCAAAAACATTTTGGCTAGACAGGGATAATGAGACTTTGACGATCTTGAGAAGAACTTGAAAACCTTAAATGAGTAATCACCATTAGAATAGAGACAATGGTTATTCTATAATGCAGAGTCATGCACAGTAGGAGAAGTAAAATGATTTGGTCGTCTTATATACCTCTAGATTTTGAACATATTTTATCAGCCAGAAACAACTAGAGACTAATTGTGCAAAATTCTTTGGAAACAATCTTAAAAGCAAAGCTAATGCTGTAATGTCTAATTAATGATAATTAGGGTTTAATAAGGTAGAATATATTCATTATACTGTTACACAAAATGATGGCAACATCTTATCTCAAATACAATATTAGCTCTGGTCTCCCCTCCTCAAATGTTCTATAACTATGACATATTCTGAAGAAGCAACATGGACAATTGATGGAAGTGACTGGGGCATGCAAAATCTCTCTCACACAGACTGTAATCACGAGTGCTTTTACCTAAAAAGGGGAATTCGCTTACTTGTCCTACCTTAGTTTTGCCCTAAGGTGTTTTGTTGTTTTTTCGTTTGAGGTTAGTATTTCAAGGAAACAGAGTAGTGGGAGATATAAGCTAAAATCCTGGCTTCATTGAGATCAGGGGGATCTTTGCAACAGGTTTCCCCCATTTAAAATTGAAATATGAGATGATCATTTGCAGATTGGAGTGTGCAGCTATGTAATGAAGGGGTGGTCTGATTTCCCATGCAAACCTACAACTCCTGCCTGACTCTAGATCTGAAATGAGGAGCTATCAACAGTGACCAGGGACTGCTGCAGTGGGAGATGACATAGCTCTTAGGGCACATGATGATTTTAATTTAAAAATACATTCCAGTGATGAAGGATCTAATTTATTTTGTATAGCTTTTATCTTGTCCTTATGACCCTAAACTGTTCACTGCAATTAGTAGGCATAAAACATACAGACTACTGTGTTAAAAGTTGTAATCCATTTCTATCAGAAGGCTGTTACGTGCTCCGGTTCAGGACATCTTTATTATTATTATTATTATTATTCACTATTTGGTGACTTATTTATGACTTTTGTCTTTTGTTCTCCAGTATTTCTAGGTTTTGTTTGGGTTTGGATGGTTTTGTATTGCCTGCTATTTCATAAGTCACAGTTCTAAGTTTTGGAGAAGTATGAAGAAGACATGGCACCTAATAAAGCTATTGACATCTTCTGTGTTTCCCTTTAGAGCTCTAGAGTTTTTCAGCTGAGCCAGAAAAAGATAACTCAGTCTGAAACATAGCCTTTAAAGATAACCCACACTTGACAGTGTCCTTTAGTTTACCCCAGCGTGACTCATTACATGTTCTCTTTCCCTAATATCAGTATAAAATAAATTACTCTCCTCACTAGTGTGAGCCAAGTATGGTCTGGCCTTAAATGAGGTTCAAATACTGTTTAAACATAAAAAGGTGATGATGTGGGAGCAGGCAGGCTTTTCTACCTTAACATTTCCCCTAGGAATGCCAGGAAAAGTCCTAGCTCAACACTGCATGCGCCAAACTGAGGGAAGACTCATTTTCTGGATGTCCAATAAATGAGACAATGTGTTTTGCATCTGATGTCATCTACAGATGCTTAAATGCTTGTTTATGTTTCTGCTGCTACTTTAGCACTTCCCAGATAGAGGTAAATAAAACTCATTACAGATTCTTCCAGCAAATTTCAAAGTAACCTAATGGAGCTAGATATCAAATTCCTACTGACTTTTCCAATGGGACTCAATTACTTAAGTGCTCTTTTTCCCTTTGAAAAATCTGCCTCTTAATTATGCTAATTGGTGCTTAAAAATGTTTTCAAAGCTATATCTAGATAATGATAATTCAGAACCAGGCAACATTCATAATGCTAGATTCTAGGAAGCTCCCTCTAACTACAAGGTATATTTACTTTTCTTCTTCTTCCCTGAGGGCAGAAATTAATTGCTCAAGTTTGCCAGAGAATCTGCTGAGAGCTGTTACCTAGAGGAACCAAAAAAGTAAAAGGCGTCAGTCAGTCATGCTATCTCACGACTATTTCCATTGGCTAATGAAAGTATTTACAGGCAAGAGTATCTTGTCTCTACCCGCAAATGGAAAATACTGTAGTGCTATCAACAAAAAATCTGAGAAGTATAGTTGATCTGGAAGATCTTGCAGCATTTTATATGCCTTGGCTGAAACCTCACCTATATAATTTCTTCAAAAGGTACTGATTAGGATCATCTCTAACAGCCAAAATAGAAATGAGAATCTGTAAACATGTCCTTATCTACAAATCAGAGGAATATATTTATTGGGTTTTCACTTTCAGATATATATTTTCTGTTCCAAATGTTATGGACCATCTCTAAAGAAAGTTACCTAATAGCTTTTTTTTATATAGAGGGCATATCTTTCTAGCAATCGTTAACTATTGCTAATAATTGCTAACTGCTACTGTCATAGCTCATTGATAAGCCATTCATCTTACTGATTAAGATCATTTGTCTGACCCTCAGTTATGCCACAGAATGGGCACAGAGTGCTGAACTCATCTCAGAAACTGGTGTCCTGGCCAGAAGTGCTTGATAGCAACTGTAAAATGTTAATATTGTATTTGGTACTTTGGTAGTAGAATTTTATTAGAAATAGTATAGGGACTTATACTGTTTGATACTATATAGGTACTATGTTTGTACCTTACTTTTAGTAGCAGTAATGTATCCTTTAGGAACAATGATGTTTCAGTAGGGTTGGGTGTTCTGCTTGATAACCTTGAACATAAAGTGTGCTGTAACGGAAAAAACAGTTTACATATATCTATCAGTTAAAGAATGGAGTCATTGACCTTTTCTGAAGAGCACTGAAAATTTATTAGTCTGAAAGTGAGGACCGTAATACTTCATATAACATTAAAATTCTTTTTCTTTGATAGCTGAAACTGAGGTGGAGAAACTTGCAATCAGCTGCAATATGACCACCAGGAACAAAGAATGTGAAATTCATTCAGATAACAAAAGGCAGAAAAATGGGAATACAGAGGCCAAGAATCAGTGACTTTTAGAACACTCCCAGGAAAGAGATTTTCTCCTAAGAGGCATTATTTCAGTATTCACACTTCAGTTACAGTTATTTAATTTATTTAATTTGTCTTAGTTCTGCAATTCTTCATATGACTAGAATACTTTCAAAACCTGACACTGAACTTTATGATTGTATCTCTTTATGTTAGGTTTAGGTAGAATTTTTTTAACTCTATGTACTCTCTGTCAGGGATTTTCTCAGGTTTTTATTTTTTATTCTATAATGTGTGGGCTTACATTCCCGAACATGAACATAGGAATGAAATCTGCTGTACAAATGCCATATTACTATTGGAGAAATGTAATGTAATCTCAGGAAAATAGTGCACAGGGAGAGGGCTGGTATTGGTTCAGTTAGGCTTTTTTTCTTTCATTTTAAATAATTTGGAGCCACAAATATAAAATAGCCTCATGTGTTTAATACTTTCTATCAAGGCAAAATCAAGGAGATTTTCATGTTCTTTCTTGTCTGTTGGCAAGGTAACCCAGCCTACTCAGTACTGCCATCTTATGACAATTTAGAGTGCTTTCATTTATGCTTTTGATTAAATTCACTGCCCTGCATAGAATGGGTCAGCAGGGTCGTGGCTAGACTTTATGCTGTCATTACCCAGCTTTTCTGGCTTAGCTTTCTCTGTAGGAGAGAGTACAAGAGAGTATGGAGCTGGGGATTGTAGTAGCCATGGCTCAACAAGTGTGCTATAGGTGGTAAATTCTTACAGACATTTTCCCCAACTTAATTGGAAGTGCTGGGACAAATACTTTAAATCTGGCCCCTACTTTTGCACATACTCTGTACAAGGAGATTTCCCCTAGTTCATACGTGGATTCATCCAAAATGAAGAAATGGATGCTGACTGAAGCGGAGAGAGAATAAGCTTCAGGAGGTGATTCAGTCTGTCAGGTCTCAGCTTACAACAGGCAGACCCCCAACCAATTCTTCTGAAAGAAAACTCTGCCTGCCAGGAATATTTTCTTTTGATGGTTCTCTCCCTGAATATGCAGGAGAGATTCCCACTCTCCCAAGCAAGGCATAACTGGGTACACAAGTTGATTCTTGTCTTTTTTTCCCCCTATCTTGATTTTTGTGAAGCATTGTCTTTATGCAATTCATTCAGGTTGTTTGCTTTCCTTTTCCAAAAGAGAAACTGAACACTTTTTCCTGGTTTGTTGCTTTGGGTTGTTTTTTTTTGTTGGTTTTTTGTTGGTTTTTAAACATCTAGTAGCTAATTGTACTTTCTCTAGCACACATAGACTCATTTAGCAAAATGAAAGGAAAGATTAAATGAACAATTTAGAAAATACTTACTGAAGCATCTTTTGAAAATTATTTCTGGTTTGTAAGTTATGTTTAGTTGTTTGAATCTCTTCTACTGTAAAAAGAAACATGTAAAAAGCTCTAAATATGTAATTATTATTATAACAATTTAGTCTTAGAATCTCAAAAATCTTTCCAAGCATTAATTAATGGAAAGAATCAAATCAATGTTTCATTCTTGCTGCACTGTTATTAGGTGATGATTTTTTTCTTTTCAGTGCCTTAATGGATTTTGTGAATTATCTAATTAGACCTGTAATATGCAATTCAAAAACACTTGGTTTCCATACAGAAATACAGTTCTTATCATAAATAATCATGCATAAAAATAAATAGTCCAGAGACACAATCCTTTACATGCTGTATAAATTCCTACAGTTTAATGTTCTTTTTACTCTTGGAATCATGTGAAGAATGCAGTATAATGCATATAAATTAAATAAGGGGTTTTTTTAGAATCATTTTGTTTTACAGAATGTGTAGTTTTCATGGTGTCACTACTCTTTAATAGTTCTTTTTATTCTTTGTTTTTCAGGGTGGCTTCATGAGCTAGGAAAACGTATTGAGTCTCCTTACTATGAGAATAATACACTAGGAGGCCCATCAATCAGAAGTGCCTATATAGCTGCCCTATATTTCACCCTCAGCAGCCTCACCAGTGTTGGGTTTGGAAATGTTTCAGCCAATACCGATGCTGAAAAGATTTTCTCCATTTGCACAATGCTGATTGGGGGTAGGTACAAATGTTAAGTGTCATGTAAAATATTTTGGGGGGTTATGGACAAGTAAAATAAGAGCTGATATTTTGCTAAGTTTCTTTAAAAAAAAAAGCACAACAGAAAATTTAATTTAAAATGGCAAAAGAAGGAAATAGTGAGATTAATGCTAGATAAACTCTCTTATGCAGACATATTTCTAACCTTTCGATCACTTGCGGCAACAAGAGACAGTTGTCACCCAGTAACATGCAAATTCACATTATTGCCAGTGAGTGTGGCCCAGCCATGTGCCAGGGGAACATTTTGGTTACATGCCAGGCATTTTTCTAGTCAGCCAAGTAATAGGTGCACATTGAGCTCCAGTTCAGTCCTCACAGCATCCCTGGGGATGATGGCGAGGGGAGGTGGGGAGCCCACCAGTGTATCTGGCTGTGAGCTGGTGCATATCCACATCTGAAGGACCAGCCCAGAGAGAAGGCAATGGAGACAGGACAGAGCCAGGAGGACTGTTTGCTGAGCCATATCATAAACGGAAAGCAGATTAATCATCACTAAGTAAACAGTACCACATCACTGCTTCAGGTTAGAATCAAAATGTAATGTTTTTGTCATATTTGGAGCTCTTAGAAGTATTTCTATTTATGTTAATTACCCAGTCATACTATTTGGGAAAGCCATGTGCTCATTTGTGGTCACCTTCTTTCTGCTGAAGCACCTGAGCACAACCAGTGAGCTGGTGGCACCTACAAAGCTTGGTAAGCCAAGGCCACCAGAGAAAGTACCTGCATCTCTCTCTTCCTCCCCCCAAAAATTAGCCATGCTATTTCATAGTACGTACATCATACAACTCAAAGATGTCACAGTGGGTGTGAAGAGTAAAAGCAAATCACTGCTAGAGTACTGCCCCCCTCATTTTTTTCCCGTTTGCCTAATTGTTCTGGAACTGCTAGTAGATATTTCTCCAGGGCTAGTCAGTAAGGCACTGGTTGTCAGCTTTGCAACATAAATTTTCCTGGGCAAAAGTAAATAGGCAACTTGACTCTTGAAAGCTAGGGAACACGATGAATGACCCATAAAATATATATTGCAGCATCAAGTGGTATAAAAGGTGCTCAATGAATTATTGTCATTTTTCCCAGTCCTGAAAATGAGTGTCAATAATATAATGAATCAACCAAGAATTATATAATTTTGATTTTGACAATGTCACAAAAACACAAGCAGCTCATTAATTGCTTTTGCTGGCAGCATAAAAATTTTTAAAATGTAGTTTTAAAATACAACGTGGTCTCTGTTCTTTGGGGCTTTCACTACATAAAATCTGTTGGAATGAAGGAAGGAGTTTTCAATTCTATCAAGAAATCAAGAGATATCCTGTGTAAGGCGATGATGAATATTTAACTCACTTTGATACTTTGATATGGCAGAGCTTTCACAAACTTACTTAATAGAGTAGAATATAAAAGTATCCTATACTTTTATTTAGTCCAGTTGTAGCAATTTTTTCTTCACTTCTTATATTATTGAGCAGTAGAACTAATATGCTTATGCCTGAATAAATTGTGAAGAACTAGTTGACTGAATGTACTAAAAGGGAATTGAAACTGAGAGGCAAAAGTACTCATAGGCAAGCAGGTAGAAGAATGACTGTACACCTGTGAGGGTCCAGTGAACAAGATATATCCAGGCAAGAAAGCAGAGCAGGCTGGTTTGCAGGTACTTTTCTTGAGGAATTGTATTTTAGATGCTATTTAAGAAAAGCAGCAGAGCAAAGAAACTTGAAGAAGGAGTTAGCATCACACAGCGCAGACTGGTGAGCATGCCTTAGAAAACTCTATTAGGAATAAAGTACTAGTCTTTTAATTTCTTAAAACATGTCTTAATGTATAGCTTTGGTTAATATTTAATTTTAAAATTCCCTCATGGAAGGTGACGTCTTGAGAATAATTGATGTAAATTTTTTACAGTTTTTACTCCAAGCCATTATTTTATGAAATTTCACGTGGAATGAATAGCATGGTTTAGTTTATCAGTAGTTCATCTGTACCTCTTTAATGTGTGTCACTGGAAATTGAAAGAATTAAGAGGATTTGTTGAAGCCAGAAGAAAATATTTAGTGTTAATTTAACAGATAAATACCTTATAATATTCTTGTTTGATTTTTACCTGCCTCTTTTTGTTTTGCATGAGTTTGAAAGCACAATTTAAGACAAGTAATATTGTGAAGATAAAAAAAAATCTTATTCTATACAGTATCTCTTCTTAAAGTTGGAAAGAAGAGTTACTTATTAAAATTTAACCAGAATTCCTAGGATACGCAGCATCTGTAAAATATTAATCAGGTCTGTCCTGCAGATGACCATACCATGTGCTGTCTTGTATTCTCCATGTCCTCTGAGCAAAGAATGTGCAGTTTTGTATTTATGAGACTGGAGGCCCATTCTAGTATCTCCAGTCCTTTCTGGGATCAGAGGTGTTCCTCTGTTCCCTAAGCAACAAAAATGTAATTTAGAATAGCTATTAAAATCAAGGCCACTTTATGAAATATGGTTCCTATAAGTTTTTTAACTTGTCCTACTTGGTTTTAGACAATGGATTAATAGAATTCTTAGAGAAAGTAGGGTGGGTCTGCAATTATTTGATATAGAAATCTAATGCCTATCATTGCCAGGAATAGCTTGTCAGCAGCAACACCAGTTGTCTTCCAATGGATATACACAAAGATAGGTTCTCCCATAATAATGAGATTCTTGACCATATTTGTGCCTATAATAACATCACGGAGATCTCTACACTGTCCAGCTCCTAACCTTGGAGTCTGTCGGGAGTCTTTTATCATTTGATTTTTACATATTCATCCATACGCCATCTATCGCTTTATCCCTCCCTCCTTTTTAAACTGATTATCACATCCTTAAAGAGGCTACACCATCTCTTCAGCCTTTTTAGCTATGTCTGGCTGAATTTTTCAGCCCTAGCTGCTGTATTTCTATTAGAATACCCTGTATCTAGCATTACACCAGTCCCTCACATTTTGTTGCCCACGCTTCTGACATTAGTGACTTGGCAATTCACTGCACCATCAGGAACAGCAGCGAGTTGATCCAGCTGATTATTCTTAGAAACAAATTTTCAATTATGCTTATGTTTCTTTCTAATATTTATATCTGATCCTTTTTTTTCTGCCCTGCTTTTCATTTATCTTCTTTTACTAATGGACATGTATTGACTTAATCATATCCCTGGATCACCTCTACAAGAATGCATGCTTGTATTGTGAAACTATATCACACTGCAGTGCTTTATCTGTTTTTCTGCACTCACTTCATAATAAAGACATAGATACTGTTACTAGTTCCTTTGTGTTTTACTCAGCCTGTAAAAATTTTCAACACTCCAGACTAAAGAATTTTCTGCTTGTTTCTACCATGTAAAAGCATTATTAATGACCAAAATGCATTTTTTACTCCCCCTGTTCCCCCGTCTCTCCTCACTCACACTAGACTTCTGTAAATTGCCATAAAGGTCAGCATCTTGTTTGGCTTGTTCATAAGCCGATTCCTTTGCCACTCTGAGGAATCTGTCAGCTTGCTTTCAAGCACTATACAGATGTCCCTTAAGAGTAATAATCAAGCTCTTTAATAGTTTTTGCAATAAACAATTTGTAAATGTGGATATTATATACCTCAGATCAATACCACATGAATGACAATCTAGCAGTGATTTTTTCCCATTGATAATCAGCAAGCACATTTCTGCACAGACAAACCCAGATGACCTGTATCTGTAAGCATTTCTTCAATTTTGCTTCTGGTCTTTTTATTCCCAAGCCAGTCTCTAATTGCAGACAAACTCCAGGATGTCAGAACTTTCTGATAAACAATTTCACACCATATTTGACCTTCTCAAGCAACATAAGAAACTAGATTGTCAGTTTGAATGTATCTTTTTTTTTAACCTGAATTTCTACTTTACAATGGCTTTTTTTCTTTCTTTTTTTCCTAACATCTTATTGCCCAGAATACATCTTGAAATGTTGTTTGCAATCTTGTTCCACTACACTTGGGCCCTATTAGTAATCATTTTTATTTGTATGAGGTCTCTGAAATTTGTTATATCCTATGTAGCTGATAATGGCTCATTTGATCTAGTTTTCATACTGATTAATAGTTTGCCATTATTTCCTGAGCATGCCTGCCTACGTGAGTTCATCTGTTTCCATGTTTTTAGACTATAACCTTAATTTGGCTTGGGCATTCTTTTGCTTGGTACCCTGACTAGATAGCATCAGATGTGCTTCTACTCGGTCCCATGACTGTGACTGCTAGTGACATAAAAAATAGAAATTAATAATCCTTTCTCTACTGTATATTACTCATGGAGTCTTGTATTCAAAAGCTTTACTGTATCTATCAAGCAGGAACTGGTTTCCTGTGAAGATCCTGTTTATTTTCTGTGTTACATTTTAATGATCAACAAGTGACTCCACATTGCACATAATTTCTGTCCTCCCTAGCTCTGATGCATGCCTTGGTGTTTGGCAATGTGACTGCCATAATTCAGAGGATGTACTCCAGATGGTCCCTTTATCACACAAGAACCAAGGATCTAAAGGACTTTATACGGGTCCATCACCTGCCACAGCAGCTAAAGCAAAGGATGCTTGAATATTTCCAAACCACATGGTCTGTCAATAATGGAATTGATTCCAATGAGGTAAACAAACAAGGGAGGTTCTGTGTTTTGGCTATGGACTTAGAGTCAGGGAGGGGGGGAAATTTTCCATTTATGATGCTGTGTTTTGTATGAAGTTACATGTGTAAGAGAACATGCCTAAAAATAAAGTTGGGTTATCCCAGGATGAGAGTATGCTATTGAAAAATCTGGCTTAGAACATCATATCATATATTAAAAATTCAAAGTCCTCCATAATTCTGAAATGCTGAAGAGGCATTCATCAGAAACGTTTTGGATGATGCCAGCAGAAACACCCCAGTGAGCAGTTTTGCCTCTCATCAGACAAAATCCTGCTGTGCTTTTTAGGTGTTTTTAAAAGGAGGGACGTCTTTACTGCCTTTTCCTCCCTCCTTCATTTTCTTTTATTCTTTGCAATACTGTAAACAAGTGGTTTGGCCTGAATTTTTATGTTATTCATTTCCCTATATTTTTAAATATTGCAGAATGTAACATGAGAGTGAAATCAAAAGACAGATTTCTGGTCATGTCTTTGCTTGCTTATTTTAAATTACTTACCCAGGTTATGTATTATATACTCCAGAAGGAATAATGGCTTCTCTCTGCTGGAGTGTTATTTGAATGAACCATTCCCTTCAGAGTTCTCGTTATATATGTCATTATAAAACTCAACGCCCTCTAAAGATAATGTGAAAACAAGCAGAAATGTTTGGGTTTGAGAATGTGCTTTTTCTGATAAATTCTTTTTGTGGTGTGCACAGCACACCTAGAAATGGAAGGAGCCTAGTAAGATATACAAAGGTACAAAAGCCTCTTAGATGTCAAAGCTTTCCTAGATTTGGTTAAGGATCACCTTCAGCTTCTGTATCTTTAGTCATACTCAAAGTGAGAGACTGCTGTATTGTAACAGCAGCCTCTGAAGAGACTGTCAGTATTTCATGATTTGCCTCTCATCCACAAACTGCCTTGTTTAAGCCCACTTGGTCAAGTGTTGGCTGACTGCATTGCTCAGATGCCAGATCCCCTCAAACTACAGAGAAAACTATGCTTGTGGGCTTGCAGCTTTCATGGTCCAGTTGCAATGCCTGCCCATAGGCAAGCAGTATACATTGCATCAGTGGAAGAGACACTTGAAACAACTTAAACATTTTTTTAAAGCTCCACTTGAAATTTTTGATGATTTGCACAGTTGTATGTCATTCTCACAAGCCTGTCTCTGAGCAGAAAGATGTTTCTCTCAATTTTGCCATCCTGCTGCAAGTCTTCTGTAAAACACATATAGATATCAAGTGTTGGCCAGGCTACATTGGGGTTGCCTAAAATTAAGACCAAGGAACAATAGGAAGACCTTACAGTCTTTTAGTTTCCATAGGTTCTTCCACTGAACGTGCAGTTTGCCTCCATTCCTTTCCCAACTCTCCTTCAGTGTCCAACGGCATTGCTAAAAAAAAAAGAACAAGGCTCCCCCCCAAAGAAAACAAAAACCAAACACCTTAGAGGTTTACTACATAGAAGTTTTTCAAGTTATTCCTCTTCCAGTGGTTTTACCATAAAAGAAGCAATATAGCCTATTGATTAATTTTTTACAACCATTTTAAAGAAAATCTAAACTAAGATCATTTTTGCTGCTTTTAGTGTATATGCCACTGTATACAATGGTATATACCTGAACAGCCTACTCCGTTTCATAGCTGAGAAGAACTTGGACATGGTTAAACTGGCCTTTAGGAGGAATTCCTACACACAGTGTTGTTGACTTTTGTTCTTGGTTTTTTTATAAAGGCATACTTTCATTCCTGTTTTGCCTGGAATTTATCAGTGTTTATCAGCGTAAAGATTTACTAACCCATAGCATACACATCTTATCAAGGGGATAAGAAAAATCAAAGGGAAGTCCTTGCATCAGTACAACATGTGCAGTACTACTAAATCAAATCATTCCTGCAAAAAAGGAAACAAATTATTTTATGCTTTTTCTCTTTTTGCCCCTTTTTCTCTTTTTTGGACAGCTTTTAAAAGACTTCCCGGATGAGCTGCGTTCAGACATCACCATGCACTTGAACAAGGAGATTTTGCAGCTCTCCCTTTTTGAGTGTGCCAGCCGCGGTTGCCTCAGGTCTCTGTCTCTGCATATCAAAACCTCCTTCTGTGCTCCTGGGGAATACCTCCTCCGGCAGGGAGACGCCCTGCAAGCGATCTACTTTGTGTGCTCAGGTTCCATGGAAGTCCTGAAGGACAGCACGGTGCTGGCAATTCTTGGTAGGCTCATAATCAGAGTTTCAAAGAGAAAGAATGGTCCTCCAATGTACTCACTGAAGGCTTAGCATGTCCGAGTAGTCTGATGAGAAAGAATTTGTTCTGTTTTAATCTGCTATTCTTACCTATGGACATTGCTATTTTTTTTAGTTTAAGCTTACTGATTTTTTGCCCTAAGGAGCTTTAAATTGCTAGAGTGTTAACTGTGCAATATTTTACTTGTATCCCAATTTTCTTATTCTCTCTTCTTTGCATGTAAGGAGGTACTTGTAGATTTTGATACAATTTGCTGCTTTCAACTGAATTTGATGATAGTATTGACACCTCAGAGGACATTGGTTATTAGTTCCTAAATCTTCCATAAAAATTAGGTGCCAGGCAGTGCTCCCACTAATGTTTCCAAATGAAAGAAAGCAATGCGAGCCTACTCTCATTCTTTGATAAATGCATATGAAGATCTCTTGCAAGACACCTGTATGATGAAAAACAAGCATTGCTGTCTCTGCTTCCTAAAGAGTTACCTCTTCAGGATAACTGATGCTGCCAGCAGTCATCTGAGTATATTAGAAAAGAGAAAGGCCAGAGGTTCTGTTCTAATAGATTTTGTTTGGTTGTTTGCTAGATGACTGCTTTGACTTATCTAGGGTTAAGCATCTCTATCTGTAAGTTTCAGTGATTGGCCTCAGTCTAAAGCCTGCTAAAGAGATTCCCTTTATCTTCAGCTAAAGGATGATTAGACTTGTCTGAGTTAATGTTTATAAAGTGTTTTGATAAAGTAAAATATAAAATTTAACTCTAAATGCAAATAATTATTTTATTATTATTTTAATACCTCTTTAGCTTTTAACATATTCTTCTTGCTAATGTCTTTTAATATTCTTATAAAGCAGAGTTAAAAAGAACATTTCCTTTTTTCCTTTCCTTCCTGTTTTGTGGGATTGCACTAGACTGTTGATAATGCAAACTTCTGGTCTTCTGTAATTGAATTTCCTTTATTTTACTAGCATGAATTTGATTGGTCTTTTTTTAGAATATAAATGTGATACATGTCCTATTTGTTTCATAACTCTTTAATTCCATTAGATTGACAGCCCACATCACTCCATCACTCATTTGTAATTAGGAAGTTTTAGAATGCCTTGATCAAAGCTATAAAATATGGCTTAGAAAAAACATAAGCTTAAATACAGCAAAAGGTCAAGAGCTGCCCGCATTGGAACTATGATTTCATTAATGATTCCATTTTCAAGCACTTTTGAAAATGTTAATGAAACATCATTGTGTAATGGTGGCTATGAAAACAATAAGAAAGAGATTAGTGGATTTCTGAGAGAAGTTAATGAAATCATAATGCAAAAACATAAACATAATACGATGAAATAATGTTTCATTACAGTGAATGGGAGGTTCATCATTTAAACCTAATTAACACCAGCAGAAGGTCAATGGATCAAACCTGTAGGTCCCTACAGGAAACTCTGTTAGTGATGTGGTGTAAATCCCAGAGACCAGTTTTTTTTTCCCCTGACAATTCTGGGTTACTTACAGTTCCCAGACAACTATTTAATAATTCTGTCATGATTCTAATTCTAGGATATTAGTTTTTGTTTACTGAACCAGTCTCACTAACAAGCAATATAGCAACAATACAATGAAATGCTCTGGTTCAATACAGCTGGTTTGTTCCTCTTGAGACTATTACTTGACATCTAATAATGATGGTTATGATGGATATTTTTATAGGAAAATATTTTTAATATAACAGTTATGTGCTGTTTGAGCATACATCTTAGATTTGTTAAAAAAAATTACCCACGAGTGATTTAAAAAATATCCATAGAAGAGGACTTTAATAACTTTGACTGCATGTCCCAGATATATTAATAAACAGGTGTGTCTGCATAAACATTTATAAGTTTGTTCTCCAATGAAAAAGAAAGAAAGAGCTCCTAAGAATAACTTACACGAGTCTGTTTATGTAACAAATGTTGATATTCAAGGTACAGTCATTTCACTGCTGAAGTAATTCTACATGAAACTTCAGCTTGCTACCTACAGCCTTTGCTACATGATTTTCATTTGAAAAGAAACATACATTAACATTACCAAACCAATTGTAGTGTCTTTCAGGCTGACACTGTTTCATCAAATACTCTAACTACAAGCAAATACAACTTTAACATATTTTCCAACTTATTTATGCATTATTGATACTAATGCTGTTTGTATGCCTAAAAAGTTTCTAATTAAGGTGTTTAAAGATCAGTTTTGATATATTTGAAATATTTTTCCTTTGTCTGTATTGACATAGCCAGCAATAGATTAACATTGCCAGCCCTCTGCTTAATATAATCCAAGGAATCTAAAGAACTGTTGATATTTAAAGTAAAAAGTTTATTTTTCTTAGCTTTACACTATATTTGGTTAAGTAAGCACTACATAAGCTCTACACAACACTACATGTGATGAGCAGTGACAAATATTATTGCCATCTACCAGATTTACCTTTCCCAAATTGACCTGAGCTAGTACTAGTTCTCATTTACATTAATTGCAATTTTTGAGACCCCAAAATAAAAATAATGTATGTATATTCCTGGCATAAAAGAAAATCCCTCCCTACACTGGGTTTATGACAAGCACTTTTGAGAAAGTTGTATAAGTGCCATGTAAAGAAAAAAAAATTACCAGTAGTATTTTAAAGTATAAAATTAACTTGTTTAAGCAGTTTCAGGGATGGCTGGCTGCTTGGTTTAACTTACTCTTCAAGTACACTCTTTTCTGTGTAATATCCAGTTGGAATCACATGCTGGGTATATTTTCAGATTTCACAGTCTTCACTTATTGATCACAGAATAATGTAAGATTGCAAGGGATCTCTGGAAGCCAACCAACATAAAACTGATTAAAGCAGGGCCAAATTAACTCAGTTTGCTCAGGGTGGTGTCCAGGCAAGTTTTGAACATCTCCAATGACAGCAATCCCACAGCCAATCTGGGCAGCCTGTCTGCTATTTGACCAGCCTCATGATGACTTTCATTTCCTGATTTCTAATGACAATTTCTTTTGTTACACCTTGCACGCAGTACATCTTGTCACACTGTGCACCCTGAAGAGGAGTATAGCTCTGTCTTCTCTACACTTTTCCATGAGGCTGTTGAAGGTAGCAGTAATGCCTTTTCTTCTTAAGGCAGAACAACAGCCATTTTTTTCAGCCTCTCCTTGTACATTATGTTCTCCAGTCCCTGATAATCTCAGTGCCCTCTTCTGGGCTCACTCGATATGTCAATATTCTGTCTTGTACTGGGAAGCTGAAAACTGGACTCATTACTCCAGGTGTGGTCTGACAAGTGACAGAGGGGAAGAGTCACTTCCTGGGACTTGCTAGCTGCTCTCTTGCTAATGCTGCCCAGGATGTTCTTGGCCTTTTTTGCTGCAAGGGCATATTGTTGGCTGATGTCCAACTTGTTGTCCACAAGGATCCTGGTCCCTTCCCTGCAGAGCTGCTTTCCAGCTGATCGGTCCCCTGCCCATACTGCTGCAGGGAGGTTTTCCATCCTGGGTGCAGGATTTAGTATTTGTTTGTGTTGAACTTCATGAGGTTCCTCTCAGCCCTTTTCTCCTTCATTGAGGTTCCTCTGAATAACGGCTTTGCCCTTCAGCATATCAGCAATTCCCCCCAGTTTGGTATTGCCCATAAACTTGCCAAGAATGCACTCTAGCACACTGTCCAAGTCTTTCACAAAGACAGTCTGCATTAACTTTTGAGGAAGACCTCTGGTTCAGTGATTGCTCTTTGGACTTTAAACCTCAGATCAGATGTTCATGGAAGCTTTCTATTATAAATTTTTTGTGCTTTTCAATATATGGTCAGTTGTGGTTTTTAATACGTCCATTATTCTACATCAGTCTTGACCATAAATGACAATATAATGGTTTAATAATTCATTCTTTTTTCTTGACAGAAGTGTCATCAAGCTACAACTCTATTAATAGCCTATGCAACTAAGATAGATCATGAAGTGTAGCTATGCAGCCATAGCTATCATAGATAGCGAATGTTTTGCAATACAAATTCTAAGTAAAAGGGTCATTTGAACTGATGGTTCATACTTAGTTGTGACATTGTTAAAACACTATCTTAACACCTGCTTGTTCTAACAAAAAAACCCCAAGCTAGAAACATAATGTTCACTTTTTGAAACACAAAAATCACACCTGTTATTAATTACCAGTATAAATCTTAACTTTATACATATTTACTTGATTGCTCCCTTAAATCAGGTAGTTACATGTCTGGAAATTAGTCTTTGTACCTCCAATTAATTGCATATAAGATTGCACCTGAAAAAAAAAAAAGACATCTTTCAGACAAAGATCCTTTAAAATGTTATTAATTAAACAATGCAGTAGTAACAATGGGATTTAAGATTTAACAATTATGTTAAACAGATTTACGATTCAGAAAAGAAGTAAAGAATTCATGCTTTTAAGATTATTAATTTCATATTTTCTTTTAGGTAAAGGAGATTTAATTGGAGCAAACCTATCCATTAGGGATCAAGTTATTAAAACAAATGCAGATGTTAAAGCTCTAACGTACTGTGACCTCCAATGCATTATCCTCAAAGGTCTCTTTGAAGTGCTCGATCTTTACCCAGAGTATGCTCACAAGTTTGTTGAAGACATACAGCATGACCTCACATACAACCTAAGAGAAGGCCATGAAAGTGATGTAAGTATCTTTAAAGGTCTCTTCAGCTATTTTAACCCTTAAAATGTTTCTCATACTTTAGCCAGTTCTCATAATTTCATCACGATAAAGAAATAATACACAAATTACTTTAAAAGGACCTCTCATTCCATTTGTTTGATAATTCAGTCATTACCTACATGAATCATTTATCAATTGATCAGATCATAAACAGCACACATGTTCTCTCCTTCTAATTTTTCCATAGGAAACATCATTTGTGAAAGAACATTCTTTAACATTTTGTCATTTTTTACTTACATTTAAAAATAATCCATATTTATGTAGAGCATATGTCCAAATAAAGGTATTTAACTGTACCTTTTCTAGAAGGTCATGTGCCAGCCTAATGAACGTTCATTTCATAGATCACTGATTATCACTACTTAGGTAAGAATGTTGTCACACACATTCAAAATGAGAAACAGTTGTTTCTTATCATACTGCAACTAAAATGTGTTTTTCTATTTAAATGAGAAATTTAATGTGAAATAACAACAAAAAATTCCAGATAAAGTACTGCTGAAAGGCTTCAGTACAGACTTACCGAAGTACTCCCACAGATATTATGTAGCAAATATTTATATTCAGATTTTAATACTGTAAAGATTTTTATGACAGCTTTCCTTTTCTGACTTAACCATGAGAGCGTATGAACGAAGGAACACTTTCATTTTGGTATTTAACAGTTCAGGTGTTTGTATTGTGCTTCTCCTTACACACAGAGGGAGGTAACATTGCAAGCACATGACTGGGGACAAGGATACTAAGAAGACAGGGGACAAATGTCAAGGAAGCATAAAGGGCAAAAAAGGTTATCTGTTTGGGCAGACACCACAAAGTGCTGCAGAGCTTAAAAAACTCTGCACCTTATGTGGCTGTTATCCTCCACATAGCATAGGCAGGCACTCACTCTTATGCAGAGTGGCCTGTTGCTTGGCTGGTTTGTGAAGTGTCAATAAATGCCTGCATGCATGCCACTCCAGAGCTACGGCTTCCCTGCTCGTCCCCACTCACACGTGTTTCTGTGCAGACGGTCACGGTGAGTTCTGCACTGCAGTAGTCTCCCAGGGAGAGCACTGCTGGCCTGAGGAACCTCTAGACTGACAGAACTGCTCTAATGCATGCAAGAACAGTGGGCCAAAGTCCTTCTTCAGCTCACTCAATGAATGAGATATATAGGTTGATTTTTCTATGTAAGGTTCTTACTAGGTGTACTTTGGCACAAGTATTTCCACAGCAATGATCTTTAAACAATGTCAGTAGAAAGGTATAAACATATAAATGCAAACTTGTAGAGATTACAATAATCAGGTCATCTAATTTGTTTGCCTCTTGAAATGTCCCCAGACTTCCCGCTGCTGAAGACAACAGCTGAGAGAGTACACACCTGTTCTGAGAGCTCGAAGATTAGTTTGTATAACCAACACATTTTCCTTGGAGGGGAATGTTTAATCTGAAAAGGACTATAACTCTATATAAAGATAGGGTTTGAACCTGATTGCGTTCTCCTCTCCAGTTTTTTCATGGACCGTGATAAACCCCTACAATGTATTGCTTCATGGTGTTCTGTATGCTGACAAATCTAGGGATCACCGTATCAGTTGCATACACATTCAGCTTTTATAAAATCTGGGACAACTCTTCCCAATTAGAGTCAGCTGGGTGGTGTACAGATTGTCTGCTGAGACAAAGCCTACACCAGCCTCGAAAGTGATTGTGCAGACAGGAAAAGAACCTCCTCACACTCGCTGTGGAAGATGGGATTTAAAGCAGTGCTGGCCATATCAAAGGACCTTTTCTGCTTTAAAAAGGAAAATATTTGCAGGTGAACTACAGGGTGAAGTAGCATGAATTTCCCCCCTGTGACTTGCCAAGTGCCTTTTAGGTTAGGATTGGGTGAACTACAGATTGAAATAGCATGAATTTCCCTCCTATAACTTGCCAAGTGCCTTTCAGTCCTGACCTAAAACATTATTGAATTTTCAGCCACAGTCCACCAAAAGCACCTTAGGTTGCAGATTTCCTAATGCTTTAGCCAGCATTAAAAAGGTGAGGCTGCAGAAAGATGCAGTCCTGGTGATGCATTATCCCCTTCCTTGTGCTGTTCGAACTGTTCGTTGCACACAGAATTGAATAAGAGACTTGAACTCAATTGAAAATAGACCAAAAAGGGCCAGAAGTCACCAGGAGTGTCCTGACCCTGGAGTATCAAAGTTGGATACTTAGCACTAGATCATGTAACTACCCTACCCACAAAGAACCTCTAGGAAACCTTTTAAAATTTGTTTTCATGGCTCATTTGCAAGTCTAAGAGTGTATATAATGCTGTGCTCCTTCTGCATTAAAATCCAAGTAAGGTGTATTGGTAGAAAAGGCTCCAGGACTTCCATAGCCATGTCACTTTTCAGTAAAACAAGGAGGAGCTGTAACCAGATTTCCCAGTAATAAGTAAAAACTGTAGCTGTCTGGTTACAGAAAGATTTAAAGTGTTGTTTAAGCAATCTTGGAAGAAAAGCCTAGGAGATTTTAACTACAGGAGCTGGCAATCGTGTAACTATTTCAGCCTCTAATGAGAAACAGTGAAATACAAAGACACCAAAACAGGGAGATAAAGTTTCAGTGGTTCCTCGTGATAGCTCTAAAACCAGCAATCATTAAGTGGTTTATGATTATAAACATTAATATATGTGCAATCATACCGGCAGTGCTGTTCTGCCATCTTTATATATCTTCTCATCACAGGGAGATGTGAATTAGGAAAAAGTCTTTATGTTGATTATATGTATTCTGTCCTCACTTTCTTTGCTGAATTTTGCTTAAGAAACTTGTAACTGTTTTTATAAATGTGCTAAATGATTTCATGACAGTTAGGAAAAGCTAATCGGTTTGGTAGCTGGAGTTGTGACATTGAAACAATTCAGCCACTCGGGTATTTCAACCAATATTTCTAGGTCTGTGACTACCATATCATAGTCATGAAATAGTTCACTATGTGACACAGATTTTCATAACCCCATCACCCCACCCATATAATTTTGCATTACATATTACAGGCTGCATATATAGCAGGCAGTGAGAGAGTCAGACACCTGATTTGATAAAGATAAGCACTCATAAGAAGGTTCTTACAACATATAATACAATTATATGAAAGAAACTGGAAATTATTTTGCTATCCACCAGCCCTGGAGAATATGTGCTATTTTATATATTTCGAGAGCAGTAGCAGATGTTCATAACTCTGAATAATCTTATGAGAAACTCAGAACAGGTAAATATTTGCACAGTATCTTTGTGGGCCTGGTGACAGTTTATTGTTTCTGATTATTCCTTGTGTCTGTGCAGAAGTGTCTACGGTACAGACATCATTAGTCATCATAAAAAAAACAAAGGCTGGTTATAGCCAGATTGATATAAAGAACAAGAGGCATCCCTGACACCTATGCTATCCCTCAAGCTGTAATGAAGTCCTAAAGGAAGATAAGACCCATGCAGGCACAATCTTTGACTCTCTAGAACACTATCAATATATGTCATTTTCAAAAAGAAAAGATGATATTCCTGAAGATTCAAAAATCTGTCTTTGCAGAGAGGACTCATAATTAATAAGAATCTACTTTTCCTTTTGTAGCTTTAAAAGTAGTGTTCTGCCTCTTACAAGGGCTTCTCTTCCCCCTCCCCCTAAAGGAGAAGCCACACTGTTTAAAATGAAAATACTCAGTCTTTGAAGCAGGGGGAAGGACCGCTCCCTTCAGTGCATCCACAGTGTAAATGAAACATATTGACAAAGGTTGCACAAGAAAAGTGGTAGATTATTCCTCTGGTTGGGAACATTAACTCTTACAGCATATTGGCCAGGATCCTTGATAATAAAATAAACAAATTTTAAAAGGCAACTAAGAAGCAACAAAAACAGGTTTTTTCCCCCCAGAAAGGCCTTGTCTGACAAAACAGGGCTTAATTCTTGTCCTTTGGAGAATTTATTAAATTTTAATGATTGAGTTGTGGGGTTTTTTTAATATAATAAAGCTCAGGTTGCTATTAGCAATACCAAGCAAATTACAGGGAATGCTCCTCATTTTCTACTGGTAAACCTGACAGTGGGTCAAACCAGTTGTTCTTAACGGTGGAAACAGCTCTAAGCTCTGCAGCATACAAGAGAGGGCACAGATTGGGAAGAAAAATAACTACAAATTCTGATCTAAAGTATGCTGAGTTTTCCGGCTCATTCTCGCTAAGCATTAAACAAGTATTTCAGAAGCATATTAGTAATCCCACCTTATTTCTTTTTAATTAGTTTATGTCTAGACTTTTATCTTTTTTCATGCCAATGGGTAGTATAGCTCCTGAAGGCAGAAAAAAGGATAGCAAAAATTATTTTGAATGCAAGCATAAAATTCAGTTGGAAGTCTGCCTAGCCACTGTCTGGTTTTCAGCTACTAGATTACTTGTTTGACATACATTCATTCTTGCCTCTTGAGTCATGCTTTTTCTAGATAGTGTAATACAGGTCTGTTGAATTTATGAAAGCTGCTTTCCAATATAATAACAACTCAAAAGGAATTCTATCTATTACATATTTGATTATCTATTGTGAATTAGCAATGGAAACAGCATGACATTCCTGATTTTTTCAATGCATCTTTATTATCTGCATAATAATCAGTATTTTGCTTTAAAGAAAAATATCAAAGTTGTCCTATTTGCAATTCTATAGATATTAAGGAAAAAAAAGGCAATTTTTTAAAAATAGTTGCTTTTAATATGGCAAATGTTGTAAGATAAAAAAACTGATAGAAATTTCAGTCACTTAATTACTTATTGATGTGTTTCATTTTCAGAGCCATAAAAATCCTATTTCTTTGGTGTTACCTCTGTGTTTATAATAAAATCTATGCATTGAAAAAACTGATTTCCAAGCCAACTCTTACTACACTGCTACATTTAATCATAATTCCTCCACCCCAGCTTAGATCATAGCTCATCCTGTACACTGCAGGAGGATCACAAGTTGTAACATATTTTTCATAATAAATAATTTCCATAAAAGATTTCCCAAATAATCCCAACCATCTTTTTAAGAGAAGAGGGTTTTGCCACGTTACCCAGCAGCTGTGTAGAAAGAAGTGGCTTACCCAAGAAAAGTTAAAAAGCCCTACTTTGACATTTAGAGTAAGGTTGGATAACTTTGAGGAAGACTAATCATTTTTAAACAAACTTACATGCAGTTAAGCACCTGCTTTTGTCAATAGCTCGTCTGGCAGAATACTGTGTGCTATTACTTCAGGTGTAGCTCACTGGTGTTTATTGTCTGTGGCACAGTAGGTATGAATTCTGCAAACCAGGAGACCAGTCAATGGCAATTTTTGTGGTTCTATGTAAGCATTATCACAACAGGTGGAATAGATAAGTCAATAAATCACCCAAAGCAACAGAAGTCTAATACTCTACCTGCATGACTACCCTGAAAAAAACCGCAACCCTTGGATTCCTGTTTATGATGTTTCTCCTTAGTCTGTGTGCACTTGGCAGACACACAGAACAAATTCCCATTGTTCTGTTAGAGATCCTAAGTGTCTGATGGCTGTGCATCCACTGCTTTCTGTCTGTCAGCCTCCATATTTCCTTTTCTCCTTTATACCTCTTATGATATGAGATGGAGTCTGCAAACTTCTCACCTTCTCAACAATTATAGTATAGGAGTGAAGGTCCTCCTCATACTAGCAAAAACTCAGTTAATTTTAAAATCATGAACATAAAATTAATGCTGAGATATGAGGCCTGATGTGTTCACTGGAGTAGGCCTCTTACCCGACTCTGTGCATGGACTACTCTGCAATCAGTGCTGCTCAGTGCTTTTTCACATTTTACAAGCTGCTCAGATTTTTCATTCATGCTTCTCAGAGCACCTGGAATATTTTTTTCCTTCTTCCCTCTCTCCCTCTCCATCTTCCCAAAATAAGTTACCCTATTGCTGAAAAAGACAGCACTTTCACAACTTCACTTACACAGCTTAACATCTGTATTTCTATAGAACAGGTAACAGGATTGTGCATGTATAGAAGGGCATGACTATTGATAAAAAACCCAGAGGAGTTCCTTCACCTGTTTTGCACTCCCTTTCTGATTTTAAATTAATGAGAAACAGTTCAGGAATGAGCTTTGTCATCTAGTTCTCTGCAAGGTATTTCACAGGTCTCCTACCTGTATTCATGACACTAAGCATGTTTTGATGGATCTTTGGCTATTTAAAGTGGATGTTAGTTTCAGACAACTGATTCTGCTGCAATACCCTCCTCTCTGCAGTGTTACAGTCAGTCCTTCCTCCACTCTATCAACCTGGCAATTACCTGCTTCACTCACCGTGGGAGTGGGGCTGACCTGGAGCTATAGTGCGAACCGGGTTTCACTCCTTTTTGCTGTCTGCTAACTCATAAAGCTTGTTTACTTGCAGTCATTGGTGAGCATGATGTGTGGTGCCTCTGAGCCATCAGTTCACCCAGTACCCCTCAAGATAATCATCTTACTATCATGTTTCTAATATATCCTTCAATATGTTACACCGCTGAGAAATAATGCAATAAGGAAATATGTAATTTGAAAAGGACAGACTGGTATACCTTTTCTCTTGCAGGCTTCATGGCCTTTTCATTTTCTTTCATAGTACCTTTACCTGAAGGATTTTTTTTACTGGTATGCTCCTGCCTCATTTCTGTAGCCTTCAGTCATTCTAATATTTTTAAAATAACAACACACAGCTGCCGATGCTATCTGGTTTTGTCTCTCTAATAGTTTGTTCTTCTGATTTGGGGTTATTTTTCAGGTAGAAGATTCATCCCACCACAATTTATCTATGCAATTATGATATCTTTTCCATTAATTAATTTTTTTCATTAATTCTTGTGTTTTTACAAGTCTTTTCCATTTTACACCTAAAACAAACACATGACTGGCTGCAAGGGTGAATCCCACAAGATGTGGAAGAAGCCTAAAGGGAGAAAAGGAAATTTATAACAAGACTATTCAATGCATGTATGTAATTAGGTTTTCACAATTGGACCTTAGCACTTTCATAACAAATACAAACAATATTCACTGTAACTAGAATTAAAATGTTTAAATGAGTGACAAAATTTTACTTCTAATTATAGCTTTTGAGTAATTTTCAGTGCGATCTACTTTCATTCATTTAAATTCCTGGGATTATTGCATTCTGCATCAGATTATAAAGCTTAACCAGAGGGTTACACATTGAAAAAAAAACCCAGGCTAGCAAAGCAGCTTATTGATGTTTTTAGACTGTGGTGTGAGGAGGGTATAAAACACTGTCAAACAGAATTTTAGGCAGAAAAATCCCCTGGCTTTCAGAGAGTATTGCCTTGGAATCTAACCATATTTTTATTTTAATTCAACAGGGATGCTAGATGATAACTTTTTCCACTGTGCTTCACTGTGCCTTAGGAACCATGATAATGTAACTTTCACAATATTAATATCATATCTTTCTCACTACATTGGAAAAAATGGAAAATAAAAGTAATCCTAATGTATCTTAACCTTACAATGGTATGAATCTAGAGAAACTTTTTTTCTATAGTTGCTTTTATTTTGCATTGATATGGCAACAACCAGATAGTGGCCTTAAATTTAGAAACATTCTTACAATAACCTAACCTTTCATTATTCTGTGTAAAGTAAGACTAATTTATGAAGGAAATTATAATACCACAACTTCTTCTGTAAGAACACTGGTTCTGAAGGCACAGACTTCCTTGAGATGTAACGAGCATATCAGACTGGCTTATATGCTGTCTTGGTTTCTGCTAGGATAGAGTTAATTTTCTTCCTAGTAACTGGTATAGTGCTGTGTTTTGGATTTAGTATGAGAATAATGTTGATAACACACTGATCTTTTAGTTGTTGTTACGTAGGATTTACACTAAGTTGAAGACTTTTCAGTTTCCCATGCTCTGCCAGGTGCACAAGAAGCTGGGAGAGATCATAGCCAGGACAGCTGTCCCAAACTGGCCAAAGGGATATTCCATACTATATGACATCATGCTCAATATATAAACTGGGGGGAGTTGGCCAGGGGGCAGCAATGGCTGCTCAGGGACGGGATGGGCATCCGTCAGTGGGTGGTGAGCAATTGCATCGTGCATCATTTGTTTTGTGTAGTAGTAGTAGTCGTAGTAAATTATTAAACTGTTCTTTTCTCAACCCACAAGTTTTCTCACTTCTACTCTTCTGATTCTCTCCCCTATCCCACTGCGGGGGAGTGAGCAAGCAGCTGCGTGGTGCTTAGTTGCTGGCTAGGGATTAAACTACCACAGTCCTTTTTGGCATGGGTTTGAGATAATAACAGATAAACCAGAGCATATTAAGGAATTTATATCTGTTAACAGTTGCAGATTATGATATTGATTCATCTGTTCTCAATATTAGTTTATCTGACGTGCAGCATGCTCTAGTTTTTGCTGTACATGTTAAAGAACGGAGTTGGTTTTTGCAGTTTGCTGTGCTCTGCAGTGATTAGCAGTGTTTTGCCTGGGAAATCTGTTATTAAAGCACTGGCCTTGAGCTTTATCTGGTATTTGGGTTTTGTACTGAAACCGTTACTGTACTGCAGGTACCACCTCATGGAGACAACTAGCAATTATACCTCTTCCTCTGAGAGGTTTTTTATGGAGGAAATACAGAATGGCACCTTTGCTACCTTCTTCTACGATGTCTCCTCCTTCATGACAATAACTTTTCAGTGTCTTGAAAATCCTTGGGTAGTTAAGATATTTCTTTCGATATTGCTTGGAAATATTGTTTTGGTTTTGTCTAAGATTAATAAGCAAATTAAGAATATCATCCTTTGCATGCTGATCAGCAGAGATCTGCCCCAAGGCTTGATAGTTACGAGTGGCAGGGTATGTGGGGTAGTATGGGCAAATACCTAGGACAGTGAGCACCTCCAGTGTTTTGGAATTTCACCCCTAAACAAGTGCAAAATCCTGAAAAACTAGTAAGGTATCTGGGACAAGTATGTTGTCACCCTGGCAACTTCAACGAGACACAAATTGCTGCAACATCCTGGGGCCTGGCCCATGCCTACCAAGCCCTGTTCAACACCATTCAGAACCCTCAAGGGAAAGAGAAGGTCTCTGGGTCTGACAAAAAAACAACAGGCACTGCAGCTAACCCAAGCTCAGCAACCAACACTGCAAATACTACAACTCCCGCAACAGGTACTGCAGCTGAACCAGGAAACCAACCCATGCCAGTGTCAGTCACCTATATACACAAGAAAAAATACACAAGAAAATCAGCTCATTTAGTAAGGGATGAATATTAACCAGGGCCATCATGAGCAGAGGAGGAGGAGGCAGAACCCATAGATGAGATGGTAACCATCCAACCCCTATTCCTGTGTGAGCTGCAAGATATGAGAAAATATTTCAGCCATCATCCAGGCAAGCACATTGTCACCTGGCCGCTCCAGCAGTTTTCCAAAGATCCAGATAAAGTCAGGTGCACGACTCATGTGGAAGTTTTTATGGAGCACGCCATCGTCACATGCAAACTCATTGGCAGTAATGTCCTGGAAAGATGGAGAAGAACCAACAGTGGATGAATTGGCTGGCCAGCTCCAGCAATATGAAGGAAGTCTCTCTTCATCCCTATGGGCCTGCATCTCAGCTGTGGAAAAACTGTCCGAAAAACTGTCCTGGGAGTACCAGCAACCAAAGAGGATATGTCCTACTCGTCACCTGTACAGACCAGTATCTCAGCCATTAGGAGTAAGCATCCCTCTGCCCAAGAAAGACGATATATTGGATACACCCCACAGGCCACCCTGTGGTTTTACCTGCATGACCATGCAGAGGACATGAAGAAGTGGGATGGAATATCTACCTTGACCATAGAGGCATGCATACCAGAGCTGCAAGGAAAACCAACCAGCAGGTGGATCAGGTTGCTAAGGTTGAAGGGGCTGAGGTGGATCTGGACTGGCAACATTGGGGTGAATTATTTATAGCTCAGTGGGCCCCTGATACCTCAGGCCATCAAGGGAGAGAAGCAACATACAGATGTGCTCATGATCGAGGGGTGGACTTGACCATGGACACTACTGCACAGGCTATCCATGAATGTGAAATGTGCACTGCAATCAAGCAAGCCAAGAGAGTAAAGCCTCTGTGGTATGGAGGACAATGGCTGAAATACAAATATGGGGAGGCCTGGCAGATTGATTTTATCACACTCCCACAAACGTGCTAAGGCAAGTGCCATGTGCTTACAATGGTGGAAGCAACCACCGGATAGCTGGAAACGTATCCTGTGCCCCATGCCACCACCCAGAACACTGTCCTGGGCCTTGAAAAACAAGTCATATGGAAACCAGGACATACAGTAAAGTTCCTACATCACTGGCAGAGTCATTGCAGTATAACCTCAGGATACATGCTGGAATGTGTGAAGTTAAAGATGATGTAGTCTTTCAGTAAACTGTCTATAATCAGGGCAACTTGTCTATCAAGTAGGCATTCTACATGGATACAAGTATCCATTCTCAATTTTATTGAGATGGAAGCATTTTTAGTGCAATTTTTTAAAACATCATGAAATAGTAGAACAGCTGAGGTTGGAAGGGACCTCTGAAGATCTAGACCCATCCCTCTGTTCAAAGACAGAAAAGCATACAAAAATGAAAGCAAAAAATTATTTATGTACAAATGCACTCTAAGATTTTACTGATATAAAACCAAATATATCAGCATATTTTTTCTTTTTGATCATCTATACCTTCACTCAGTAAAACCAGAACTACAGAAGCTACCTACATAAGTGTGACTAGAGTTCTGCCTAAAATCTAGTTCCTAAGACATACAGATCACTTTTTCAATGCTGTGATAAATAATAACATGACTGTACTAACAAATGTATGCATATATACTGTATATACAGTACAATACTGCATATATAAGTATTCAGGAACAGGTTCCATTGATAATCACACTACGTTCATTCCTTCAGCAAAATTGATACTGGATGTCTCTGACCCCGAGTTTAGTTTTATACCATGGTACTTCAAAAATTGAAGCAATTTTATTCACTTATTGAGTGTGGTGTTTTCTTAGCTCCTAACCTATGCAGAACTTCTTGAGTAACAAATCTGCTATGAGCTCCCAAAAGCTATGCGCTCAGTTTTTCTGTATTATGCATATATAGAAAACACAAATTGCATCTCAGGGGAAGGAAAGTATGATAGCTCTCTTGCTTAACAAGGTTATATACTTAGAATTCTGCTGATACTTTCACATGCCAGGACATGACTTCTTGCCCTGAGGTGAAATCATGGGAATCGCTTTCACAGGTACTGTAGGTCTGCTGTCTTCCCCAAAGTTTTAACTCTGAATATGTCTACGGGCCAGATGTGTGCTCAATTAGCACTTTTTTTTTCCTTCTGAGAGAATTGACTAGAGGTTAATCTACTGATCGAGTTGCCATCCAAAAAGCAAAATACTCATTATTTAGAAGAAAAGTTTCTGAGGAAGAGAGAAAAAAAAAAAAAAAAAAGACAAACTACCAGATTTTAAAATAAGGAAACAGATTATGCCAGTCCCTGCCTTCTTTGTAATGTTTACCCTAAAAGCCAGACAAAGCTGGACTTTCTTAAAAATTCTCCACAGATATGTTGCTGTCCTCAGTGAGTCACTTAACACTCAACCCACTGGTTTGACCTCTGAGTGCTAACAAAACAACTGGGCAGCATTGGGAATGCTTGGAAATAGGCAATTAGGAGGTAATTAAATTCTTTGGGAGTGTACTTTTCAAGGTCCACTTCATTGTCATCCTCTTTTCTTTTCAAGAGCCTCTCTGAGGTTAGATACACATATTTACATAAAAAGTAGTATGAAGTTTCATTTAAAGGTAAAGCTAACAATATGAGCAACTCTTCTGCAGTATCTACAACCTTGAGGAGAGTCTAATTTTATATCAATCCACAGGACCAGTCCTGCAAATATTTACAAGCCTGTGTGAAATCTCGGAGTGCCATAAAGTTGAGCATATATCTGAGTATTTTCAGGAAGGGGCAGAATTTTGAATTTTATTGCTTTGAAAGCTGTTAGCATTAATCGTAGTTTCTATTAATAGTATGTAAATCTTACCATGACTGTGACCATACTGTAGGAGTGTTAAAAAGTATATCTTTTGTCTAATCTACAAGATCTATGGTAATCTACAAGCTTTTCCAAAAAATGCAACCTGCCAGAGGAATGTACAGGCAGTGCCAGTCTGTTGTCTATTTTAACAATTCCTCCTTTTGCCTTCTTTTGACCTTACTGACTGTCTCCTTAATTTTTTTTTTTTCAGTTTTTATTGGCACAGGTTTGCTATGAAAGATACATGTTCAGAGCAGTTTGGGACACTATTTTTTTTTCCTGTTTTGGGGTGGGGGAGAGGGAAGTAAGAATATAGAAGTAAAAATGACAAATTATACCAGCCACATTTACCATTTATTTGATTCTTGATTTGGAGCAAGTGACAGAGAGGTTAGTTTTTGTTTCTGTGACATGACTTATCTTTTTAACACAAAATGCAACAGATCCTGTATTGTTAATAAAACAATCAAAGTATAATTAAAAATTTTTACTAATCAATGCAGTGAACTTAACATCCAGGTTTTAAATAAATATATGAAAAGTAAACCTCTAATACTAAATATAAAAGCTCATGTGATAAATTTGAATCCAAGAAAGTGTTAATTTGCAAAAAAACTTATCCAAAGCTAAGCACAACCAGCCAGTTATTGAACACTTGTCTTAACTTCACAGGCTACAATAATTCCTTGAAAAGACAGGAATGATGTAGGATAAGGACTTAACAGAAGATTGCAGAGCTCACGGCAATTCACAATTATTGGTCGCCTAGGATAAAATACTGGTGACAGATCTGCTGTTCAACTCTGCAGCTAATTCAATATACTCTATACTGTAGGTAGGATCAGAGAATACTGAAAGCATCTGCTTCAACAAAATACATTTTCTTTATCTCTCCATTAAGCAAGTAAAAGATATAAGAATAAACCTGAGAAAACATAGGAACAAGCCAATGAACTATAGAAAGTCTTAAAAAGAAAAAGAAAAAAAAAAGGGTTAAATTGCTCAGTAAATTTAGCAGTAAAACAATTATATCTAACCTGAGAAACACTTTGCGAGTGGTTGACTCCTTTGTGATTCAATGGATTTGTGTTATTTCATTGAAAAATGTCCTGATTATGGAAAATTGAGGCCTGAACACGTGAGGCATTAAGCTTTTCAGCAGTATGTGTTCATCTCCTTTCCATTACCATACAGTAAATTTGCAAAGAATAGAACATATGTCATGCATTCTTGGTTTTTTCCCCCACACTGGCAATGCTCTTAAATGGGTTTTTCCTTTTTCCAAAGAACATTAAAGTTCTACTCTGATTTTGAATCCTTTCCTTTCTTGAAAGTGTACTTTACCCTTTGACTCCTCAAATAATCATTCATGTATTTTAGGACACAAGAGTTGCAAACAAATCAGCAAAATCATGTTTCTACTTTTGTTCCTACTTCTTGCGAAGACAACAGGAATCAGGCCTGTAAAAGCTGATAACATTCCTTTGAGCCCAAAAATGCAAATTTACTTACCTGGACGTTGAATGTATTAACCCCAAATTTAGCTGCATCTCTATATTTCTCTTTTTAGGGATTTATAATCTGAATTAGTCTTGAATTATTGTCCAGCTAATTACCTGGTTTGGCCACAATTGCTGGTAGAGATTGTTCTATTAAAGACTACTGTCTCTTGACCCTGGAAAAATCTTCAGATCACTGGCTCTCAACAGCAAACCATCAGTGCTTTCAGATAGGGAAATGTTCTTTTTGTGTTTATAATAAGCAATGATAAAGATTACTGAATTTTTAAGCTCTCTATATTAGCATATTAAATAATTACAAGATTATAAATCTGAGATACATACACGGAAGAATTCGATCTGAGTCTGCTTTTTGTACATGATCTATTATTTTTTTATCTTATAAAATTAAATTTAATAACTGGTTTCACAAGACATAAAGAGATACCAAGGCTGAAATTAAAAACTGAATTAGACCCTTTGACAGTATTTCACACAACTCATGCTAACATCAGTCTTTTTTGTTGTTTTTTTTCCTAATGCACAGCAGGGGAAATACCCATGTTTTTCTTTCAGCAGCTTTTATCCTTTAAGAGTTGTACTTCATTTTAAAAGATTAGAATGTGAGTTATTTTGCATCCTCTTTATTTTTGCATAAGAAAAAAAAAGAGCATTTTATTTTAAGCGTTTAAAATGTTTTACCAGAAACTAGGACAGTACCTCATATTTACTCTGATACTACATTTTACAGAGATAAAGGTAGGTGCAATGTGAAGTCTTTAAATTTACTGCCCTTTGATTGGCTTCATCCTTGTTCTTGTATTTATCTTTCCTTTTTCTCTTTGAGAATGGTATTTTTGCAGGGAGAGAGAGAAGAGAGTTGCTGAAGGAGGTTTAAAAGCCAAACTCTTGAGAATTCTCTCTGGTGACAGATTAATTATACTTTCTTTTACCAACTTTCAACTACTATGCCATAAGGTCCGGGCCCCTGTTTTATGTGTGCAAGATATGGTGTTCAAAGTTGCAAACAATAAACATGGCTGCAACATATAAATACAGACATAATTACAACACTCTTTACTGTGGTTTCTGTTCTATGGAAAAATAGTTTATAGGTCCAGAATTTATCTAAAAGTACCAATTAATTCAGACTGAAACTGTCCCCAGTGAGTTAAAGGGGTCAGTTTGCGGAAATGAAAGAAGAAAACCTGATGAGTGGTTTCTCACATCGCCTGCTCCCTGTTCATACCAATCCTTCTTTTCTGCTACCCTTCCTCCCAAGCACACTCCTTCCCCTTCCTGAGAGAAACGACCTGCCTTCAAAAATCCTTTTACATTTCTGTTGGCAGGGTCATAAAGCCACAAAGTGCTGCCACTACCCCCATTTCCTTTGCAGCCAGTTTCTCTCTGCTGCAGCGACCAGCAAGGGTAACACTGAGAGCAGAGAGGACCTATGGGTGGCTGGGACCACTGTGCTGATGGGCAGTGGAGCGAGTAGTCCTGGCAGCCAGGGAACAGTGCGCCCAGCTGGTGACGCAGCTGAAAGCCCAGTCCACCTGGAAGTCTCCAGCAAAGCTGTGGGAAATGCCACCAGGACACCTAGGAGACGTCCATATGATTTGTTTGGGTTTTTTTTCGAGATGTACAATCAGGATTAACACACATGTTCAGCAGACAAAAAAAAAAAAGATAAGTCATCACCTGCATGACAAGCTACAAATGGCAAGTCACTTCTAAAGCCTTCAGCAGGCAAATTCATTCACACTTTCTAAGATCTTTACCATTCATACTGCACCTGTGCCTAGAAGCCAAGCAAACTGATGCTCTAAAATTCTGGGCACTTTGTAAATCAATCTTAAAAATATATGCAAAATGGACTGTTACTACTTCCTAATTCTGCCTTTAATATTTTAGTACATTTCCAGCTCTCCGTAATCTTGAAGGAGATGGCGTTTCTTCAGTTGACATAGACTACAATGCAAGCTGGGAGATTTCAGTGTCTGAGATCTTGTCCTCTGCTAATATCATCTAGTACTTTATCTAACTCAGGAAAAACACAGCCTTTATTTTATTTACTTAGCCTAATTATTGCAGTTTTTCTGTTTGGCAGTTATTAGAGTGTTATTGCTGAATTTATTGATACACCTGCTACTGGCTTGGCTGTTGTGGAGTAGGAGTTCTGCTTACACAAACTTAAACATTGTGTATTTGTGTATTATACCACTGCTAGTACCCTCAGTTTTATGAGCAGCTGTGAAACAATTTTCAGGTTAACCTGAAAAACTTGTGAAGAAGAAAAGAACACAACTATTTTTAGCAAATCTGTGCCTAAAATTTGTGTATTTAGGAGCTCTGAATTCCTGTCTGAAATCCCAATGACTTCCAAAAGGCTTAACTTCTTCTACCTGAGTTTGGAGAAAAATAAACTGATGCTATGAATTTCAAATTAATGGGTGTTAAGCACTTTTTATCTTGACATGTGGGTTTAGGAAAACTGAAAATCACCTCTGAAAATTCTACCTGGCAAACTAAAATTTTCCTATGTATATTCAGCATGTAGGCTGTCAGAGACTTGCCCATGGTGAAGGTGTAGACATTCAAATAAACAACAGAATATTCATAACAGATATTATTCAGCAGTTCCAGTGGATTTTATTAGAAGTAGTTACACATAAAACTTGCATGATTTTTTCTTCTTCCTTTTCTTTTGTTTCGCTTTCTGTTTAATCCAAGAAGGGAAAATGGCATGGCCTTGACTAGCTGTTAGACACGTATCTCCCTCAGGATTACATTGGTACTACTTTCTTCAGTTCCATCACTGCCTCTGAAAATTCCCCAGAGATGCTACAGATAATTAGATCACCTACATGCAAGGACTAGGCTGGCACAGGAGCTAGAGCTACAGAGAGGTAGGACCAAAGCAGAGCACTGTTCCTGCATGGGATTCCATCAAACCAGCATGGAAGCCACCAGGCATACATTGACCCACCTCCAAACCCACACGTTTGGAGCCTTGACCCAACTTTTTATTAAAGTAAAATGTTATTTTTTCAGGAACTAGCTTTTTAATGAAAATAAAACTTTTTTTTTCTCACAACATCTGTTTCCAAGGAGTGTCCTTTTTTTCAGCGCTATGTCACCATTTAACTTAATACAGTTGTTTTATCATGAGATTCTTTTCTTGTATCACCCTAAGTGTTTTGGTTTAGATGTTTGTTTGCACTTGGAAGTCAATATTGTGCAGACACACGTATTTGCTACTGTTCTGTTTTGTTTTTTCAGGTAATATCAAAATTATCAAACAAGTCTACGCTATCTCAGGTATGTTAGTCCCATTTGGTAATATGCCAAGCTTGACTTTGAAATATGCACATATTTATGGCAAGAGAACACCTAGAAAAACTCCAACTGACTTCCATGGTTTCAGAATGAGACTTTCAATAGCATCCTGCAGCTAGTTCTCCCACCGTCCATTTTATGAGTAACAGCTTATGATCTTTTTCCCAGGTGCTGGATTTGGATATCCAACTACAGCACCTGCATTTTAAGTACATGGTTACCCAAGCCAAAATTGTAAATATGGGTAAAGCTCATTCATCAGTGCCAGGTCCTGTACAGTTTGATCATCATGACAGGCTTCAGATGACTATTATGTTTGACAACAAGGCTATTATATTTTACATAAACAGGTGTTTTGCCACTGTTCTAAATCCTTACCTTTTTATACATCTCAGGTGGAAAGGACCTAGTTCACTAAATCTGTCAATGTATACTAAGAGAAAAGCATTCACTCAATGGAGTTGTGCTGTAGCACACAGCAAAATTAAACCCATGCTGCAAAACATTTAGACAGGTACTAATAACCACTTAGAACATTTGGATAAATTCCCCAAATCCGCATTTTCACCCAGCCAGTTTTACTTGGCCTGAATCTGGGAAATTTGAGTATAAAAGCTCATCTGAGCTTTTCTATCTAAAGTTAACAGTGCCTTAACTAAGCTTAAGAGTAGTATCCTGAAAAGAAAAATTAATAGCAAATTTTTCTGAAACCATGAAGTTGCATTTGGCTATGCTCTTCACTGAGATGTGTGAATTTTGTTAATTTGACCTGGAACCTGATTCTGCCTTAGTCCATTCACCTACTACCAATAAATACAGCAAATTGTACCATGGGAATAAATGGAACTATTTTTGAGTTATGACCTGATCCTGACATGAGCTCCGTGTTGGCATATCTCAGCACTCATGACCAGTGTATTTTGTTACCATGAAACAATAATAAACAATACATTGCTCTCTTCCACTGTGCTTTAATTAGCACATAAAGTACAGAACCCAGGTTTATGTTGTTTCTAAATTGCCCTGGTTCCAACATTGAGCATTCAAATTGCATTTAAAAAACAAAAAAAAAAAAACAAAAACAAACAAAAAAAACCCAAAAAACAGGTGTAGCTCTGCTTTTTGATGGCTCAGTTCTGAAGTTGACACCGCCACACCATTGGTGCATTAATGGAACTTTGCATAAACTGAAAAACCTGCCTGCTACCCCAGCAGTGGTTTCAGTTACAACAACTAAGAAGGGCACAAAGGACATTCAGGCTTGAGCTGAACTGGTGTAAATGCTATTTATACGTTTATACAGGGTTCCACATGAAAATGTGGAATTATATGAATTACCAGCCTCGGTTCTTTCCCTTGGTCCACCAGGAGTCTGAGAGTGTAACATTCAAAAGAAATAATGTCTCAATAAAGCAAGATTAATCTACCCAAGTGTACATATGGCACACAGCTTGTAAGAACTAGTCAAGTAATCTTTCTTGGTAGCCAAACATATTGCAGTGAGTTCACTGGCTATGTCGCTAGTCACCTTTTTTAATTTGTTTGTATTTGCCTCATGTGTGCACATATAGCCATAGCTGAAGAGGCATGCTATGGAAGAGTTCCAAAAGAGCTATCTCTAATGAGACATGAAAGCTGTGCTAGATCTGGGTTTGTTCCAGGATTAACACCAGAAGAAACTCTGTTTCTGCAACATCAGGCTTTGAATTTTATGCTAGTATGTATCATCTGCTATTTTAGACAGAGCTCAAGGGAAATGGAAATATAAAGAAGAGACTCCCTTCAATTGTGGAAGATGAAGATGAGGATGAGGAGGGAGAGGAAGAGAGCAGCTCCCTTTCACCAATCCATACAAGAAGCACAAATTCCTCTCAGCAGAAGAAGGCTGGAAGCAATAAAAGCTACCTAGGGAGAAACTTGAAGCAGTTGGCCTCAGGAACGGTGCCCTTTCATTCGCCCATCCGTGCTTGCACTTCAAACCCCTCCAGAACCAAACATGAAACAGAGCTCCATTACTACTCCAGAAGGAAGGAGAAAAACCTTAAGTTACACCTTTCAGCACTGACCACCAGTGGTCCACCTGACCTGAGCCCAAGGTAATAGTTATGAATGGTTATTTTCTTCTCTATCACATAACGCGTGTTAAAAATATGCTGACTGTAACACTATAAAATACTTCTTTTTCTTTAATAGTTGATACTTTTTTTCATCCCACAGAGAAGGAGAAGTCCTCTTATTGTAGGAACTATTACACATTATACAGTATGTTGTGACTTTAGGACTTTATTGCAAAATAAAGTATTTCTACCAGTAAAAAGGGAAAGTATTGAGCAATTACAAAAAATTACTATTTGAATAGTCTGGCTTTATGGTATCATTTTGTCCATCTATAATAAGAAGCATTCCCACAATAGCACTGTGAAAGATTCTGAGTCCATCAGAGAGACAGCCATTTAGAAAGCAAGTAGATGATAATACAGCATAGCTGTGCAAACACAGAAATTACTAGAGTAGAGGACTATAATGGAAAACTATTGCCTAGCAATTTTAGAAAATATTTAAAGTTCTTTTACATCAGGGAAAAGAAACCTGATAATGCAAGTTATGTAGAGGATAAATATGAAGTTGAGAAAATCGTTTAGCTGTGACTTTTGACATAAAGAAGAGTCATATAATGGTTTACTGTTGTATTATTAGTGTATAATCTTAAAGATTTTTATTTCTTTACTTGTATGTTAGTTGTAAGGTGATTTATGTATCTTATTTCTGAATTGCAGCAATGTAATAATTAACTATTTACCAAGAGTTTTGGGATCAGTTCTTTACAGAAATCACAATCAGTTTTTCACATATGAGGAGCTGCAGCAGTTGATCTTCCAGTTCAAGTTTTGGTTTCTATAATTTGAAGTATTTTACATATTCAGGAACTTCCTTTATTCACTAGAGGCAGAGTGGTAGTTTCAGCAGCTTGCCATTGCAAACATGAAATAGCCACAGCTTGATCAATATTTGTTTAGCTCTGTCAAGGCACCTGTCCCCCTAAGGATACAATCATAAAAAGGACAGGGAAGACTATATGGAAAACTTTCCCTCTCATCTTATATTTGACCAGTACAGTTGTGTTTCAAACAGGAGCAGGACATTAACTGATTTTAGTATTGTCACTATAGGGGAAAATAATGTGTGGAAAACCGGCTTCTACACTAGCAAAATTGAAATGCATAGTGGATATTTTCTCATTCTTTCATAGATCTCATATGAATTTGGTTCAGGTTAGCTATGAGTAAAGGTCGTTAGCATTTGCATAAGTAGTGGTAAGTCAGGGAAAAAGCTACCTTTCATATTTTCTGCTGAAATGTAATCTTGCTAATTATTGTTCTGAACACATGCAGCCAGATGTTGGCACCCAAGGCTGCAAAAGCAAATCTGAAACAAGTATTGTTACATATATTATTATTTCCTATTTCCATTCATAATTTTATAACTGCAGAATAATGCTCTTAATAGGCTGGAAAATTGATCCAAGACATATTTGTTTTCAGACTTTGTTTTCCAGCCAAAACACTTCCATATTATTTCCCAAAATTAGTTTATATTATCAGAACATTTAAACTGACATGTTAAAATTACTCTAAAAAGAGCCTTAAGTGTTTCATAGCAACTACTAAAGAGAAAATAAGACCTTAATTAAGGTCCTCGCTTTTCTTTGCTGTTGGACGGCAGTGTAAGGGGAAGGCAAACTCTGGTTGAAACGTGCAGTCAGTGCAGTTGTGAGGTGTACAACCACACTTTGTCAAGAGAATGTACTTTGTCTGTTAAGAAGCTTGTTCTATTATGGATGCTCCCTACAGTAAGCCCACCAGAACTATTCACTGGTGCTTCAGGTTCTTTCCTTGTACACTATAGTGAAGGCAATAAAGCACAGAGACTGGGTGAAATATTTAAATAGCTCTTGGTACAAGAAATAGAACTTCTAGGATGCAGTCATAGTCTTCCCAATCACTTTTTGTGTACTGCCTATGAAGTAGAAGAGCACCAAAAGAAATAAAGTGTAAGTGATAAAGGCAGCCCTGGGAAGAGCCATTTATGCATTTGAATCTCCTCAGACCTACTTGGACGAGTGCACTCGAGCCCTGACCAGCTGCATAGAAGAGGCCACATGCTAATCTTTTCTGACTTCGGATTTCTAGGAGTGGTGGTGTCTGTCTTCAGGAGAAAATTCAGAGCTGTACAATAGCTAATTCAGAAAGGGGTGAGACTTACAATTACTTTAGTCCCTTCATGTTTTCAACACAGTAGATTATCTTGCTCCAAAGCCAGTTTTTTATATATGAATAAGCATCTTGCCCATGACATATTTTCCACATAGAATCCTGTCTTTTGGCTCTCCAGAACTAGCTGTTTTTGCTAATACAGTTTCTTTTCAGCCTGAATCTTTAAACACTTTAAAGAATATAACACCTATAAATTCCAAGTCACGTCTGAGTAGGTTTTCCCCTGTGTGCTTTAAAGGCAGTTAAAATGTTAGCATTTTATATAATTAGAAATACCTACAAAAGGGATATTAGTGTTTAAAATTTGCTTTTTGAAGCAGTGAGGCCAGGTGACATTAAACAGGTTTTACAGCAAATTTCAAACAAAGTAATCGCTCAGGTTTTTCAGCTGCAGATAACAGTATAGGCCAGAGCAGCTCAAGCACCACATTTGGGTCTCATCTCCTCCCAGAGACTGGTTAAGATTAGTGACATCTAATAACATCCAACGGGCATCACGAACACTCAGACATGACACAGAACCTTAAACCCACATGAAGAGCCAAGAAGGACAAGAATATATGCTATGTGCACAGAGGTCTAAGTCACATGGGTCCTTCAAGCCAAATACGGCACAGATACCTCTGTGTTGTCTGTTCTTCCTTTCTCCATTTTCAGTCAAGAGGTTTGCTTGAGAATATCCTTATTAGATGGCAAGTCTAATTTCTATCATCACAAAGTTATCACCATTGACTGAGAGGCCAAGAGCTGCCAGCTTTAGCCCTTCCAGATTAGTATTTAACTCATCTGCCTACTATAAGACAAATTCTGAATCTTGTGCCTGCACAACACAAGAAATTTATGTTCTACATCTGTCGATTGGCATTTTTCTGAGTCACTTTCATTGACTTTAAAACCGTTATCTTTATAGGACAATTTGTTATAAATGAGAACAAAAAACATTCGTAATTATGACTATATTTTTAATAGTGTGTATTGATTTCTCCACCTGACACCAGTTTTCTATTATTTGTATGCAGCACTTGATTGTTGTACAAAATGCTTCATTTTTTTCCTTTGTATTTCTTGACACTGCAAATTGGAGGTCAACTGCAATCCATGAGTAGAAACACCTGGCGAAAATGCCTTTTCTAGTACTTAGATCCAATACCAATACCAACATAACTGGGACATTTCAGGCTGGTCTACACATCTTCCTAAACCAAATCTGCAAACCAGATTGCGCTGCCTGACCTATCTAGGTTTAACCAACTTTGAGAATAGCTATTTGCATAGCAACAACCCTTTTGATTGTGGTTTACAGAGATGCTTTTATAAATGTATTATGTTCAGGCTTAGGTTCTGCCTAAGTAAGCCTAATATAAGAGTCTGGCTGTTATATGCAGGGAGATTTAAACTTCACAAGAGCATAGTGAAGCATCTTTAATTGGTGTAGAAGAAAGAGTGGTGACAGATTACTTCAGATATGAAAAACAAACTATATTCAACACAGGTTGTGTTAGGACCCAGAATATACTGCAGAGTAATGAAAATGTTGAAACTTCAGTTAATTATGTTTGGCCTCACATTCCTTCCTCCAACAGTAAGTTTAATCTTTAGTGACTCACAAGAATTATACCAATATAACAGTTTTTACTTTTCTCTAAACTTAATGTTGTGCAAAATTTACCGTTGCTTAAAAATGTGCCCTTTAGGAGTAATTTTGACAACATAATTATGAATGTGATGTTTATGAAACTGTTTATGAAACTGTTCCATCACTCCAATTTTTCTCAACAGAATTGTTGATGGGATTGAAGATGGAAACCATAATGAGGAAAGCCAAACCTTTGACTTCAGCTCTGATCAGCTCAGGCAGGAATCCAGGTTATCTCCTACAATTGGAGGTTAGTTTTGCCTGGGAAAATCACTCTTTAGAGAAAACAGTTTTCATAACTGCTTTTGTTCCCCTTTGTTTCTTTGATTCTCAGAAGTGGCATAAATGGATTTAACATATATCTGTACTTTCAGTACCACTTAAGTACCACCATCGGTACGGTAGGAAAATACAACAGGGTCCCGAAGACCATTTGGTGTTTTTCTGCTAACAGATAACCATGATAGAACAGTTTTGCAAAGAGTACTGTATTTTCATGCGTTATATTTTATCAGCAGTACTGTAGGATCAGCTAGGAACCCCAAGCTCCCAAACTTTTGGCCATGGAAGATACTAAACACAAGAACAACATTCAACATAAGAACATTTCAATATCAAATTAAAAAAAATCATAAAGACCCATGTGCAGACTTGGCTCTCAAACTTTGTTAATATTTAAGAAGCCTTAAATGACCTACACTCTGAAAAGGTTAGTAAAATAACACCACAGAGGAAAAGAGTACATCAGCATGGGGGGCGGGGAGGGGTGGGGTGGGGTGGGGAAGAAAGAAAGAGAGGGGGAGGACAGTGGACTAATGCTGAAGAGACACAACTAGTGAAGCTCAGACTGTTTCCAACCTCCCCTCTTTTATGAGTAAACAGTCCTCACATAATTCTGTACTTTTTGCATGGAGGCTATTAGGACACTTTTTGTTCCTCTTAAAGCCAAAAATGGTAATAGAAGCTTAATTGTATCTCTGATTTTCAAAAACGGTTGACATGTCACACAGTTAGCACCAGGGTTGTACTCTTCAGTCTTTTCAGGTTCAGACTGAAGAAAGCAGTATGAACTTTATTTGTCACACTTTTCTTGCACATTATACACTAGACATTAAACACAAGTGCAAACTAGGTTTAAATTTAAAGCATTGGATAAGTGCAAGAACAGCATTGCTGTTTCCAACTTACTATACTTCTCTCATTTATATGCATTTGAATTTTTTTCAGAGGCTGAAATTGGTGCTGCTGTGCTTGTTATCAAAGCAGAAGAGACCAAGCAGCAGATCAGCAGGCTTAATAATGAGGTAACAAGTTTTTGTGGGGGTTGAAAGATGTTAACAATGATTCAAGGAATGCTGCAGAAAACTCAGAAAACTTGGGAATATGATAAATGTGTGATAAACGAGTTTACAAAACTGGATGGGGTTCCAACTTTTAGGGCAGTTTGGGACTTTTAACTCTCTACCATATTAATATTTTACATGAAAGCTATATAGAAGTTTGTGTCATGGGCTACAGCGAAAAACAAAGTGAGTTTAGCATAGTTAGCCTATCTAATTTTCTTAGAATTTATCCTCTTCTGTATGCATTTCTATTTCCTTCTTTCCTCTCATTCTTGCCCCAAGACCCTTCTTCCAGCTTTTCTTGGTTTGTGAATGCTATGCTTTTGGAGAATTTCCTTGAAAGAAATGCAAAGCCAATCACGTTCAAATTCACATCAAATGTTTCAAATCATTTTACCTGTGCCTATTTAAAATGAAACAGTTGTTCATCCACCCCTGTTCAAGCCATATGACCTGAAGAATGCAGGGCCGATATTGTTCAGTGGTGCTTTCTATTCTTCCCTTCTAATAACTTCAAACCTGTATTCAACTATCAATCCAACACTAAAGAGGAGATGTTCTCTGGCCAAACTGTTTCATATATCCAGCCACTGCAGTATTTTGGTTAACAAGATAAAAACATTAGACTTTAACTTCACAGTTATACTGCAAGACTAAAGTCTGTTCCCAGCATACTCTGTCTTTCACTATGAAGAGATTAGAGACAATTTATTATGATTCCACATGAGGAAATATTTAAATAAATCCAACCGCCAGTTTCTCTTCTTTTCTCCTGATCTCTTTGACTGCCAGAAATGTCAAGTTTTATTTTATTTTTTCCTTCTATATTGCATATATTTAATCTAGCTATTCTTTATTCCCATATATGAAGTATTGGGCTTGTAAACCTCTTCCATCCTTGGTCAGGTTAAGTTAACTTGGTCAAACAACTTATATGTCCTAAGCTAAGAGTGCATGTGTGGTTAGTTAGTCACTCTGAATGCATCATCTCATTTGTATATCAAACTGTAGAGTTCAGATAAAAATCTCATGTCCTACTGACTACAGTTTTTTATAAGACTTGACCAAAGAACTCAGAAACACCTCCAGATGTTAATTGACAACACTATTATGATAGAAAATTATATGTCTTATGTGATACTTTTGAAACAGATAAGTCATATTGATTCATCCCTTTTGATTTTGAAGAGGACATGTATTTTTTAAATGCAAGGGCATATTACATGGTTATCCACAAGAGGCAATTGGAAAACACATCATTGTGGCAAATGTGCTAAGGCAGGCGTCTTGTAGATTAACCAAACATTTCACCTGTAGTAGTTCTGGGCTTGTCATTGCTTTTCTAGTGAAAAGCAATAAATAAATCTTGGAGCAGGGCAGTATGTTAAATAAAAGAAGAAAAAAACAAAGCAAAACATGATGAAGGTCATTTCCCACCATGCACAATCTTCATTTTTCCCTGCTAACATTCTGTGAACAAAATGTTATGCAGCTTGCTGGCTTATACTAACATAAAAAAGGAAATATGACCACATGCAGTAAAACACTAAACCTTCCACACAGGGAAACAGAATCCAAATACCAGAGACAAATATTTCACTGTCCTGAATAGGGTTCACTCTCTTATTTTAAAATTGAGGAGGGGGGATCAGTCCATTTTTTCACATAGTATGCTACCTGTGAGACTTCACTTGAAATAAGAGATGCTTACTTCCCAATAATTTTGCAGTGTCTCCTGGGTTAGAGACAGATTTCAACAACAATTCTTGATTAAAGTCAACTACTAGGTTGTCAGAAAAAAAGAAGTCATCACCAGGAGGTCCTTCTCTTTTTTACACAGGAGTGTGATAAAATTGGGTTCATCTATAGTCTTTGTCTGTCAAGCAGGTATTAGAAGCCCTGTAAGTAAGAGGAAGAAAATCTCTGGATATTTAAAAAGAGTACCACCAAATTCTGGAGTCTTGCTAGCTTGGTGTGTGAGACAGAATTTGTTTTCAAACTGCTTAACTGACTGGCGCCTGCACCAACATGGAGTGCTAAGTACTAAAATTGGAAGCCAAACAAGGTTTTGGTAGGTTCAGACATCTTTTGGCAGAACCTGAACTGATTTACATCTAGCCTGGATAGTGATAAAATGACATTAATAATAATGCTACAAGAAGATACAAATAACACAAAAATGTTGAAAATTTTCTGAAAATAGTTGTACTTACTGTTTAGTCACAGCAGAGAAAGACACCTTTCTCTGATTAGAGAAGCTCATAGAATTTATAGAAGATTATAGAGCTGCATGAATGATTACAGAAAATCCTACACTCTGGAAAACACCCCAGACTTAGTCTAGGAACCTAAGGGAATAATTATATTCATCTTTGCAGTATCTCTAAGGTGACTTTACTCCGTGGTGTAGAGAGTACGTTACGTAGAGTACATCTACACTAGTGTAGACATGTTTAAGGTGAAGATTGTTGTTGGTGCCTTGCAGTACTTGGAGGGAGTATTCTCTACTTTCCAAGCTCATATTTTGTTTTCTAAGACGTCCCCTAGCAAAGAAAACAGCGTTCTGCATTCTGATCAAGCAAGACTCTTAAACATAGACACATTTATACATGTGAGAATTCTCAATTTAATGTGCCAATGCATGGGCATACGATATGGACAAATATTGGACTAGGACATAATAAAAAAGCATGAGGAGCAATTTAGAACAGGTGGAGATTTAGATTTCATAGGTAACACTCTGGGCTCAAATCCCAGAGACAGATGGGTATTCTCCAAGTCTTCCCATGGATCAAAATTTACAATGAAAAAACTGTATGACTATAGGGCTGCTTAATTGCATATTCTACATGTATTCAAACATACCCCATCTGGAGTTTCTGAACTGACAATGCTGACTTGGTACTTACCTAAATAAGCCTATGAGTAGGCTTTCTGGAATACACTAGTTGTTCCTTGGGGTTTTTCTTGTTACATTAAGTATTGAACAACACTTGACCCAGTGCTTTCATCATTCCATCTCTCAATGATGACTATTAATGGAAGATTATGACTGATGCTGCAGCAGACTACTAGCAGTAGTTAAAATACTGGCAGAGTTAGAAATTAACTTTTCTATTCAGACACGTGGGGTCCTGAAAAAAAATAAATGAGAAAACAGGTCACAAGTAGCCAACAGCAGCAAACACTATCATTAATACATTTCCCAGTGGAGATCAGAATCAATCAACAAATGCAAAAATAACTGCTTTCATGAAAGGCAATTGTATTACCACAGTTCACTAATTAGCTTAAAAACATTTCAACTCTTCGTTGGGGGAACAAAGACGTGCATCTTCCCATTCAGACATTCAATACAGTCTGTTGTTAGCAAAGCAAAGCAGAGTTACCCCAGAGAAAAATCTACCAAAAAAAAAAGAAAGCTATATCCTGCTTAGATATGCAGTGGAGCTCTTGGCAGTATTTTAGGTGTATGACATTCACTACATAACCCAAAGGAAAGTTCATTTACCTAAGAATGGGACTAACAGAAGACAGAGCCTTGATTTAACTTCTCAGAGTTATGTATTAACTTTAGGACTAATGGATGCACAGATTTTTTCTAAGGAGGGTAGGTTCCAAGGTCATCACTGTCACTTTATTAGGCAAGGTGAGAGAAACTTGAATACACCCCATATTCCAATTTATAGTTCCATGGTTTGGTTGCTCAGCCAGTTACCCAGGTTCTTCATTCCCTCACCTCACTTCTCATTTTGAGCCTGAATGAGATGCAATCTGATAAAGGGAATTTCCCTCCAGTTCAGTATGGCAAGTTGGAACAGAATAGGACTACTTAATCGCCTACCCTATTCACCCATTCCACTTAGTCTCAATGATCACTGAATAAAAAAGTTGTGACTTTCATTATAATTCAGTACGTTAGGTAAGTTGTAGGAAAGAGAGTTAAGGTTCAGGCTCTTGCTCCCGTAAAAACGCAATTATTTAAGCAATAGTTTCAGGATTAAGTGACCAAATACCCAAGAGCATGGCACGTTTTCTGAGCCAAGGCAAGCTTGATTCAAAGACCTGCTCCAAATTAGGCAGGGTGAGAATTTAGGAATAGGTCTTCTGCCTTACAAGGATGCATCCTTCTTTTGCAGAGGATTGTACACCCAACCTGGTCTTTCCAATGCATTTTCTGCAAAGACTGATCAAATAATTGTATCTAAACATTCAGCATTTTTTCAGAGGCACCATTTACCTGGTGCAATCATACATAACTACTAAGGATCCCAGAAGTAAAAACAGGAAACCACTAAGCAGATTTTCTGAGATGTACAGGTGGCCATAAGTCTAGATTAAAACACCAGCCTATCACTGTCCCATTGTCTGTGTCCTACTAGGCTTTTAGCTCTCTATCATTTGAATGCAACTGTATGAAAATACCATAGAAATACTTCTATTTTGATTCAGTGTGCAAACCCCAAATCTTAATTACTTAAAACATAGACCAGTTAAGAAAATACCCACATTTTAGTAATAATTGTTCTCCCATAATTTGCGCAGTGCACATGTACATGTTCTCCATTCAAACACACAGGTACATGATTTCATGCTCAGATATACAGGACATCTGTGCAGTGCATACAGACAGACTCAGATTTTTTTGTCATGTCCCGTTTTTCCCATGTGTGACCCAGCTCCAGTGCAGCCTCCTTCAGCTTCAGAATTTGGGGGCTGATTTTATACTTTACCACATCCATAGACGCCACAATTACAGTACTAAAACAGTATAATGGACAGAGTACTCACATTTCTCCCATTCAACTGAAAAACAAACATGAGGAAATATTAATACGGTTATGCTTTGTACTAGAAAATTGCCTTCTATTTAGCTGCATGTTGGAGCACTTAGTGGAAATTCAGCTATTTTTAATTTTAGGTTTTTAGATTCAAGTGCTTAAAATACTCTAAGCATTTGGCACTTATTCAGAAGAGAGAAAATTAATTCAGAGGGATATTTCACTTTCATCTAACAAAAGGAATAATGCTATATAAATATGTTTATTTTCTAAATCACTTAAAGAAATTTTATTAATAGATTATTTTAAAACATATATGACATCCAGCTACCAAATCTCATTCTCCTCTCAGGACAGGAAAAAAAGCATTCTGTTTTTTAAGCAAAATATATTCCTTAATACTAAAAATGTATGCATACGATGGAAATGGTCATTTTATAATCAGTGCCAATGAAGGAAATTTGGTTAACAAAGTCAACTAGGCCTTCAGTTTTACATACTGTGAAGTTCAATTTGCAGCTTGAGAACTCATATAAAGAACACCCGTGACTTACAGTAACTAAAAACATGTTCTTTGTAAGAAGTTCATTACCATATTATTCTGAAATTATTTTGCAGCAAGGCTATCATAATAATTCACTTTGGAAAATATCCTTCAGTCAAGAAAAATGTGGCAGAAAGTGAACTAATGACATTTATTTATGATGAAAACTAATTACGACTAATCTATCCATCTTGGATTTTAGCTATGTAAATTTAGCATAGAAGTCGAGATATAAAACTAGTATTACTTGTGTTAAGAAATAAAAGCTTTCTAAACCATAAACACCAAGTAAACACATTTCTGTTTACTGAGATTTGTGAAAATATATTTTCCTTTTAGCGCTGACATTCATATTTCCAAAGAGTTCCTACCTTGTTTTGTCTCCTCTCTGCTGTTGTGTTTTGATGATTGAAATGGCTGATGCTCTAAAGCTTAGGTTAATTTGGGGTCTTTTAAGCAGGTCATATGGCACATACAGGGCATAGGTCCTATACACTGCAGTGTCTCTCTTGCACTTTTCTTTGGTGGAAAGGCACCTGAAACAAAGAAATTAATGAAGAGAGGAAGTCATGCAGTGTAAAAATCAACTGGGCACCAAAAGCTGACCTCAGCTTTTTACTACCATGACAGATGACAACGATTATTCAGTTAACTCTCTAACAGGCATTTTTAAACCTTCTTGTGCTGAAAAGATCTATTTTCCCTACACCTAAATGTAACTCTTTATTGGTATGCACATTTACTGCTTTTTCTCTTACGCCTAGAAGACATAAGAAAAAGCTGATTGCCATTCTCCTTTAAAACAACTTTACAGTGGAAACATACTGTTCCAGCAGATCTCAACAAATCAAATTCACCCTGTCTTTCTTTGCCCGTCACACTTCCTAAACCCTTAATTGGTAGCATTTTCTTTTGGATTGTCTTTGGTTAGGTCTTTTAAGTCACTGACAGAGTACATGACCTCAAGCTGCACCAGCCTAAGTCACTCCTAGTGAAAAGAACCCTCTTCCTGTATCCAATAAAAAAAACTGTATTGATATATCCTGGGAGCATGATTAATGCCTGCAAAGTGTGATTCAGCAAAACTCCACAGACATTTTTCTATAATACTCTGCATAGGCAGAATATTATATTCATGCCTTTGACATTTTCTTTTCAGATGTAATGTTTAACATTTATCTTTGTTGAATTTCATATTACTGATATTTAAAAGTGAACATGAATTCCATTTAGCCATTAAAAATAAACATTAAATAAAAACAAATCAGGATAGGCTACTAAAAAGAATGGCTTGAAATGTCCTCCCAGGATGGCAGCAAGACATTGGTCATAAAGCATTCCAATTGTGTATGAATTCAACTCATGGTGATTACATCTCAGTCACATTTTCTTGGATGGTTTAGAAGAATGCCACATGGATGGTAACATCTGAGTAGTCTTCTGACAAGATATATATTGCATCTACAGTTTCTTCTTATCTATTAAACCAGCTTTTGAGTTAAAGAAGAGAATGACATTGTTTTGTCATGGTTTATTCTTGAGAAATGTATACTGCCTGTTTTCTTTTAACTAGGCATTTATAGAAATTGTATTCTTAATATTTTTGCCTGATAGCATACATACAACCTCAAGCTTTCTTTCAACAGTGCACATTAACAGCTTCTCTTCTCCCAGCCTCCTGGCATTTCCATATTCCTCCATTTGCTCTCAGTCAGTAGCTAGTCAGTCAGAGTTTGTCCCTGATAGTTTCTGGAGTCCTTGAAGCAGTAATTTGCAAACCTGATTTTCTTATTGCCACTATCATGCTGACACTGTCCTGATTCTGTGCCAACCTGATGGCTGCATCCACATCCAACAATGAAGAGCCACAAATTATTAGAACTGCAGTTTGGGAACCCTTATTCTAGACTGAATTTCATGGGAGCCCTTTTGACTTGAATACACTTAAATTATCTAGTTCTTTATATTTTTCTGTTCTGTCCTTACTTGTTTAATAACTATAGCAATAATCTTAGTGTCCTAATTTACCCAGACAGACTGGTTGCCCTGGAACTACCCAAGAGCTGGCTAGAGAGTCAGCAGAGAAACCAGCAAGTTTTCTTCTACTCCTACACGATAAAGCCAGTTTCACAACCTTCTAGATTTCTACATTTATTTTGCTGAAACTGAACTATCATATCATTGCACAAATCCTGTATATTTAATCTGAACTCAGATTAGCTCAGATTTTTTCTTCTGCAGCTAGCTTTATTCCTAAAGTGCCATTAAATCAGAAATGTCTGTCACCATAATACCAATTGCCACAGAGATGTTCATAGACAATCAGTGAAAAGTCTGTCTCGGCTCAGTTCTCATTTCATTCATTCATTCAACAGTGTGCTTACTGGGAAACCATATCAGCAGCTAGTTAATCTAAGCTTTGGATGACAACTCGTTCTGGCTGAAAGTCTCCTTGACTTTATGAAGCACCGGAATAGAAGAAGCAATGAAACACCAAGCAAGGGAACAGAGAAGCTGCCATATGCAGTGCAAGCCAGGCAGCTTCCTTGCGTTGCCAAAATGCAACTTCCAATTCTCAAGAACCAAATTTTCTTCACGCGTTCAGAGTCATTGTAGGAAAATGTCTGGGTGAAGTCTGAATTGCAAAAGGGAGTAAACCACAGAGAGAAGAAAATACCAGTGTATTAGGTGTCTAATTAGAAAAAAAAATGCTTATTCCAGATTTATCCAAGAACAATGAGATATAGGCATTCTAGTAGTAAATTTAACATTAAAAAAAAATCTAACTGTTGGAATGTGCCCTTCAATGTGCCCTTGTGGTCAAGAAGGCCAACGGTATCCTGGGGTGCATTAAAAGGACAGGGAACTACTGGAGAGAGTCCAGCAAAGAGCTACAAAGGGGGTAGCTCAGGGGGCTGGAGCATCTCTCTTATGAGGAAAGGCTGAGAGACCTGAGTTTGTTCAGTGCCTAGATGAGAGAGGACTGAGGGGAATCTTATCAGTGCTTACCGATATCTAAAGGGTGGGTGTCAAGAGGATGGGGCCAGACTCTTTTCAGGGGTGCCCAACGACAGGACAAGCGGCAATGGGCACAAGTAGGAACACAGGAAGTTCCACCCAAATATGAGAAAAAACTTCTTTCCTGTGAGGGTGACGGTGCAGTGGAAGAGGCTGCCCAGGGAGGCTGTGGAGTCTCCCTCTCTGGGAATATTCAAAACCCGCCTGGATGCATTCCTGTGCCCCCTGCTCCAGGTGTGCCTGCTCAAGCAGGGGGTTGGACGAGATGATCTGCAGAGGTCCCTTCCAACCCCCACCATTCTGTGATTCTGTGAATATATAATGGAAAAAAAAAGAAACGTGTTTAATCAATATCATTTATACAAAGCAATAATCGCCATTATCATCTTATATTATATAGAGATTTTCATAACTTTTCTGGAAAGCTTTAATACAATCATCTACATGCCTACTTAACTAGATGGAACAAAGTATTCAAACTGCACAACTGTTTAATGCTGGTAATAAAGAAAAATACTCTTTCTACTGAAACTGTCAAATTTGAAAATGCAAAATATAACTACTAAAACCTATATTGGTCAGGGCATCAGAAAGTATTATTATTAAAGTCCATATGTTAAAAAAAATCTGCTTTTTTAACCTCTGTTTGAAAGATATTTCTTCTTTATAAAAGTCTGCTAAAAAGGTACCAGCACATTACTTTTGACCAGCCTGAGAAGCACCTCTTGCTAGTTCAAGCTAAATCTGTATAAATCCCAGTTTCTATATCAGGAAACATTGCAGTATGTTTTTCAAGGCCTAGAAACTGTTAAGGCAGCATTTCAAGTATATTTGGGATCTCAGATAGTTTTAAAGCTGTCTGCCTAGCACAGCGGGAACCATTTGTACAACTAGCTGTATCGCCTAGCAATAATCACTGAACTCCTGAAAAGAGAATAGCCTTACCAGCATGCAAGGAATTAGTCCTTTTGCTCAGGAGGAGACTGTACTGCTTTCAATTTCTGTTTCATAGACAAAATTCTTTTTGCTTTTAATCTCTGTTCTTTTGCACTTTCTGGAGCACTGTGAAATTGTTAACATTATTGATAAAATTGTTCCCTGTTACATCTGCTTATTTACATCTGCTCAAGAATCTCTGCAGGGTGTAAAAAGGATAGCATAAACAGTATAGTATTGATAATAACAGTAATAGTATACTACGTAAGTATAAGTACAATAATGTAGAGATAGATGGTAATTATTCATACATATATCAGAGATTTAATCCTGTAAGATCAACAGTTTGTGAAATCCAGAAAAGCTTTTCAACAATCCAGAAAATTGCATATTTGCTTTGGCTTTGTGTTAAACATTATTGGTCCAAACTGATCTCACTAAATGGTGGTCAATTTCTAACGAAGTTTGGCATAAAAACTTAGGGTCTTAAACTACCATACAACTGGAAACTCTTAAAGCATACGTCAAAGGCTGGTTTATCAGGTTAGTTCCTATGACTGTGCGAGAGCAAGATTATGAGAAGACAACACTCTAAGAACCCACTGAAATACCAAAAATAGTATCTGGGCACTAGAGCAAGTTGTAAATTAACAGAAATTCAGGAATGCCACAAGTACTGATGCTGGGATTGATTTTTGCTGTATTGCCTCAAAGAACTGGCAAAAGAAAAATGTTAAAGAATAATTAAACTTTTAAAAAGCCTTTCAGTAACCAGAAATGCAAGAGAAAAGCATGGACCAAGCCAAACAAGATATGTTAAACGTGCAGATATTTTCACACAGCATTCATAGTTCAGATAAGGTGCATGCTCATAAGGTAGTATCAATTTTCCTGTCTACACAGCTGCAGAAAGCCCTGTAAAATGGATGCAAGTTGGGAAACTGGCACAGAAAACAAAGTTCCTTTATCTGCTAGGATAGAAGACCAGTGATGGTCCTAAAAAAGAACTGACAACCACTGAATCTAGGTAGCCATAGGTTTGGTTGCCCTTCTTCCCACTTTCTTCCCAGTTCCCAATAGAGCACAGAAGTTCTTGCATGGTTGATTTGTCCCGAAATCTCACACTGTGGTTCTTTACAGCCTGACAGTACCAAGAACCTCCTCTGGCTGCTCTGACCCCACAGGAAGCCTGTTCACAAATCATTTTCCTAATGTATTTTAATTTCTCACTTAAAAGAAGTTAAGATGAGCTACCAGATGTTCAAAGTTTAATCTCAGCTGGCAGAAGAAGATCTCATGGTTATTTTCTATCTAGCATGACTTAATTAGGTAACAAGGCAGAAAGAAAGAGAGGTGGAGAGACAGAGAGAGATCCTGTAATGTGCCACTCAAAAGCCTCCTCCCTTCAAGCATTTTCCCTCCAAGGGTAGCGTGATCATTACAAAACTATTAAACAATATGATGGGTTTGAACTTTTAGCTCAGAAATAAATTAATAGATGTATAGGGTCTGTACTGGAGCTTCCTATCTTCCTTCTAACTCAGAATTTCTTTATAATTATTGTGCCTGTAGTAACGCAGTCAAACTCAGCCTGAAATGTCTTTTCAGCAGATTTCTTTGGAACTGTCCTGTCAGAAAAAAGAAAATTGTATCTCTGCTTCAGATTACATGAAAATTAATTTGTGTAGGGCACCTAATCGGTGGTGTCTTTACTTCAGGGTGAAGAAAGGCCCCCTGAATGAGCCTTTTTTCTTTTTGATAGGTGGTTTATTCTTCTGAAGATAAATGTGCAGTCATGTCTTTTTTACAACAGAGTATTTTCACTAGGATCAGTATGAGAAACTCTATTTTAACAGTAATGACAGAGGTTTGACATAAATTAGATTGATTAGCTACCAAGGAGACAAAGTTCATTTCTAACTCTTGATAAGTTCATTTCCCTTTATTAAAAATGTTTGAGTATTTTAACTTTCTGCAAAATTTTCCTAAAGAAGGACAAAGGAAAGACAAACATATTTGAAATGGTGAGTGGGTCACTTTAATGTTTGAGTTAGGCTTTTCAATTCCCAAAATGTCCTTGTAATGCCCTAATAAATGTCCCCATTAATGTTTATATATCAATTTACTTTAAAATACAAATTCAGAACCTGTCAATCTGATCCCCACCCAAAACAGCAATTTTGGGGAGTTTAAAGACTTCATGTAATTCATGTAATTAATTGCATGCTATCAGTGGTTTCAGCACTGAAAAAAAGAAAAAGGTCTCATAGAAAATATGATTCTTCCTTTTGCACACACACCAGAGTAATCTGTGCTATGGATGACTATCTGTCTCAGTGTTGTAAGCAATACCTTTCAAGCATAAACGTAACTACACAGAAGCACACTGTTTCATAGCCTTTTATATTGTTTAAATGTTTAGCAGTAGCATGTAGTGTTTAGACTGTCCAGTTTCTTTTCTTCTTTTTTATTTCCTGTTTTCAGTAGTAGTCCACCAGACTTTCATGTAACTACTGCTTGCACCCGACAACTTCGGGTATGGGTTTCTTTTATCTTATTATGAAGACAGCAGGATTTTTCACATGTATATTTCTGAACAAGATTTCACAAGACCTCATTTTTATATCATTCACCAGTATAAGATTGGTTAATAAAAAAATTCTATGCATTAGAATATTTAATGATTGGTCAAGAAGCTATTGATGTCATATTGCCACTAGAAATCATCTCAGTTCTGACCCTAAGGCATTCTTTATATAGAGAGTATCATCTAAAATCAGATCAATTATGCCTACGGTATTTCCATCATACATATTTATTGAGTTCCTTTAGTTATTTCAATATGCCACAGGAAGTGTAACATGTAGCTGTGGCAAGGTAGATGGATGGACTATTTCCCACATGATATTGTTAGAAGGAAAAAAAAGTATGCATGTGTGTGTTTCAGTCATGACTTCATAAATAAATACTGTGATATTTTGCCTTGCCATAACAGGTAACAACTTTAACCCAAGAAGTCTCACAATTAAGTAAGGATATGAAGAACGTGATGCACCTTCTGGAGAACCTGCTTACATCCCAGAAACCTCCAGGGATCTGTGCTGTGCACAGCATATCTCGAAGCCCTACCCTGGAAAGCCTGCAGTCTCGAATGGTTTGGACTACGCATCAACCTTGCACACACATGCAAGCTGGGAACTTTACTTGCACCAAAGCACAATTTTGCCGTGGCAACACGTTATGTGACATTTGGAATACAGATCTGTCCTCTGTTGGCAGCAGTCCCCAAAGAACTGAACCCAACCTGCAAAATTCTATGGACAGTGAATTTTATTATACACCAGGCCTTCACAATTCCCCCTCCCAGTATCAGGTAATTCAGAAAGACAGTTTGCAATTTTTAAGATGCACCTCTCCCCATTCAGACACTACCTTGACTCCTCTTCAGTCTATTTCAGCAACTCTTTCTTCTTCAGTGTGCTCTTCATCAGAGACATCGTTGCATCTCGTGCTCCCCAGCAGATCTGAGGAAGGTAGCTTTAGCCAAGGAGCAATCAGCTCACTAAGCCTTGAGAACCTGCCAGGATCATGGGACCTAGAAGGAACAGCTGGAGTAGTATCTGCACAGACCCCAGATTTCCCAGTAGACATTGTGACAAGCACAAGGGATGTTAAAGAAAAAGATTACCAAGCCATAGACGTATAATGAGAACCGGCAAAGTGGTACTCGAAGCATGTTCCACAGCTGCCAGTTTTAAATGTAGAGAATATGGCGAGACTGCTTTATTTGACCTTTTCTCTGGCAATCACGGAGACTTACAAAATGAAATGAGACTTACAAAAATGAAAATTCAGATTTATAGAAAGTAAGAAAAGGTATTGCCAGTTCATACTACAGGAAAAAAAGATTTCTAGATTCTAGAAGCATGTTGAAAAGCATCTTGTATACAGATATAACTTACTGGTCTGTTTGGCAGACTTTTGTGATAGTCCAAAGACCCTGAGGGTCAGAGCAGCTGGAAGTCTAGGACAAAAGAACTGTCATGGGTGGCTTTTGTTCATCGAAGCAAAGGTTTTCGCTGAGTGTCTGACTGTTGTTCCCAAACAATATCTATGGCACTGTTTGCTTCAGGTGATCGTGGGTCCTGCTGGTCTGTTTGTCAGTTCTGTGAAGGCTGAGAGACAATTATTGCTGCATGTCATCTAGACAATCAACCAAATAGAGCTGGTAGAGAGTGGTTAGTTGTTGCACGTTATTTGTCATGTAAATGAAACCTCTTAATTTATCTAAAAACACTATTTTTATATACTTGGTATGAAACATGTACTTTAAAATTATTTAAAATATTTATAAGGAAAATAGGAGTTTGTTTTCATTTTGGTAAAGGCTTGCAGTTTTAACAAGAAATGCACTACCATCATGTATTAGATCAAATACTCTTTATTGTTAAAATATTATGTAGTTTACAAATGGATTCTCTTTTACGTGCATGCAATTCACAATGAATGTATTCATGCTGATGGAATACAAATAAATTAAGGAATTATTTTATTTAAAAAAATAAAATAGCTGGAATGTTGTATCCTATACTAAGTCAGCTATCACTACTTAAAATGTGAATTGTTATACTGATAACATTAAGTATCCTTGGTTCGTGTCTTAGTATTGCAGTATTATTGACAAGACCAAGTCAACATTTTATTACGCATCCTTGTTTTCGGATTTTATGTATGGAGAATAAAAATAAGAGGGATGAAAAACATTGCGTAAATTGAGGAATATTAAAGGAGAAACTTACAATGGTTTAATCAAAGACAAAGGACAAAATTTAGAAGCGTTACTGATTTGATGATTTTTACTTACATACGTAAAAACTAGCTTTGAACAGCCAAAAAGAAAAGAGACTATAGGTTTGTAAATTTTTTTAAGCCAGAATGTGATTTAATGCCCAAAGAAAATTTGAAGGTTTTTTTCAGTAACTAATGCTTTAGGAACTAATATTGCTACAGTGCAAGTAGAGCTAGTGCTTTGTATTGGAAATTTGATTTTTATATATAAAGGTGCGCAGCATGCATCCCATTTGCATGCTCTGTAGCAAGCTTTCTAAAAAAACATGTTTACTACCCAAAATAAATATACTAAAATGGAGAAGTAAATTAAGTTTCATTTAATAATTAACACAAACTGGTGATTGTTATCAAATTAAAATTTTTACAGAGCACAGATTTATGTTTAACTTCTTTAAGAGGGTTTTTTTTTCTGAAAACTTCAAAGACTAAGTTTATTGTTAACATTTGGATGGGCACTGGAACATAAATCACAGCTGATACTCTGTGCCTGATTTACATCCTTTCACATCCTTGTTCCCACCGGTATAAATTAAGGACAAAGTGTCATCTCCTATTTTGAGCTGCCTGAATTTTGTCAGTGTATATACACTTCAAGATGTGTGTTTATATATAGGGTTTCTTATTTTCCCTCTATTTCAGTTTTTATTTAGTTTAAGGTTAAATAGAGAAATGCTGATTAAATAAGGCATGTTTCAGAAATACAAAAAATTAATAACAATTACTAGCAAATATAGCTCTACAGTATTTCTGCAAACAATCCTGGCTCACATTTACCGATCTGCCATCGCCCCCACCACCACAGGGCAGGGCAGGAGGATGGGTCTGGGGGAGGCTGCCTGCTCCCCACGCTCAGGGCAGGGGCATGCTGGCAGAGCCCCCCTTGCCAGAAACCAGGAGCTGCGTAACATGGGGCAGCAGGGACGAGCTCCAGGCAGAGGAGCCAGAAGCTCGGTGGCAATGCGGCGCTGCCTCGCCTCGGCAGCAGCCAGCACACCGTATAGCCGTGCCCCTCTCCTGTCCTCGTCAGAGAGTGTGGGTGCTGGTTCCTTGGGTTGCACGGGCACATGCAGCACAGCTGTCCGCAAATCCAGATCCTTCGCTGCCACCTTCTTCATGCCACACAAGGTAACCTGTTCTCAAACTATTTCATTAATAAAATATACAGGTTAATCCAAGCTCACCATATCCCAGCCATGCACGACCATATCCCCAGTTTGTACAACTGGGGCTGTATCAAACATACTAATTGTTTACCACGCTTAATTCTGAATATCATTTAATAATTTCCATTACATATATAAATTGGGAGCAGTGTTTGCTTTCTCATTTGATAAGCAATACACAAATCGTTATGTATATGCTTTAAAGTTTTGGCATTGTTTTTTTTTTCCTAGTATAAACGCTGGTGTTGTGAGATTAAAACTGGATGTTTTGTTCTCAAGTTTTTTTGTTAGTTTTATATAAAAGTGTAAAGAGGGCAGCAGAAACAAAAAGCTGCTTTCCATAAATAGCCATAGCTTTACTGTTGTACATTTAATTCTCGAATAAATAAAAAAAAAAAGTGGGGTAATTGAGAAGAAATAGCACCAGAAAACCTGTCCTAACTAGTTCCTTGTTTCTGCAAGTGCCAGATAAATCCTACACAAAGTTGGCAAACACTGAGCCATTTGTATTGGCTACAGTTTCAAAGAACATGCATAGCCATTACCTGGATTGCAGAGAGTCTGTAAGATGGCATCACGCAGATGAGCGTACAGCCTCCCCAGGGAAACCTCCAGGGACTTAGGAGAGGACGAGTTCATTCCAGGCCAAAACCAAGTAAGGGAAGAGGAAGGTCAGCAAAACAGAAATCTGGATTTGAAGGGTAAATCTATTTTAAGCTCCCTGACACCACTATATTATGAAAGCCTCAGGAAAAGAATCCTCCAAGCAGATTTTGTTGGAAAATATCTGGCAACCAATGCAACAAATTTCAGTTTTGAAGGTAAAATATCAATTCACAGGGACAAATGGGAAGGCACATGTATTTTGGAAAGGAACGATAATTTCCAAACAGAATTGCCATGAGCAGAATAGTTCTATACACAGCACAGCCCTGGAGGATTTCTGGTTTTAAAGCAACAACCATTGTAATATTGGAGTGTTACTCTTAAACGGTACTCATTATGAACATCAGCGCAAGCATCCAATGCCCTAACATGCAGCAGCCCAGCTCAGACAACTTACTGTATTCTTTTTTGCACAAAGTTTTACAAAAATAAAAGAGTTCATTTTTGTCTACAGATTGTTCTGCCTGTCTAAAATTCTGTATCAATTTACTTCCTAAATTTGCTGCATTTTCTTCCTTTCTTGCCTTTTCCATTACTGTTAATTTCTTCTTCTCTACAGTAACTGTTCTCTCGTTCTATTTGTTTTCTCTCTCTTTTTCTCACCTGTTCTCTTCTCTTTATCTCACCCTTTATAACATCATCAGATTCAACCATTTATTTCCTCATTTCCAGCCCATTTCCCTATAAAGAACCATCTTAGCCTGCCACTAATGAACTAAGTGGTTACTGAACTCGGTCATCCAGTAGGACAGCAGATTTGGTCTGTGTCAAGATTCAGGGGGTAAACTGCCATCCTTTAACCAATATCTCATGCACCTACCTTCTCACAATGCTGCAGTTGCCTCCATTGACAATGGGAAAAAAGGCATCAGGGGAAAAAAAAGCATTGCAAAAAGGAGAAAAAATCAAAAAACAAAAACAAAAGTAGGATCCTCCATTAATTTTCCCTTGTTTTTTGCTTTTATAGCTTCAGATATATTTTTAAAGACATGCATTTGTGTTTTGCTCATGATAACTATTAGATTCAATTTAAGAAACAGTTTTGCACAAATTCTGTAAATACTCATCATTGTTTTAGAAGTCATACCCATCTCTTGTGATAATATTGCTTTGACCTGTGTGCTGATTATCCACCACAAATAATCTACTCTTTAATTAGTCCATCTGCTAGCTACACATGAGATTTTAAAGCATTTTATTTCATGAGGCAATTTTGTAACACAGTGTCAATAGCCTCACCTTGTAGCTTGTAAAAAATCCTGTGTTTCGCAAAAGAAGTTTTGGGATGAACCAAATTGTTCTCAACCTTTTCTGCATCTTCTTTCCTTACTCAAAGCACTTGGTACCAACACCCCTCTCGGTGGGACACGTTGCAGACATTTGGTGCTGCTGGCCTTCCACAGAAAGTACACAGTAACATTCTCATTTTCTAGAAAAATCCTTCTAAAAGCTTACCTCAGCATTAAGAGAATGAGGCTATAGCTGGGAATTTGGGCAGCAACAGAGCGAGCAATGAGAAAAGGGAAAAAACTCATGCTTGGTTTCCTGGCTCTACCCCCCAACTCAGCAAGGGGAAGTTGCACATCAGTCACCCATTACAGCAGCCTACATTGAGTCTTCACTCAGAAAATCAGATAAACCATCACAAGAAACCTAAGCCCATTCCCTCAGTATCTGCAAACAGGCAAAATAGTCAAATCCTATTAAGAAAAATGCATAACTGCAAGTTTGTTAGATGATGCCACGGACAAAATAAGTTTTATCCCTTCCAAGATGAGCATAAAAGTTATTTCATCATTCCCAGACCAACCACTGACCTCCCCTGTACTTCATAAATTTCTCTTCCCAGGGTTCCTGGATTTCTCCTACCATGCACAGTCAGTGGCAGCAAAGACAAGGAACAGCAATTTCCTGCTTTGAAGACACAAAGAAATGCCACAGATCTGATCCTTTTGTTTAGAGAAACTGGCTAATGAAAAGAGAGTTTTATTTCATATGTCCCTTGATACCAGAAGTCTTCTAGACTTTGGAAATCTATCAAAGAACTAAGTTAATGAAGGTTAAGAGTTGAAGACTGATTTCAGTCTTCACTAACATTGTGCAAGAAGCGGTACCTGCCTTTTTCAAGTTGTTTTAATATTAAAGATTTAGTATATAAACTTACACCTTGATGGTACGCTTTAAGTCTTCACATTCATGTACGAGAGATTAACACTTAAATTTATTCTCTTTCCACAGCTCTTCTGGAACCTGCTAATTTTTGCCATGGTAAATCCAAAGGTCTTATACACAATCAAGAAACAGCCAAGTACAACAGAGGCAAGGTACAAAAAAAGGATAGTAAAGATCTTCAATGACACCGAATTGTATAAATGGTATATTACAACAGTAAATGGCTAGCATTTATCTAAACATAGGATAAAGTGTCAACAGAATTAATCTCACATGGAATAAATACTTCCACTAACTGGTTTATGAGGAACACTGAAAAGAAACTTTTCCTCTGTTTTCCAATTTTCTTATCCTAAATGTTGTGTTATCACTCTCACATATTCAAAATACTCCAATGGTTCCCTAAAAGTTAGAACTTCAGAGAACTGTTTAAATTCATTCTTTTTTTACTTGCCTTTGACCTATTACAGTTGATTTCCTGCAAAATGTAAGGGCCAGAGTAGTGCAAAAGTGTTACTTAACACTGTTGTAAATCACAACTGTAGGAATTACTGCACTAAGGACACCCAGGCATCAAAAGCATCACAAAGAAAATGCTCAGAAACAGGAAAAAACAGAGCTTGCACAGATGAATCCTTACAAAACAATAGTGAAAGTATTAAGCGAATCAAGAAGTGGCAGATTTCTCAGGGAAACATGCAAAATAAGGATTTTTTCAAATTAAAAACTCACAAGCCTTCACATTTAGCAGTCCACACATCCTAAGAATTTAGGAAAGTCAGCACAAATTTCCAAATGTGTAAGAAGTCCCTCTTACCTGCACTTAAATTTCACATTTCATATATAGTGGGTGATATCATATGTATATATTCACCCTGTCCTGGCCTACATGGTAACTGTTCTGATTCCTTTTCTTTGGGTTTTTTTTTAGTGTATTCTACCTCCAATCTCTTTGTGCAATTAAATGGACTACTTCTGCCTTTGCTTGCCCTATTAAAACACAAGATACCTGTGTAGTCACTTCAAATCCATATACCTTGAGAATTTTTTCTTCCTGAGGCACCTTAAAGATTTTGCTCTAAAAATCTAAGCTTCCTACATGAAAAAGAAAAAAGAAAAAAAAATAAAAAGAAAAAAGGGTGTTAGCCACCCTATCTGCAAAGAATCAAACCCCACGCACTGGTTTCTTTTTGACTCTGCAGTCAGACATAGGGCAGAAACAGCAGCACCAGGAGACAAACTGAAACCACAAGTCTCAATAGGCGGTAACTTTACAAACTAATTATGCCTTCTTAAAGGCCAACATTGTCAATCATTTTACGTCCTGAGTTTCCTTCCATGATATTGTAACTTTAAACATATAACTAGTGCTGCTGGATTTTTTTCCATCTGTACCAGCGCTGACCCGCAGAATTACAGCTCACATTCTTACTAGGAAAATTTTAACATTATTTCAGTAACTATACAAATGGCTGTTAAACAGATTTTTAAAGCCTGTAGTATGTGAAAAATGCATGGGTTTCTTGCATTAGACTTGCTTATACGAAAGGAAAGGAAAATTACAACCACGGAAATGAAAACATTTTGCTTCTCACTCACATCAGTCTGAAATTGTTTTTTAAAAACAAATGGTAAAGTCCTTTTCTGCACCTTTGCTTGCAATGAAATCTAATAGATGTGAGGGGGAAAGAACCCTAACACACGCATTCTCTGAATGCTACGCTGTCTCACAATAGCATTTTAAAATTTTACTGGGTCATGCTTGTCAAACAGCTATTGCAGGTTTAAAACAGTGTGATCACCCACTTATTTTTCCCTATAGAAAATTACCAGCTTGCACCACAGATTGTGCCACAGAATCTCCGATGAATGTATATATACAGTGTACTAATAGCTACTGGCACTTCTACCATATCAGAGATCAGGCAAATCTTCCTTATTCACTACCTATTTAGCAACAGGCAAAGCTTTCTTAAAAAAGAAATTGATGCTTAGTCTTTTGTAAAAAATTATACTTTTTTTGTAATATCCTTAGTAATCGCTTTTAGGACTAAATTATCTTAATAAACAGCAGCAATATGACAAGTATACAGCATCCAAGGCAGGAAGCTGCCTATTTCTGATGAAAACCAGTACATAAACATAAATATTCTTTGAACTGTTGGTAAGGACAGAGACTTTCAGCAATCGGCTGTTATCAAAAGCTTGTGTCCATATAGCTACTTACTAGCAAAATAAAACAACAAAAAAACCAGGAGAATTGTAAAAACTCTTAGGGACATTTGACAATATGTGAGCTGTAGCACACAATCTTTTGAAACATTGGCCTCCCTTCAATAAGAAAATCGTATTGGAAAATAAATGGCATCCTATGGAGCTTAGTTTAACAATTATTCACATTGTGGTAGAAACTGGAGTGCCTAAAAGAGTTCAAGGGGCCCGTTGTATTCACCACAATATATGGGGATAATATGAAATTCAGAGAGCTTTCAGCCTAACAAAACAAAGAGTAGCACAAAAAGGAGAAAGAGAAGCATGAAAAATTTACCCAAGGTCCCGCAACAGCTTGTGGGAAGCCAGGAGCAGAGCACCTAGCTGCCTGGGCATGGACCGCTCTGCCCAGCCGGGTGGCACCAAGCCTGCCCCGCTGCCCTGCAGCAGGGGAGCAGCATGTGGCCGGACCAGGGAACAGAGCCCGAGAAAAGCAGAAAGTGTTTCCAAGCAGTAATGCTGAGTGATTCCCAGCACTATGCTTTGTACAAAAATAGGTTACCTACAAACAAGACATGTGGGAGCGTTGTCTGTGGTCTGAGCTACATAGCACAGCAGTTTCTGTAAGAGTGCTTGTTAAGTTTCTGAGAGCAGGTGCTTGAACTATGTCAGCCAGTTTGATAATTAATTAGCCTTTTCATATGTGCAAGGTGGAAAAAAAATGTAGACTCCAAAGAACTTGCGTAAGCTTCATATCACACCTGCAAGCCCAGGTTAGCAAGAGCAGCAGAGCAGCCTTTTTCCTTAACCTGCTATCAGATATAAAAATCACAACTGTACAATACCAGTGCATTTCAGTGCCTGTGAGGATAGACTCTGCCTCAGTCAGGTATTTTCAGAGGCAAGAAGACAGGCAATGTGTCCAGGCAATACACAGTACATCTGCTGACTCAGCACATACAGCTGCCCAAGCCTCACTGCTGATACAATCAGCCTTCCAAGCAAAGGCAGTCAAGTCCTTAAGAGACATTTTACATCCTGCACTTTCACTTCTACAACTTTTCCTCCAAACATTGTGAAAGCAGGAGTAGAAAGACCCCAGGCACTATCTGAAACCAGAAACAAACTATAGCTTGGGAAGCACTGTAGTCAAAACTGAACAAACCGGGGGGAAAAGGAAAGAGTATGTCCAATGATGCCTTTTAGTATAACCTTCATATGAGTTAACATACACTGAGGCACTGACCTGGGTAAGAAAAAAGCTGGCAGCTTTGGGGAAGGGAACAGGTTCCCCACCTAGATCAGCAGCAATGAGGTCCTTTACAGTTATTTACAGCCAACTTTCATGTCTATACTTTGAATGAATTCAATATTGTTAACAGAGTTTGATAGTTCACTGTTTATCTATTTTGCCAGATGTCTCTGAATAGGCTAGCATAGTTACAATTTCTTGTGTGAATGAATGATGTTAATATTGCAGCCTGTCTCTAAAAACATCCTCTTTATTGAAATATGGAGTCTAGATATTGTGTTATATTTTTGAGTTGAAGAAAAGCAAAACCTCCTCTTTTCACACCCCTGAACAATTTAGGTTCAACTAACTTCAGACTGTCATATGCATGTCCTTTCATACTTTTATTTTCCATTTAATTTAAACTCTCTACATGTGGTCAGTTAGTCCAAGGTTACCTTCTGCAATGCCCCTGCTAAAAGTCTAAAATAGACCTGATATGGGACCTTCCTCTTGTTCTTTCAGAGACCATTTGGTGATTAAATCTGCCAGCTGTCATCTCTCCGGCATGTTTTTTGCCTACCACTGTTAGTGGCATTTGTTCTCCAAACTATATTTGGGAAGTGAAAGTTTCCCACAATGAAACAGTTCCCAGTTCTCTTTCTTTCTTACTAATAACAGCACTGAAATTTCCAGCCATATCCAAGTCTAGCCTAGAGAGTTTATGACAAGTTCCAAACATTTCTAGGGTCCCTTGCCAGCCCTAAGCTGACTTCTGCAGAGTAGAAGAACATTTAAATTTTTTTTGCAGTCATAAATGTCAGTGGCAGAAACCAATCTTTTTTTCCTTAACTACAGTTTTATTGTAGTTCTCCAGCCAGGCTATGACTTTCATCCAGCCTGAACTTTCCTGAGTGAACTCTTCATTCTTAATATTGATGTGAATCCATTTTCACTTTCTACTTTCCTACGATTGTTTGGTTTAAACCAGAATGTGGTGACTTAGAAATAACCTTTTTCCTCTCTGCAGGGACAGCTTTTCTGATCCTGAGCTTGTTCTGTTTTGTCTTGTGTAAATCTTGTCATTTGGGTAACATCAGCATAAAATAAACAGCATAAGTGTGAGATAAAAGGATTTCATTGCCCTATTCAGAGCTTCAGCCAAATATTAAAGCTGCTGATCCACACAGTGTGTAAATACATTATTTTTAAATTGGTGTCAAGCAAGCACTAGTTTTATTATTCATTGTATGTATGTTAAGTGTCTGTTACACACTTAATTTATGACTCAGGCGCAAGGTAGCCTGGAACAATGTGCTTTGCAAATAATGACTATGAAAAAGCTGTGCATTTGTGTTTGTTATTGTTCTTATTAATAAATAAACAAGCCCTCAGAACAGTGGAAAGCAGAACAACATAGCACATGATGATTCATTGCCAGCTGGGAAACATTTAACAAGAAAAACCTGTAAAACAACCACCAAAGCCGGAGACTAAACTGCAAGGGAGGGGAAAGAATCACCACCACCCAGGAAGAGGACTGCAAGAGCCTACTAACTATAAGGCTCAACAGCAATCTGTAGACATTATTCTGAAGCTGGGATAGATACAAGAGCTCTCTGTGATACAAGATGAACCTCTGGACTTAAGTTTTTAGGGCTGAATTTTTCTCCGGTTAGCGTTGGTAACAAAAATCAAACAGACAAATACACCAACATCCTTGTTTTCAGCTAATGACCTTCAGGAAAGTAATGACAGAAAACCAGGACCTGCCTTAAGTTGCCTAGTGGTTTAGGGTGCATCAGAATGCAACTACTCAGAAAGGCTTCTTCCCCCCACGTCACAGTTTTCTTGACCTTGGGTCTTCGTTTTGTTTTTCTGCACAAGTTCTGCCATATAAATATCACCACCACAGTATAAATGACCTAAATGTGAGACAGAATGCTTTTATGGGCATCCATAACAATTACTCTTCTATTTTCACTTGAATTATGCTACTGCCTCGTAGTGGTTACCGTAAGAAAAAATGATTTCTGGTGTTCAGCTTCCATTTCATTTCAGGAAAATCCTATTTATAACCTATTTTTGTATTTCTTTTCTTATTTGTGTTTAGTATTTTCAAATATCTGTAAGGCATTTATTTCCCTTGAACAGGCACCAAGTCTGTGTACTAATCTATATTAAAGTGTTTTTTAGAAATCTTCATAGGAACCACTTTATCCTGTTGAAAGCCCAACTTGCCTTAGTAAGAATGTCTGCCACAAAACAGCACAAGAATGAGAGACCTGCAGGCCACTTGGAGCTCCTCAGGGGGAATCCGTGCCTATCAGACTATTGTCAAGCTTAATTTGCATTCCAGTTTGTTAGCTTACATTTTCCTAAAAGCAGTTTTGTGGGTTTTCTATCTTTTCTCCTAAATCCTGGGTTATTCTGTCCCATAACTTTAGTGCATTTGTCTCCTTCATGTTAGTTGTTACCCATAAGCAAAAAGGCTGCTTAACTGTACATTCTCCAGCTCACCAAAGGGGGAACCTCACTATCCATCAGCAGGCTGCATGGTTTCTGTATTAAAGCTAACATAGCCTCTGCTTCAGATAATGGGAAAACTGATATCTTTCTTCTGCTTTCCACTCGTAATTCTTTAGGGTGCAAGGCTGAACTAGCACTGGTATTGATGTGCCTCAAAAGCAGTCATATGCAACTTTCAAAAACATCAGAAATAGATTTCCACTCAAACTGGAGGGCTAAAAGTTGTACACTAGTAACTTAAAGACAGACAGAGCAATTTATTTTATGCACTCATAAAACATGAAGTTCTGACAAACTCAGATGCTACAGAAGCATGCTGAGTGCAGCTCACTGGGAATTTTCAGGTGAAACAGATTTAACTGGAAAATTTTGAATTATTGAACCTGAAATGCCTTCTAAAAATATCTAAGTTGCAACTGATGTTTAACAGAATATAAACAATTCCCAGGCAATTAACCTAATAGTCTTGGGGCTTTCCAGGTCTGCTTTTCCAGGGCAGCCCCTGCAGTACAGAATACCACAGGTTTTCATCTTTGTGATACCAACTGTCGGGGCACTGGAAATTTAGACCATGTGTACTAAGGAACCCTTGACCTTAATTCCTAATCTCAAGGACTTTGAGAACTCAGCTTTAAATTTTCAGAAACTATGTAATATGCACATGAGTAAATACTTTCATTTCAAATAACTAGACAAGAAAAGGTTTCAAAAAGCTTTAAAAAATCCTGTTCTTTGCTTCAGATACAGCTCAAACACCAACTCCCCAGGTTTCCCATAGAATAGAAATTCCAGCTCTGGACTGATCTAGCTCAGATACGTTAATAATGTGTACTTTACTGATACTACTCAATGAATGCATGGGTCCTTCTTTGTTATGTTTTTTCTACTCAAACATTTTAAAAAAGTATTCGGACCTGTTGTTTTTCCATTAGTAACCACTATAGAATGACTGCAAAATACTTACCATCCTTGCTTGATCTATTGTGAAAAGACCATTTTCCTTCTGCAAGTGCTTTCAATTAGCTGGGTGTTTTGAGGTCAAGGAAGGATGTGTTCACTCTGCGAGAGAAGCCAGCCTGCGCACCACAGATACCACTTTCCTATTATCTTCTGGTCCAAGCAGGAGCACACATTTTTCATCTTTTACAGGAGTCATAACCAGTTCACTCTATAAGCAGCAACTTTTTGAGGAGACCTGAAAAGTTATATTAAGCCATTGTCTATGGAGGGACCTTTTTATACCTGTTAGCTCCAAATATAATACTTCACTTAGATGGCTGCCAATTAAGGCCTTATAATAGGTAATTAATCTCTCCTTCCTCTACCCATACAGTCAACATACTGCCAGAACAGACTTTTTCACATGATTCTCAAAAACTATTTTTCAGAGATATTTCTAATGCTTTGGGTGTTACTAACAATTTCATATTTTCTTTCCTTTGAGAATTCCTTGCCTTTCACTTCTGAAGCAATGTGCTGTAGGGATGGGAACACAAATTTCCAACCTGCGGGTAGTTTTCTGCTTGTCTATTTATACAATATTTTGTCATCAGGTGCAGTTCCCTGAGAAGCCTGAACTGTCACAGCAGAGTATTTGATTAGCTAAGGAAAGAATCAGATTCCACCCTAGGCAGACCCATAACAACAACAATAAAAAACTTCACCCCTCTCACCTTTGTTCCTGAACTCTCTAAGGAAGCATCAAGCATCAAATGGAGAAAGCAGTCACTTGAATAGCTAATAAATGTCATTATACCTGGAAACTAAAATTTCCTGAGGTATTCTCCACTTCAGGTAAAATCACTGATTTACAGTTTCCAGCAAGAGATACAGGACTTTTAAGACTCCAGTGCTGTATCAAACATATATCTATGCTGTTAAGACAAGTTTCTTGCTGTTTTATCAGTTCCTTTACATTCATTTTAAAATCAAGTATTAAAAGCCTGAAAGCAAAACACTGTACATCTACCCAAAAGATAATTATTTTCAAGCTTCCTGTTCAGCAAAAATTTCAAAACTAATTCGTTCTTCCTCAAAATTATATAGTCCCCATCCCAGCATTAACATTATGAGTGAACTTAAAACACATTTATTTATTTTTGCCTTCTATGTACTTCTGCAGCTGATGAGGAGAACTAAAATATATTTAAACTACAAATAATTCAAGAGTAGACTAAAGTCTGTTTCTGGAAAGTCAACACAACCTAAGGAGAAAAAAAAATAGATAAATCAAAGCAAAATCAAAACAGGCTGCCCAGCTGGAGCTGAAATCCTTCTTTACTTTCTGTTTATTCTCCTACCTATTTTCTGTCTACTCCATTTCACACCACACTCCGTTTCACAAGTGAAGGAAACAACCAGCCCCCAAATTAAATTTCCTTAAGGAAGTCCATTAATAACTGGATCACATTCCATCAAATTATCTCAACTCAGACTCGATGGCTCCTTTCTCCAAGCAGCAGGTTTTGTCACTGTGATGTGCATACACCTGTATCCAGGATGTAGAGGACTTTATAACCTGAGAGTGGCCTTTGGCTACCATTTTAACTTGCTTTCTTCAATATGTTTTGAGTCAATTGTGATAATCCTGCAAAAGAAGAGCTACAGGAGTAGGTAGCAAGCACTAGCAATAAACCTCTGGGGAGGGAGACACTTCTACTCCAAGAGGAGAGTAACAAGGAAAAGCAGGTGAGAAGCAATAAAGCAAAAAGTTGTGAGGGAGCCTTGTATGTGTTAAAAAAATAAGGGCAGTAGAGCTGGTAAATGCAATGAACAGCAAGAAGCAGGCAGAAGCCCTGAAACAGGAATGGCCACAGCAAAATATTCTGCCAGGGAATTATGAAAGGTTTTGACAGTTAAAAAGTCTCCAGGATTTTTGACAGCTAAAAGCAGCACAGGACCTGACAGCAAGGCACAAATGAACTGTGTACATGCATAGTCTGTGACAACCCATACCTCCAAAAGCTTCCTTTTTAATAGAAAGGGTACATAAGTTGCCAAAGAAGCAGCAGCACAGGCAGGAAAAGTGACTTGCTGGTGATAGTTACCCTGCAGTGAAACCAGAAAAAGCCATGAGGTCTCCTGAGTCATGGGCCAGCTCCCCTCCAACAGCCCAACTGGCTCTTGAACTTTGCTAGGCACCTAACACACCACCTTCACCTCAGCCCACCTTGATGCCAGTGTACATCGCACGCTTTGTTGAGTGACTGGCTGGTCACCAACACCCACAGCCCAGTCCCCTGCTAGTTTGCACAAGCCATTCAATTGTTCAAGAATTATGTGATCTGCCTGAAAAGTGCAACAGCCCACAGTTGCACTGAGTTCCAGGTGATGCCTAAGGTAGAAGCCATGACCTTGTTATCGTACTCAATTACAGTAACAAATGGATGCAACATCTTTCTACTGCTCTCCAGGCAATTTGCACATTTCCTGAAGGCAATTTTCAACGCTGGTAACACCCAATCCCTGCCGTAGAGCAAATGGCAAAGCAAAACAAAACAAAAAAGGCAAAAACAGTCAAACAAAATAAGCATGTGCCTAGAACGACAATAATGCTATGAGTGTCTCTATCAATATATGGACAATAGGAAAAAAATTTGGAGAGCTACACAGTGATACGAAACCTTGAAATAAAACAAGGGTATTTAACAAGGTGCAATATATCTAAAGATCAGGATTCATTTTTTTTTTAATACCACAGAATTTGTAAGATGACATGGGGTATATGGTTTTGATGAAGTGGGATAGGAAAAGCATATGCAGAAACTTACATGAGTACTAGCTACAGTGCAAACACTGGTGATACCACGTTTGCTGTGTAGCCTCAAACACTTTTTTCTTTTGTAACTGAAGACTGAGTTCATTAAAGTTATAAAGCCATCACTGAATTCTCTTTTTCAGCCTAACATAAACCCCTTGCACACTGTACGATTACATTCGGGTAGCACTTTATGGCTTCTCTTTGACTCTGCAAAAGAAAATTTGCACACATTTCACAGTCCAGAAGAGGATTTACATGTCCTGACACAAGTTTCCAGCCTCTGCTCCTCTCCTAGATGCCGTTAGCATTCTGCCCTCTTCACAGCCCCCAGTCCTCGGAATCTTAGAGGCCATCACGCACTGCATTACAAGAGTCATCCACACAACTGAGCATTCATTTTCACACAAAACTGATGCTTCTTTTGTACTAGAGGGATGATGCTGAGGTTCAAGGAAGTTATACATTTCTAGCATGTCCCTTGAGAGGCTTATAAACTTCAACAAAATAAAAAAACCTCCCTGTTCCCAGTCCCTTACTACAGTTTTACTATATTGTTATATTTCCATATTTCATTATAAATTTATCACATCCAAATATTGCCCAATACTTTTTTGAATGGTAGATGCTACCAAGAGGAATAATTCAGATCCAAAACCACTTCTAGCTCACTCATGCATCCCTAGCAAGTGACTTGTAATAGTGTTTCATAATAACACTGTGTACTGAAGCATTTTTGAGTAGTTTTCAAAAATAACTTATCTATTTTATCCCCTTTTTAATATCTCACTTTCATAGGAAAACCTGGATAAGGAGATTCTCATTTAAGTGTCTGCCACTTCTCTTGAGGTCTCTGAAGCACAAAGCAATTACTGCATATGCCTCTGACAATTTTACTTACCTTTAATCTGCTCCTGAAGATCTACTTCCAGTTACCAAGAGAACCACCACATAAAATCGCTACATGAACCATAAATGCACAGTAGATGGATCATCATGGCATAATGAGGAGCTTCCAGAAAATATATACAAGCTAGTTAGTGTCTGAATGAAAAAAGCCCTTATATGGACTCGATGTCCTCTTCCCCTTTTGCTGCCTTCTGTAATTATTCAGAGAAACTCAGATACTGAGAAATTAGAACCAGGTAAGAAACTTAGGCCTGCATACATAAAGAGATTTGTGCATGGTGACATCTGAGAAACAGAAATCAAGTAGTTGAATCCAGTACCTATATACAGGGTACAATGAACAGGAAAATTTCTTGCAATAGGCTAAGGATGCAGTGGAAACAAGGTTTGTGTACAGATAATATCTTTAGTAGACTACTGAATGCAGTTTAAAACAATGTGATCTATATTTCGTATTTGGAGCCTCTCCAGCACTCTGAGGCTGAAGCTTCTCTCCTGCTGATTAACCAAAATGTCGTCATGTTTCCGGAGAAGCAGGGGCAGGCTTGGATGCAGGCCACTCAGCGGTATGCATGGTTTGGTACCCTTTCAAAGGACTGAGACCTTCATTTGTTCTGAAAGGTAAATACATTCTGCCTTCGTAATAAGTTGAACCCTGCTATAGCAGGGCTGACTGCAGCAGATTTCCTTGGAGAATGATATTAAGAGAGCAGCAAACCAGATTGCAGAACCACCTCAAATAGCCAGACTCACAGGACCTCTGGAGATCTGAAGAGCTGCCCAAAAGGCTTGTTCACTGTTCTGAGACAACTCATTATGACCACACTCTTTTATAAATGTGTCATGTACCATGTGCAATGCTGCATTCAAAATAAAACTTAAGATACTAGGCATGGAAGTGGGCAAAAGCATCTGTTGCTTTTCAAAATCTTTCCCCAACATGCTACTGCTCTCCCCCTCAGCTGGCTCATCCTTAATATGGAGTAACGATATTAAAAGTTTTTTTTTATAATTACCATAAAATTTCAGGGTCATTTTTCCTTCCATGTGAAATACAATCTTTGTATCAGGTCTGTTCTCTTTTCATAACCTTCTACATTTCTGTCCACTCTGCCTTTTCTGTTTCATATCTTTCTCCTAGAGACCTATCCATCCACATGCACTTCTACTCTACATGCCAAATTATTCCTGTCACTGTGTTACACAAATGAGTGATACAAGAAATTAAAAAAAAAAAACCAACAAACCAAAACATGATGACATCCGTACCCTCTTAGCACCCTTATTATCTCTATTATACTCTATACTCTTTCTGCAAGGGCATGATTTAACGTGCATCCCCTGCCCCAAGACCCCAGTGTGCAATGTCATGTACTACAACATACACACAGTTGTAGATGATCCCTGTCCTGAAGAAAAAGACAAGCAGGCAAAAGGAGGACAAGACAGGAGAGGTGAAACACTGCCTAACCGAGTGGTACAGTCCCAGCCCGCAACACCTCACTTCTGTTTCCACTCAACTATTTCTTCTTGTGCAAAGTCAAGTCTTGGATCATTAAGCCCTTTTGACCATTTTGTGCTGCATCTAAGCATTATTATCGTCTTCTTAAAGGACTCCTTGTTGATGAGTTATTTTTATACTTGCATGCCATCCTAAGCATTCGATAGAAGCGTATGTTTCAGCTGAGGGAAAGAAAACTATCACTGAAAGAAGGCTCTAATACTATGGCTTTTGCATGATAATCTACTTTAGTGGATGTTATTGTGGTTTGCAAACACCTCTTTCTTCATAACACATAACCTCCTTTTTCTTAACGACCTTTGTAGTACAAATATTTCTCTTTGAGCTGGGTTAGTGTAATCAGCTGATTTACAGTACTTGAGAACGTTATATTTGCTTAAACCTTCTCATGACTGACTGTCAGAGTAGTTCGATAAGGCTCCTCTGTGGACTTGCAGACTACATATGGCAGATATTGAGATCTGAATAATTCACAAGCAACAAAAGCAGAATTACTTGCATTAACATTTTACAGGCTGCATTTAAGTCTAACACAGGGAAGTTATCTTGAAAAGGATTAAATACTCCAAGTGGAATACCTTGTCTCTTGCTATGCTTGACAGAATTTACAGTAAAGGGATTACCGGCTGTGTTAAGAGATGTGGTTTTTTATTTACCTTCTGTATTTGATATTCGACTATTTCTAGTGATTTACTGTAGAATACATGTTGTAAAAAGCATAGCTTGTCTCCTTTCAGTGAAAGCAGTCAGATGAAACATGATGGGAAACTTGCAAACAGGATAGATTGAAAAGCACATATTCTTGAAATGCACAGTAGTCTTATGGTGTTCAGGTGTTATTTTTAATTACAGCATTATTGTCAAGTGGTGCCATATGGCAGTTATATGTAATACATCACCCCACTATGTTGTGACCTTCTGATAGGAAAGAAAAAAATCTGCCAATTTTGGCATTCCCCATACAGATGGCCCATCTTCTTTGTCTGTGATCAGCACCAGTGCTTTCTAAGAGACTGCACCAGAGTTCTTCACTGTCATCTACCTTCAAGTAACTCTTCTTTTCTAATGGATGAGCAATAAAACTAAAAATCCCTCCCCTTCCTTATCATACCACAGAGTTAGTTATTTGCTTGCTGACCAGGGCTTATTAAAAATCAATCCCAAGACTAGGTGGGGTGTTTTCCTTCAGTTAAAGAAGCTGAAGCCTTTAGTCAAAGTTCTTGGTGAGACAAAAGACTGATCCTCTCCTGACACTCTTCAGTTGCTGTTACAGGTAAAAAGTCAGCCTCACCCTGCAATGTTTCTGCTTTCCGTGTACCCCACAAAGCCAGAAGCAAATGAGTGGGTTTTGCTCTGGCCTGGCCTTATGGCACCAGCCTCGTCATTCAGACTAGTGGTAAGCCCCACTTGCGGAGAAAGCAAACCTAGAATAAGTTCAGAATACAGCCTAAGAAAGAGTAAATCAACCTGAAAAGCCTGGTTGGGGCTACTACCAACTGGTGGGCAGTTAATTACAAATCATTACCAGTTACCTGTAGTTCACTCACAGCAGTCTCCCTAAACTCCTAGAAACGAGTCAGTGTGAGAATCTAAATGTTATGAACAGCTTGTTCAACTCTGACTGCTTTCACTTTACATTATAATAACCATGATAACAAGACACTTTGTATTTTAGAATTTTTTTAAAAGTTTGTTAAAAAGAGGTCTCAGTAGCCAAATGTTTAGGGCTATTTCACTACTACCTTCTCAAAAATTGATCGAAACAAACAAAAGAAGAAACCCACCCGACACATATTAGGGATATTTGAAAAGCAAATATGGAGAAGAATTGAAAAGAATTAAGAAGTCAACCAGAAGGCAAGCCAAAAAAGGCTGCACAATGTCAATCCCACACAACAAGCTGTTGAACCAGTCTACTACCAAAGATTTCATATCATTTTTCCAATATATGCATCATGATCCAAAACATTTAATTTGCAGGCAGATCATTATACAAAGAATATAAAACATACCTTTAATTTTATTATATACTGTTAGAAAATATTTTTTCCAAAACTGAATTTGATAAATTTTCATTTATCTGTATTTTATCAGCATAAGTTATACTTCCCAACAATAGGCTGGCCAAAAATGTTTCATAAGTGTAAACAGTAACATAAAATTACCATTATTAAGGAAAGAATACACTGAGAACAAACGCTGTCTTTAAGAAATTTAAGAGGAAATGCAGTATCTCATTCAGTTGTCTTGAAGCAAGCCAGCTAAAAGGTATAAATCTAAATTACATGACTGCTCTTTCACTCACCCACAGAAAAATGTCAGATTGCAGATTTAGATTTTTTTTAAAATTGACAAAGACATGGTGTTATCAGAAAGGACATTCCATGAGCCTAAAGCAGTTCCAAACAAACAGACAAAAACCCACTGAAATGACTGAGGACTTGAATGTCACCTTGCCACTCAGTTCTACCATACCAAGAAACAAGACACACAAAACAGAAAATAGATAGCACCCTTCCTGCACTAGTTGTTGTTATTGTTCTAAGATCTATTAATATTAATTAATTAGGGAGACACAGATCTTTGAGGGTTTGGGTGCTGCCTCTGTCAGCTCTGCGTATGTATTAAACTTCCCTGCATGGACCCTCCTTTTGCCTCCTGGATACGTCTGTATATTGCTGGTATTAGCATCAGCTTCCTCGTCTCTTCCTCCTTCCCTCCAGTCCTTCTATCAGGCTGATCAGCCTTTCCTTGGCATCGTAGCCTTTCACTATTAAGCACAATTGCTGTTTGTTTTCTAAGAGTCACAAGCTTAGTTTCTTTTCCACGAGCAATTTGCTTTCACATTTTAAATCCCTGAGCCAATTTAATAAGCATGAGTAATAATCTAACAAACTTTTTCCTACTGAACAGAGTACACACGGCATGGCAAAACAGGGCAATATTTCTTCAGCTTCACACCAATGTGCTTTACTGCTCAGATGATAAAAGCAGTTCCAACCACTAATTGTTTGGCCTTGAAGAAAAGCCACAAGAACATGAATGAGTCCGTGTATTATTCAAGGTTCTCTGAGACAGACTTCTGGTGAACACACCTTAACACAAACCATTGAGATAATGGACAGTCAGTAATCATCCAGCACATGATTTGTAAGTATAAAGCCCTTAAAGTGTTAAAAAATTTCTGTAGAAAGTTACTTTCCTATCAGCCATCCCTTTTTTTAGTTTTGTTTTTTTTTAATAGGTGGAGGGTAGTACTACATTCTTTTTAAAAATCCTATCATATGTACTTTCTACAGATTATATATTATATACATATCAGCAGGTTCCTTCTTGTACTGAGAAGTGATGTATGACTGTGCAAGGAGCTGCAACAGCATGTGCTTGGCTCTACAGTTTTGATTTATTACACTAAGTCAAGAGAAAACAAAGGTTACCTCAAAGTACTTTAGCGCATATGTTCATAGAGTTATTTTTAGACTTGCATAGATTTAATCTAAGAAAACAGGTTGGCGTATGCTGTGCTGTGTGTGCACCATAGACTGTGGACCTGAACATACCTGAAGAGTCTATAAACTGTGTGATTTCATTTAAAAAGTGAATTAAATAGAAATGATGCAACAGGGAAAGATTCATAATTACTGCTGCATTGCCAGACATCTGCCAACAACTGTTCAATATTCTGACAAGCACCAAGATGGCATTGATGCCATTACTGTTAATTAAACTTAAACTGATATGTGCTGTGTTTGGGAAAGATGATTTTTACTTTCAACATCAACTGTGCTTTTGAAATCATAATATTCCGATTTAATGTTATTTTTTTCTTTCATTATAGACTGGCAATATCTAGTAAACATTCATTTTTGTTCTACTAAAGAGTTTGGTTGTGGAAGGGAATGACAGATTAAGTAGCATTTCTACTAACAAATATACTCAAGGGTTGAAGAAGTGGGAATAGCATTGCAAACAGGTTCAGTTCAATGCATTTGGTAAAAGGCTCCAGCACTGTTCTGTTTTCAGTCATTGAGCTATTAAAAAATTGGGTCATTGATGCCAAAATTTTCAAACACTTGTTTTTGTTTCAAGTCAAAATTTATTTATTCACTTAGGGTATTCTCATGAGAGAAGTCTTGTGGTTTTCCAGAACAAGGTTGGGAAGCAATGTTTCTATGGCGCTCTCAGATTGAAAGGCTTTGTATCATAATTCACTAAAACCTTTATTCTCTAAAACAGAGGTAATGCACTTAACAGCAAAATAGAATCAAACAGGTACAATTAAGAATATCCTGGAAAAAAACCCCACTGTAATAAATACATGATCAACAGAGGATTGCCTAGCACTTGTGTTCTCAATAAGTTCCCTTTATACTAGATTGGTTCTAGCATAGGCTTTTACAGTATTTCCCCTGCAATTGTTTCAAGAAACTAAAACCAGAAGGATTCTCTCTGCTGCTTGCTCAATGATTCAAGCTCAAACCACAGAAGACTATATTGGGAGTAACGGAGACTGGTCTTACAGAGAGCAAAGGTTGTGCCATGATGCATGTTCATGAGTGTTCACAGACAACCTAAATTCTGACCTTTTCCAGTTTTGATTGCTTGATTTTGTAAACTGATATGCATATCACTCTAACATACTGATGTGAAACGTTGCTCTAAAATGCCGTCATAAAAATGGTTTCTTTTTACTTATAACTACTTCCTAAGAGAGTTGCCAGCTCTCCTGTTTTTATACTTGCACTTCTGCTTGGAAACACTGGCTGTTACAGCTCCAGCTTAGGTAAAGGGAGAAACTAGGTTTAAAGCCCTAGTTTTGTAATTTAATTGCCTGAAAACACACAACTGTGTGGCTTGCCTTACCCCAGTACTGACAAAAACCCCAGTGTCACCGAAGATATGAGCCTGATTTTAGGCAGTTAGCCTCGGAAAGGACAAAGCAGCCTTGCTGTGGTCTCCAAAGGAGAGCGTACATGCAGTGGGCACTGTGCTTCTTGCAGGGGATCTCAATCTGCCCGCAAGCAAAGTGGATCATCATCCATGAAACACTACAAAATACTACTAATGATTCTAGCTCCGATCCTCAGCTCCATCACCTGCTTCTAGGCTAAGCAATAAATTGTCTGGGGCAAGTGAGGTCACCATACAGTTCTGTTTCTAGCTCTTTTAACATCAGCTTGGGGATATCTATTATGCATCGTATTTGTACAGCACAGACATGCCCGTATAGATTTTGATATTGCAAAACTTACTGAGGATAACATCTAGTCATATTAAAGTTTTAATGTCCGTTTTAAAGACTGACATATTTCAAATGAAAACAAATTCGGAATTTGTTGACTGAAGCACTTCAACATTTAAAGATTAAAACTGTCATCTTCAGTCATTCCAAAATTTCACTTTTCTGCCATATAATAAACTCTGTTTTTCTGAATGTGCCTCTCACTCATGGTACTTCTAAGCAGTGTTTTCAGAAGTCTTAATCCATTCTAATTATTACTACTCAATTACTATCATTTGTGAGAAGGGGTATTTTAAAGTATCCTTTAATAATTATTAGAAGCTTAGAAGTGTCATAGACGTAGTGGCATTCACTTGCTAGGAAAACAGCCAGCTTCCCATTCTGTCTCACTCATATTTCCAAGGAAAATATTTGACTAGTGAAACTGGTTAGAGACCCATCACAAAGGTTCCTCTGGGATATGTTTTACTGCAATCCAGTGTGCTTCCTTTCAGCCCATTACTATCCTCTCTGGGTTTCAGGTCGGAAATAAACTTGAAAGGAGTTCCAAGTCTGAATTTCATTTAGAGGTTTGTTGGATCTCCAGAAGACTAGCAGATGTGCTTGTCTCTTAACTTCTCTCATCCTCCTACCTCTGGTGAAGAGTTTTTTCAGGTTAGTAACTGCAAAGAAATATCAATCATTACATAAATATGAAAGCATTTTACAAGGCTTTAAAAATCTGTACATTCTGTGCGCCTTTGCCAAACAGTAACAGATGTTGAGCCAGCTTTCAAACAGATCAGTGACACTGATATCAATGTTTGTTTATACGTATCAGTTCCTGAATGCAAATGATGTCAGATTGATCTGGTCACGACTTTCTTGACAAAATATATTGGGGCTGAGTTCTTTTTATTTTTGGGCCAGTTGGGGGAGAAATGTTAAAAATATTAATTCACTGAAACCAAAACCATTGCCAGAAAGTATCAACTTTAATGCACTGGGAAATATTTTTGACAGTCAACATAAAAATTCTAGACAAAATAAGAAGTTCCTTCATTCTCAAAACAATTTCATACTCAGAAATACCATTTGAATGTCTTGGTGCACTACGTTGACTCCTCTAGTGATACACTCTCCCTCAGTTCTGTCAAATTACTTAATTTTTTTTTCCACAATCAAATACTCTTCCAATGATATTGGAGTATTTGAATGGAAGTTCAGATCAACAAGGATAACAAAAGGAACTTTAGAAACTCAAAGTTCAAACCAAGGCTTACCCTATACTAATAAACTAAGCACATTGATCATAAAGCCATTAAGGAAAGACATTACAAACTACTAATACCAACCCCTTAAAGTAATTTAATACGCTTGCTTAAAATTGTCTAAGGTTACACATGTAAGTCAAATATTTGAACTAAACTGATAAACTGATAGGGCTTAGACACAATGAAAATGAGTTGCTGTGTATCAGCAGTTATCCATGTGCCTGTTCTTCCCCATTTATATCCTAATCTTCTTTGCAAAGAAAAAAAAAGGTTTAGTGGCTTCAGATATCCTCACATTTGCCAAAAGATTGTTGTCCCGTATTTACTGTGGATCCCTGTGGACCCACAAATACATATTTTGTTCAGGTATCACAGCCCTTAGATTTCACTTGAGTTTTACTTATACTTAGGCCCTCTGTCAGATAATTTCATTTCCCTAGGTATCAGCCACAAAAGCTGTTTTTTTACTTGTACAAGCTTAAGAAAGCTGTCACAAGCTAACTACAAGAGGGCACGCTGCAAAACAGACAGATTCACCCAAAACAGACAGATTCACCCTATGCTGAGCTCTGTTACCCGAAAATTGACTGTTTCTTGTCAGTTGCCTGAGACTGAGCTAGATGTTATAGGACATCCTTGAAACAATCAGTCCCTTCAGATCTACCATGGAGGTAAAAAGGGTTGCTGAAGGACATGATTCATGCTCCAAAGATTCACTGCAGGTTTTCTTTCTAGCCTCCTGTTAGAAACTCTGATGTAAGCATTCTGCAATTTTCATTCTTGTGGATAAAGAATCTTTTGCACTATACAGTAATTTTAAATTCCTACTTGCACCTTCTTAGAATAATTTCCTCCTCAGTAATTTTAAGTTACATGATTATCTTACTTTCCTCTTTGTGTTCATTATACAGCTTCTGAGATTTGCATTACAAATTAAAAGAACTCTCCTACAGTAGCGAAAGTTGTACTGAATGTTTATGTCATTCTCCGAAACCAATGTTTATTGTAGTTGTATGTATCTTAGGCTTTAGAATTTTATTTTGGCTGGCTACAGAAACAGTTTTTAGAGGCCGTTAAAAGTTAAAAGACTATTAAGTCCTTTCTTTCCCACATTTTTTGTTTCTGTAGTACCATATCAATGATGATTCTGCTCATCTGGATAAAACTGGATCATTACATTACAGCCAGTTTTGATGTAAATCTTTAAAAGTTGCTCACAGAAAATTTTGTTCTAATATTAGTCCTTCTCTTGGGTGTTGCACTGACCAGACCTTCCTGGTCTCACTCTGCCCTAGTGAGACCACATTTGGAGTACTGTTTCCAGTTTTGGGCCCCCCAATTTAAGAAGGACACAGAACTGCTCAAGCAAGTCCAGCAGAGAGCTACCAAGATGACCAGGGGGCTGGAGCATCTCCCATATGAGGAAGGGCTGAGAGACTTGCATTAGTTCAACCTGGACAAGAGAAGAGTGAGGGGGGATTTCATCAATACCTATAAATGTCTAAAGGGTGGGTGTCAGGATGATGGGACTAGACTCTTTTCAATAGTGCCCAATGACAGGACAAGGGGCAACGGGTACAAGTTGGAACACAGGAAATTCCACCTCAATATCAGAAAAAACTAAAAACTTCTTTCCTGTGAGGGTGACAGAGCAGGGGAACAGGCTGCCCAGGGAGGCTGTGGAGTCTCCTTCCCTGGAGACATTCAAAACCCACCTGGATGCATTCCTGTGCCCCTGCTCTTGGTGTGCCTGCTCAAGCAGGGGGGTTGGACAAGATGATCTCCAGAGGTCCCTTCCAACCCCTACCATTCTGTGATTCTGTGATTCCTCCTCCTTCCTTAGATAACCCAGACCTGGATCACTTCCTCCATGCTCATTTGGATTGTGTAATAAATGCTTTGCAATTGTGTGCATGATTTTGCACCCCTGTAGAGTTATTTAGAGGCAATTTTAAGAAACATAATAGTCAACAGTGATAAATTATTATTATTATGCATTGAAGGGTCTTTGAACATTCCTCTCAGATTCTAAAGTCACACTGTCAGATGCTATCAATTTCTATTCTTTTATTTCCATTCTTTTATTCCTTTCCTAAAGAAAAACAGCCTATCTATAGGTACGTTCAAGTTTCAAGCCTAGGGCTGGCAGGGCGGGAAGTAGCTCCTTCATTTGCACTGAGAAATTAAAGCAAAGCTAGATAAGGTAAGTGCCACTCAGTGACATTTTTTCTCTCCAACATGATAATTTCAAAGAACATATTCAATGAATTCTCTGGTTTCAGAAAGCATCCTAACAACAGAAGTAAGGAATCCTTATGATTTACTTGACAGTTCAGAAATCAGGAAATACCTAATTGCTAGTGTTCACTATTTCACCTCACCTAAAATGCTCCCGCCTTCAGCAATGAAGGATGATCTTTCACTGAAGAGGCAATGCTAAGGAAAACAATTAACAGAGCAAGCACAGTGTTTGGGCCATGGTTTGAGGTATGGACTAGTTCAGTCAGGGAGTGACAATTAAATGTGTTACTACAGGTGCCACATCAAACTATTCATTCTTGCCTGAAATGTCAAGCAGGAAACCTTGTCAGAAAGGTAGTAGTCTAGTAGTAGAGATAAGGATTGTCCCTCAGAAGCATTGTACCCTCTGCCAGCCATCATCTCCATTTGCAAGACTCCTGGAATGTACAGCTCTTGGCCTGTTGTTTTATTTCAATCAACTGTACTGAAATAAAGTGGCCACAACCCAGATATTGATGTCTACAGGTAGAAAATCATTACTGAAAGTAATGGATGATATAGGGAATTACATCTGGATGGGGCAAAGCAAAAATAAGAATTTCCGTATCAGAAACTCTCAGAGTAACAGAGCTGTTCTGAAGACCTCTGGAAATCAGAAATCCAAGCAGATGCTCTCACTCCTACCAACACCCCATGCCAGGAAAACTATACTTAAACAGAAATCATTCTTTAATATATCCCAAGGATGAGACATGATATAGCTACAGTTAGAGACTGAACTGTGATCTTATTTTACCCCTGAAAGACATCATTGCCTGTGGAATGGCACTAAAGGTTTACAGCAATCCTTGCTCCTGCAGATTTTTCAGTTTCACACATTTCCATTGGCAGTCTTAGTAGAATAACCTCTGGCAAGAAAGGTAGGGTCAAAGAAGAGAGATTCCGTTCAACCAGCACCTTTTGAAAGATTAAAGACTAAAAATAAACTCATAAGGTAAATGCAGGCAAAAAAAAAAAAAAGAAAAAAAATTCATACAGAATACTTAAGTATGGGCATGATTTATTTATGACAGTAGGAAATTATCCAACAGCATCTGTTGAAGCCCAAAAAGGAAAACGCAAAAAGGGTCTCAAAAGCAGCTCTCAGGTACATGCAAAAAAGACAGAAATACATGTCTGTCAAGTAAACAGGTCTTCAAGGAAAAAGGATTACATCCTACATTCTTTACCATCGTAAACAAATTAATTTTTTTAAACAGGTGTATATAATCAAACCTGGTGAATCTGCCACTGCAATTCTACACAAGTTCCATATACACCAGCAACTGAGAAAGACATACATTAGTAAAACTTCTTTAAAATGTGCCTTCTGTTAGAGTACTACAAATTGCAAATAAAACAAATGTGAACTGAAATAGTTTTGTTTCGCATGGATGCATGTCATTAGCATGTCTCTCCTCAGAGCCCTCCAAAAGCATGCTCTGCAGCACGGCATCTCTAGTGTCCAACAATTGATACATGAAAACACCTACAGTCATACTCTTTTTCAGTGCTGCTTGTTTTCACAGAAAAGGCAGAAGCTTAATTCACCTGGATAACTTTACCTCTCTAAGGCATGATTGAAATTGCTCACATTTGCAAAAGCCATTAGAGAAGAAGAGAAAAGAAGTCCACATAAAACAGGTGTATATGTATATGTGAAGCCTGAGGAGTCAAATAAATGGTGGAGCAAATCAAATGTGGCAGGTGTATGGGACAGGGATGAGGTGAAAAAAAATACATGAATGAGCATTAGCTGATTAAAAAAAAAAAACCCAAACATTAGTGATCAGAATGGCAAGAGACAAAAATAGCAATGCAGGAAGAAGAAAAAGAAAGTGCTGCTGCGTGCTAGGTCAGCGCAGGCATCCCATAAGGCAGCAGCAACCATATTGGGGTTTACTGATAAAATAAAAAACATAAAAAGCATAAAGCCCCTCACAAAAATTAGTAACACCAGGAAGGCAATCTACTTTGCTGCAGCAGGAGGATAGAAATTTGTGCATAAGAGGAAAGAAATTGGAAGATTGGCGGGGCAGGAAAGCCAATAGCAGTTGTAGCCACTCACTCACAGGGACACTATAGCAAAGGAGGGCTTAGAATAAACAGCAAGACTCACAAATTAAAAGTCAGAAGCAGACTGGGACAACAGCTTGTACCAGCAGGACAGGGATGCTGACAGGTGGAATGAGACAGGCCAGAGAAAGCAAAGTTGGATGATATGACCACAGATAGAAGAATAAATTTCTTCATAAAACCTTCCTCATCACCAAGAGACAAAGAAAAACTTAACAAGTATGATTACAAATGCCAGGTAAATCCTGAGAGTCGGATACCATTGTAAAATAGACAGACTGAGCATATATTTGGTACACGTAACACTGTGACACCTTTAAAGGTAGCACAGCACATAGTTTAACAAAAGGGGATCCAAAGTCCTGTAAGCTTGTTTACACATACAGAAACACACTTTATCAAAGGGTGTAACTGGGGAGGGGGGGGAGGAGGGGGAGAGGGGGGAGAGGGGGGAGGTGTTAATATTTTCTCATGCAAGAGAAAAAAGAAAGCATTTGCAGTTGTGCTCAAATCCCCTAATGACTCAGACTCATGTTATAAAGTTTCTACAACCAAATTATTTTACCTATTATGGGCCAAAGTATTTTACCTATTACATGCTTACTTTCAGTATTACACTTACTTTGCTAAGGAAGAGTAAGACACTGCGGGGCAAGGGACTCATTTTTGATGCAGATACATCTGACACCTTGAAAAATCCAGCTTCCAGTTTGGACTTCAAGCCCTGTCAGAATGTAAATGCAATAATAGCACAGATTACATTAACCTGAATGGGAGCTGGAAGAACTAAGCAAAGTCATCCTCCCAGTGTATTTTCAGAGAGTATGAAAACATGAAGAGATGTCTCTACACCTTCAGTGGTCACTGCTGGCTCAAAAGAAAGCAAGATTTTTGACTCACATGGCACTGCTGTCGTAAGATTACCTGTACCTGGCACCTGGACAGCTGGGTGCAGTTTATCAGGCCTTTGTGAGGTGAGGAGACAGGTTATGCTCCTGTGTATGACTGGCAGCTCAGGGCGTCCTGACAGGCATTTGTGTAGTTACATTATATAAGATCAGCTTGAGGAAGGGTGCAGATAGGAATGCCGGAGCTCTCCTCTTCAGGGGGTGTGATGGGAACCCAAAGGCAGACTGTCCCTGGCTTTCCACCATCTCCACTCTCAGGAGTGTCAAAAGCTGCTGAGACAACTCACACAACCCATTTTGTCAAGCAGCTTTAATCTACATCAAGCGCAGGAACTTGTATGGCACTGCCTGGAGTTAATGTGCAAGCCCAAGCTTGGGTGTTCAATCTCAGGTGGAAAACACTTCTTATTCCTGTGTTTAATTTCTTGCAGTCTCTTACTCACTCTCATAGCTAGTCTTCTCTCTTTTCTTTATTATGTTTTACTAGGATTTCTTTCTCTGCCTCAGCTGATTCCAAGTCACCTATGCAAACTGAAAGGGAGACTATGTCTGTTGGCCAGCCCTGAGAAATACGAGGAGCACAAATGTACAGCTGGAAAGGGTGACATTGTAGAGAGAAGGGCTAGAGCTGGAGAAGGTGGATAGGGAGCTGGCTAGAGCAGTCGGGTCTGCACTTCAGAGTGCAGGCAGCCTCCCCTTGGCATACAAGCACATATATACCTTTACACATTAAGAAGGAAAATAGTGGAAGTTTTCACTACATTCTTTCCTTGAGAGGGGAATCTCTCACCTAAGACAGTGTTTGAGCTTCTGCTTTGCTGTACTTATTCACAACTAAAAATGTCCGGTATCTACATAAGGGCAGCTGCTCTAAACGGTTGCCTTTTTTGCATTGTAATCTCTGTGTTTAAAGCATAAAACTTTGTCATAAAAATTCTTCTGAGGTTAAGACACCTCTATATTTTCAACCTAAAACTGAACATTTCCTGAAGAGAAAATTCACTATTTTAAACAAGTGTTGAAAATACAAAATACCTTCTTACCTGTGAAAAAAAGGCTGAAATGCCTTTTTATGCTCATGAATTAACATCACCCCCAAAAAAATTTCAGCTGAAGAAAAACATGCACTTTTTTTTTCCTTTACCAGGAAACTGTCTTCTAGAGTGCAATCCCTTCTTCATTATGAAGGATTTTATAACCTCTTTTTCCTAAATAGTTAGCATACACCATGTCACTGCAGAGTCTGGCAGGTTTTTACCCTCCCTATTATAGGGATCCGAGCATAAACGGAGGTGGGTATTTTTTAAAAGGATGGTGGGATGCACCTTATTCTGAAAAAAGCTTTGTGTTAGAAGTAATTCTTCCTGATACCACCACAAATACATAAAAGTAAGTCTACAGCAAAACTAGTTTTCTTAGCTGCATTCAGTTTGAAGCCATGAACTTTTATTTCACAACAAAAGTTATCTGTAGCACGCTCAACAGAAGTTGAGAAGGATGCTGTAATCCTGAACAACTTCCTGCCCCATAACATATTCTGTTCCCTCCACCACTTCCCCCTGCCCTGTAGCTTTTCTAAGAGGGTTACCTGTCAACAATTTTGTTTACCTTGGGTGCACGGGAAGTCTTCTGCCTCACGTTTGAAACGTTTCTAATAATAAGGTTATATAGAATTACTGGAATTTGCCGTAATACTGGTACTGCATGCTACTAGAATACACCTGTTCTGCCAGATGTAATTCTGTCTGTGTGCGTTATTTCTTTCCCCTTCTGGAACTGACTGGCTAATGCTTTTTTATGTTTTATTATTAGTTAAACATTTCTACAGAACAAACCACCTAGGACAGCCTTTCTGCTGGTATTTTTTGGGTTGCTTTATGTAGGAGAATTGATGCTGCTGAGAAGTAACAAACTGGTGTTGCTCTACTAAATTCAATACCAACTACATTGTAGCTGTGGTCTTCTTTTACAACTGATTACTTTTGTAATTACAGTAATGAGAAGACCCTAAATGCAATTGTCCAGCTGGAACAACAGTATACAGGCATATTGACTTTCCACAGCTGCACTCTTCCCCGATCAATATATTATGAACAAATGAAACTATATGCTTATTATCACTTGATGATTTTCACCCACTCCTGAGTCCTATTTCATTTTAAGTGGACTCAGCAGGATGGTCTAATTGGCTGTCATATGTGCCAGCGCTGACTTTTTATGAAACTGTTGTAAACATAAGAGTGGTGTGATGGCATATTTGATTGAAATGGAGCATGGGTTTACATAAAGAATGTCAATGTCCTCAGTGTCCTCAATGGATCAGTACGTTCTGTACTTCTGTTCATTTGACATGACTGCTGTATTTTCAAAGATCATGACAGAACAATTAAAATGGAGAGTGCAGGATAAATTGGTGATGAGTAACAGAGTACAGGTTTTCAGCCCTAAATGCAATTTTAGATGACCACTTCATTCTAGAGCCTTCTCTACAATGCAGCTTGTTAGCATCATATGGGAACAGGAACCTAATTTTCTCGTATTTATTTGGAAACTTATCCCATGATATAAACTAGCACACCATGTTCATTAAGTTCTAAATATGCCCTTGCAAATGGAAAGACTATAAAGCTGTACTCATCTGTGGCATTGAACTGTTTTCTGATGTGCGGGAGGCTGTGGGTTTGCTCCGTTTTTTAATCTTATTTTTTGTCTAATATGAATTCACAGACTCTGTAACATTAAAAAAAAAAAGGAGAGAGTCACAGGGATAATTAGAAGAATATACTATGTAAAAGTCCATTTAGAAGAATATTTCAGCTTTCATTATCAAAGACAACTGAAAATATCAAAATGTTTCTCCAAAGTTCAGTTATTTCCTTTTGAGCAGTTACTTACACAAGCAGCCAGTTAAATAGCTGCACTTTTAAGCTCACATTCTAGGAGCTACAGAAGCTGTGATGCATCCTTTGATTTGTTCTACAGAAGCTGATTTTCTGACAGAGCACCCAAGGCAAGAAATTCACAAACAGAATTCTTCAACCAACTTTGTCTGACCTGAGAAATACCATAAAGTGTTGTAACACATTTAGACACACAGAAATCATGATACCAACCACTTTCTTCTCTGTTTTCATTACCTTCTTTCTAACAAACAACAGTGAAAAAAAGACAAAACCAAAAAAAAAAAAAAAACCCACTCACTAATCCTTGATTAAAAAAGAAAGGCTGTGGAGCATTTGTGAAATAAGAATTACTTTTCCTGGAGAAACAAAGTTGCAGGTTAACCACACAGTTAACTGGAAATGAAGTTGTTTTGTTTGTTTTAATTGAGAGAAAAGACAAATATATCCCAAGATGATGCCAAAGGAGACGTTTCCAATGCTTTTGCTTCATTAAAGCCACTCCACAGCAGGCAATAATAGTTCAGCTTTGATTCACATTCACTAAGTACATAGCTATGACAGGCAGTAACTTTCCTGGCCTTTAGTACTCTGCCACTGCTGTTTGCCATAGCAGGTAACCTCTCCTCCACCTGCTGATGAGAAGTTATCGCTAATAATGGATTCAACAAAGAAGAACATACTCGGGTACCTCAGCTCTGCAGGATGAGATGGGGACTATCAAACTGGATGGGCAAGGAGGAACAGACTATGGAAGCAGAGAATCCACACCCAAAAAAAGACATGTGACACCCATAAGCCAGGGAGCCCATGGCCCATTAAGCCCTCAGGTGCTGCATTTACAACCCCCATGTTTATACAAATATATGGACAAGGGGGGTCTGCAGCTGACAGCAATGTGTTGTGTATCCAAGAGTCAGGTTTCTCAGACACACATGTGCAACCAAGTAGAGTTTTGGCAGTGCAAAGGGTTTGTTTTATTCTGAATTCAGCCCAGGAAAGAACAGCTTTCCTCCTACGAAATGAATTGGTCTTTTATGTGTTCACTCAGCTGTAAGAAAACATTAATAAATTATGCTGGTGTTTGATCTACCACTATTACCTTCAAACATTGTAAAAAAAGCGAGGCTTCCAAATAATTTTCCACTTAGTTAAAGAAAAATGGTAACCCAAGAACAGGAGAGATTATAAATATTTTCCAAAATATCTTCTACAGGTTGTATAGTTATTTAAGCATCCTGTAAGTTACTTTGACTATTAAAGTACACTGTCATCTGAGATGACAGATACTTAAATTAACCCCTGAAAGGCCTAACCTAGGGAGGCCGAGAGAAATGCTTGGCTTTTGGATCTCCCTCTCTGCTAGGATATATGAAGAAAAGCTGCTCTCGAAGTTATGCTGAACTGGACACTCCAGTCAGAAAGACTAGGGTATCATGGTCCTTGCCTGACAGGTAAACACACAGGGGTAAAGGTAACTAAAGTTTTTGCATAGGCATAGGCATGCTGTTGTTTTTCAACATAGGTTGCATGCTTGTTAAAAGGACTTCCTTCTGTTACAGATGTAAATGAAAATGCTGTAAGCCCTGCTTTAATGCTGAAACACTCATTCACCTTTCAGCACAATGAACCATTTTAAATATCCTCTCAGCTTTGGGGAGTTTATACCTGACCTCAAATGCCTTTATCATGTCTTTCTATTGCTTCTTCAACAATTCCAAATGAATACTAACAAAAGATCATCAGTACGTGTGCTGCATTAATATTTCATGTGACTGCTTTTAAAATAAAAAAGAAAACAAGTAGAGTGGTAAAATTAGTTATTTTCTTATTTTTTGATCAATAAATGAATTTAGACTTTCAACCTGAAATAGGTTAAACCAAATTCTTAGTCAAAGAAATAGTCAACATAAGGAATTGACCTCACATTTAAAAAAAAAATAAATTTCATTTATTTATAAGTGAACAAGTCACTTCACAGAAAACCAGGAAATTAGGTGAAGATGAAAGAATAGTGGTCAGCCATTAAAAAGCAAAACTGGAAGTGAGGTTAAACAAAGAAAGGGACATTTATTATCTGAACGAAAACCCAGATGGCACAGTGTCATCTATGAAAAGAAATGCACTTTAAGCATTTTGATGAGTTGAAATAATATTTGAAAAAGAGAGCCATTCAAAATGCATCAAACAGATTGCTGCAGAGATATGGGAGGTATGTTCAGGCATAATAATATTTGCAATAAAACTGAAGGTGATAACAGAATTAAGCAAGGATTTGAGATATAGGGGGGCAACACAGATCCAGTGAAATGAACATACAACCTAACTATCATGAGACTTTTCCTACACTGTCAGGGTATTTCAGCTTTTATAAACCTTTTTTAGTTCAGTTAGAGTGAAGATTATCTCAAACCAATCAAGTGATCCAGAGCTGCTTTGAACAAGTAAATAAAGAGATGCCGTATGTTCTCCAAAAACAACGTAAGGAAAAATCTCAATAGGCCCTGGTGTTCAGGCAGTTGGTTAGCTGCTGCTTTGGTGACACAAATACTGGCACAAGTGGATAACAAAACATTCACAAGGCTAAAACTGAAGCCCTTCCGTCAGACTGCGCACCGTTGTTCAGTGACATCTTGTACAGCAGTAATTCCAACAACTGAGGGAAGTTTTCAGATTATTACCTTTGGACCTTGGTGTCCCGCTGCTTCTGCAGACCTGACCTACAGTGATATGAGGAAATTGCTTTACAACTGGTTTTGTCTCCAGGGTATCATGTTAGCGTCCCACTTGTTAAGATGGTAATTTCAATGGTAGAAAAACCCTAATTGACAGAAGGTCCTTCCCGCATGCAGAAACTTCTGTTTAAAATCAAGATGTTCCATTAATTCATTATTTTTAATGTATCTTTCAGAGAAAGCTAAAGGAGGTTTCCCTTGTCTTTCTGACCATTTCCCCATCTCCTTTGCAACCTATCTGGTAACAAACTATGCAAGCAAGGCGTGCTGCACTCCCATGTCTCCCCAAAGCCTCCATACTGAATAGCACAGGTCACTTTTTTGGGCAACTGAATCTCAGAACATTTCAGACAGAGGAATAAAAAAAAAAAAAACCAAACCACAAAATAACGACAAAAAATGTTAGACTCTCTTTAAGCAAGAGATTTGACATTCCCAAAACATTGTGTGATTTCGCTTCCAACAAGATTTAAGAGCTTGTGTTTGCATTCAGAGTGGTGATAAAGGATATTTTGAAAATATTCATGCTATTTAAGACTAACAAAAAAAATTTTCATGTTATTACTCTACTATAAAGTGTGGTCTGAAAATCAGTGGAGCCAACCTAACAGAGATAGTTGAAGTGTGGCAAACAATCATCATTATGATCCATCTGACAAAGACATAAGTGTTAAACGGAACAACAGAAGCAACAACAGTTGGGAACAATAGCTTCAGTAAAGATGTCTGTGTATGTCTCCAATAGCAGATCAGTTCTGGGCAAGGAACACCAAGAGTTTTCCACGTCATTGTCCTGTTATGGGCATTACAAATTATAATAAAGCTTTCCTGAATTACTCATTATGGGTTGAACATAACTGATGTTCAGACACATGTACATCAACACCCCACCCCCCACAAAAAGAAAGAGGAATCTGGTTCTTTTGTGATCCTGTACCTTCCTGACAGATATTTGTCAGGCTTATTCTTCAAAACCACCTGTGTTGATAATCCACTACTTTCCAGACAATTTATTCAGACTTTGCTATACTTGAAGTTAGAAGGATATTCCTAATACAGTCTTTGCTGCAGCCTAAGCTCATTAGTTCTTGTCCTTTAAACACAAAGATAAATTGTTCTGTCTCTTTATAGGCATTCTTAACACATTTCAAGATTCAGTGTCTCTTCCTAGGTGCCATTTTCAGTATAGTAAAGCAATTTCATGTCTGTCTTTCCTTTCTGGTCACGTTTTCTATGTTCTGATAATTTTATTCCTGCTTTCCTATGACTTCTGGTTTTCTTGGCCCAGATGGTCTTTTTCTTAACCAAAACTTGCCACCACATTCCAACAATGTTTTTACCAATGTTTAGAATTATTTCACTTTTTTTCAAACTCTTTAATTTAATTTACCTCTGCCTTTCTGATAACTGTGTTATACTGTTAGCTCCTGTTCAGCTTTTGAGCCACACTACTTCCCAGATGTTTTTTACTGAACTGCTACCTGCACAGTTGCTCCTGTGGCTAAACAGGAGGGTAAAATTGAGGAAGAACCCTCAATTTTATCATCTTAGTAGCTGACAAAACTTCAGCCAGGAAGTTCCCTGAAGGATCCTACTTTTTTTATTCATCCATTCCATTCCTATACTACTGAAATTCATTATTTCTTTTTAATTAGTTACATTTAAATTTGTTAATTCAGTTTGTGCATGGGAATATTGTGCAAATCAGTAAGAAAGCTTTACTAAAGATATACAACATCTGTTTCTTTTTCCTATTCAGAAGGCCTGTTACCTTGTCACTGAAATAAATTAGATTGGTTTGACATGACTGTTCTCAACAAGTAGACATTGGCTGTTACAAAGTAGAAGCTTCCCAAACATGTCATGCTGGTTAATAAGGTGACTGTGAAAAAAAAAAAATCACGACCTGCAGCTTTTATCCAAAAGGCACTTAAAGACATTTTCTTAGCATTATAGAGGTAGCATCCTACTACACACTGCATTTTAAATAGATTTTAAAATGGTCCCAAATTTCCATCTCTAATAAAAAAGTCTGTAGGATGACAAAGAGTTTAGTAGAACTAAGCTCTTCCTTCCTCAAGTATTTTTACACGGTTTTAAATAGTAGCCATGAACAACAGAGATCTTGCAAAAAAGTGTAGATTTTAGGATATCAAACTCTCTCTGAGGCAGGGGAAAAAAGTATTCTTCTCAAAGAGTTAAAAAGTGTTAAAAATATGAACACTACCACTCACCACAGTGGACACTGCCTTGTATTTTCTGATAAGCATCACTCTGACACTCCAAAGTCATTAAACTTATCAAAATTTTAAACCAACAGTGTGTTCCATTGACACCAGTGGTCTGACGGGATTACCATGTATGGGGAATTTTCTGGATTTGTTACTTGATTTTATAATGGGTTTGACTGTCCTTTGGATTACTTAGCATTGATTTTTATACCAACTATTTCAGAAAGTTTCACTGAAGCCATTGCTGATTCATATTAATATGAAAAAGGGAGAATATATAATTATATAATTATAGTTTTTCTGAGACAGTCAGTTCTATGCGTGCTTTTCACAAAGATCAAGTGAAATGTTGGGGGGTTTTGAGGTAAACAGAGCACGTGCTTTCCTTAAGTGCACATATGTATCAATCAATAAAGCAATTCAAGGGTTTTTTAATACGTAGCAAATATTTAAATTTTCAAGAAAACCTACAGGGTCTGGATTTGCATTTCCAGAACTAGACAGCCTTTCCCAACACACCAGCAAAATTCCAGCTAACATGTCCCTCTTGATTCAGAGATCAACAGACAGACCATTTTTTCCGATCAGCAGAGAGGCTAAAAATGGGGGGAAGAGGGGGAAACTAAATAAAAATTAAGCATTTCTGGAGCTCAAAACACTTCTGATTACTCTGGAAGCACATCCCGAGAGTTGAAGAGGAGCCTGTTGTTGGAGACCGCAAGCAGAGGCTGGTCTGGATGCGCATAAGCACCTTTAGCTCCTGATGCGACTATGAAGGTAAATGGAAACACTTTTCTGTGCAGGAACACTAAGCTGGCTGACAGTACAGGTGACAATTAAAAACGAGAACAGCCTTGATAGCAAGGCTCATGCTGTTGAGATAAGAAAATTGGCTCTTACTCTATCTTTCAGCTTATACACCAGTAGTGGAATGGCTTTCAAGTCTGTTTTATTCAGCTCCCTACCGTTCCCTCCTCAAGCTTTACTGCTTCCAGCAAACACACACAGCATTTTGCCTGCTCTCCAGAACTGCTTTTCCCTTTGTTTCTAAATCGCCACATACTTTCTCCAATATTTTTTTCCAGGTCTGGAGATTAGTTTGCTTGAATAAAGCATTCACCAGCATGGGTGGTGGGGAGAAGGGGAAATATTCATGTCTTGGCAACTAAATATAAGGGAAGATTGCACTCCCCTCCACCTCTCCTTTCTCAGTCAATAGAGCATCGCTGAAGGGCGACTGGAAGCACCTCCCTCTCTGCAGGGATTATGTAGGTGTGTAAATTAAGAGCCAAGGCTCACTTAGTTAGATGAATCAAATCTCACAGTACAAACAACCCTCTTTCCTCTTCGGAAACAAAAGGTGGTTTAGAGCTGTATGAACAACAAGTAGATTTACAGCCATTTTAGGAGAAGACTCAGAGTCTCTTTCACCTACGCCATGCTCCTGACTATGTCTGGTTGCCCCTTGTGGCACTGAATAGCAGAATTGTGTAAAAGCCATGTTATTTATTTAGATAGTACTGTATTATTAAACTAGACTATGTATTGCTCTGCAATATTGTATTATAAATCAAGAGCAAGTCACCTAAATTCACTAACCATGTTTAGCAAATGCACTTGCAGGACATTTTGAGGTTGAGGAGGGGTAATATGCTTTCAGACTGTAATACATTAGGTACTTCCAGGCCATCTTTTCAACCATCTCCCTATGAGCATAAGATATTTCCACCCACTCCATCAAAATTCTTGCTGTTTCTCGCACAAATTCTCTCCGAGAATTCTCTCCGAGACTCTCCGAGTCTCTCAGAGACTTTCAGTAAAATTGCAAGAATTCTAGCAGACAGACAGCGGTCCTGACCTGTAGGTCACACTGCCTGTAAAGTGGAGACCAAATGCAAGGGATATACTTGGAAGGGGCATAAGTGAAGGGGAATCTACATTGGATGCTGCTATATTGCAGAATGCCATAGCTACAACAACAGTACCTTTTCTAGGATTTTGAAAGCAATTACCAGTGAAATAAAATTTCAGTTTACACAGGGGGCCAAAGTAGTTTTTCCACTTTCATCTTTCTCTTTCTGTCTTTCCTCTGTGTCAGGGGAAAGGATAAGGCCTCCCTTTCTTCCATAACTATGCACTGAACAGATAAAGTTTCTTTACCAGATAATACTGTAGTAGATAGTTTAAAAAAATCCCAGTATTCTTAATCTGCTAATAGTGTACTGCAATTCATTTTGAACTACAGGCATAGTAAGACAAACCTGGAGGCTGGTAATAAATGTATGTGAACACAGAAACTTAGATTTTTATTTTATTAAAGGAGAATGCCAAGGGAAATCCCTTCCTGAGACAGGCTAGTGAATACAGGAATGAGTGAGAACAAGCTGAGCAAGAGCAAGTGAGGAAGGGAAACTGAGAGAAAGGACCAAGCCAAAATGCTTTAGACTCTGTTCTCTCACTGAAATTGGTAGTGAACTCCCTGCTTGTAGTTCCATTCACAAGTAACAGCCTTGGTTTTGATAAGTTGTGTTTGCTTTTCTGTAAAAAATAGCCCAGTTAATGACATGTTCCTATCCCTTCCCACCTCCCACTTCCCTATAAAAGCTGTCATTCTCTTATTCAACATTTCTTTACCTTCACCAAAACAATCACCATGATCTTAACCTCCAGTTTTTACACTGCTTATATAGAAAGGCAACTACAATAAAGCTTCTTAAAGTGTTCAGGTCTGTAAAAACCTTCCTCCTCTTCCAAAACAGCAACAAACCAACCACCAAGTGCAGAAGTCGATTGACACATCCATATATCAAATATAACCTTGTAACTTCCATTCATGCTAAGTGTCAGTAAACTATTTTCGTAGTTTTAATAGTAAAAATTCTGTGAAAAATGACCATGAAGATGCCAGAGGATTAGCTTTATTGTCTTGGCACTGTTACATGTGTTACACTGCAACAAATAACAAAGCTGAAGCCATTGTCCTTCTCTTTCGCATTTGGAGATGACTCAGCAAGACTCTGAACTTAACTGCACATTGCAAAGAGCCTTCTGCACTGCAGCTGTTACACACACCTGGGATTTTATCAGTTAACCCACCAGTTTTGTTTTGAAGTCTTGCCAGCCCACCAAGCGAAAGTACCATCACAGGTCCCATATCAAAATATTGCAGTGCTCCTGGAAAATCAAACCTTGAAGTATCAACGATGAAATTTCAATCTTTACTACGGAATAACTGCAAGAAGTTTTCAGGCTGATGTACTTGAAAATACACATGTGGATAGCCACAACATACAGGAACCAAGAAGCAATGAGAAAAAGCAAGCCAATGAATATATTTCTTCAAAGTATTTTTTCAAACAGATGAAAATGCAACAGTAAGCTTAAAGGGACACACTTGCAGTTGGCATGAAAGGCTGAAGGTAGTGATACACTGTTAATTAACAATTGCAAGATAAACAGCAGAGATCGCTTGCACAAATGAACAAAATTAAGCTATGGTTCCATTAATGTTTTCTTTTGAAAGATAGGGGAGGTGTCAACTTTGTATGGCTGCTGACTGTCCACCCCCTAAATAGCACAGAAACAAGCAGTTTACCATATGGCCCCACCACCAGTTATTTTTGTATAATTTCAGTGCAAGGATAGGAAAGAATAACTGAGGTCAGAAACCTCTTAGGCCTCTTCTACCACTAAAAAGACCATTCACAGAACCTCATCTGCAAGCGGAAGCAGACTGAAAGAGCGTTAAGACTAAAATCCTTTTAGAAGCATTAGTAGCTTTTCAGTAATTCCCATACACACCTCACTTGCAGATTTTATCAGAAACATACACCCATCCCCAAGTGCACAAATAACACCAGACATACCTTGCTCGTAAGTAAAGGCAACTCAAGCTGTAAGCATTGGGCTGAAATGAGGGGTGCAAGGCCATAGAGCCTGGAGAATTTGACACACCGAACATACCTGCCAAAAAGAAAGGTCCATTGCTTCCCTCCCTATTTAGCAGGCACATTGCAGACGCGTCCTGAGCCTCGTTCCTTTCCCCTACTTGGTGTCTACCTTCCCCTTGCATTACCCACTCCCTGTGGCAGCCACAGTAGCTATTACTCTCCAGTGTGCTTAAAACAGCAACATTTTATCCCTCAGCTAGCCCCTGGGGGACCAATGTAAGTCACAAATACAACATGAGAAATATATGTGAAGGACAACTTAATGAGCACTATCCATTTGAGCCTCACAGACATTAATTGCTCCATTCTCCTCAAAGCTTTAGGAACAGAAGTTCCCACAGGATAGCAAGTTGGCACAAGGTGTTTTCTCCCCAGTAACTGCCCTTGGTTGTTTCTATTTGGTACTTAGTGTGGTACAGCTGATGGGTAATAGGTTGCTCCTAGGTCAAAGCTGCAAGATATTAAAATGACTAGCAATAGCCATTTATGGTGCTACTGTGCTTTTATCTTCCTTTCTCACCTGATTTCATAAGAGAAGAACACACAAGAGTTCCAGGGGGATGCTCTCTGGCAGGAAAGTGGCAGGCAGTAAGACTGCTCTCTCTTTCTAGCTGACGAGTTATTCTGGCAAAGGCAGCTGTTGGAACCAAGCTGGAAAATCAAAGCAAAGGCAGTCATGCTGTGCTATTTGGTATACTACTTATATAGAACTTGCTTAGCATTAGTAGCTAAACTTGCTGAAGCCTTAGACTGCAAGCTGTGAACTTTCACCTGGATATGTTGAACTTTTACCTAGTTAAGTAAAAGAAGGCTCCAGAGCCGGTTCAAGCCAGAAGATAGGAAGATACATTCATTAACAGAAGCTGCAACCTTAGAGGTAAGAAAAGAAATGGCCCATCTAGAGACAATGAAAAGACCCAGTGAAGACGGTAAGATCCCAGACCCTAATATTACTACTGGTCTGAACTGTCACATGAGGGGTGGAGAATTTAGATTGTAAGGCTATAATTGACCAGGGATTTCTTTGTTTGAGGTCCCTCTTTGGAGGCACCCAGCTCAAGCTGTAGCTCTATTAATAAAAATGACTTTATAGGAGAACATGTTTTCAGTACATTGATTCAGCAGAAACCTAGAGTCGAACCCTGTTATGGTGGCTGGCATGCATAATTTCCATAACAGTCAGGACAGTGCTTGTGATCACATAATACTGAGTAACTTCCAGAAGCTCAGGTAGGAAAAGAGGTCAATGCCTGTATGTATGGCCTGATCTCTGTTCATAGCAGGTCAACAGCAAGCAATAGATTTCAATATTTGTTTGCATTGTCATCAAGCTAAACATAAAATGAAGAGTTTAAATAGATGCATATCCCACCTCCAAAGGTGACACTCACACGAAGGGCAAGGTTTTGTGGGTTGGTTTGTTTGATAGGGTGTTTTTCTGTTCATCTCATCCATATGTCATCCCACTCAAAAGGGGGAAAAAAAAAGTCCTCATTCAGGTTGGGATCAGAATTTAAACTGAGGAGACTGGAGTGCTGGGGGACACAATTTGAGAAAACTTGTCAGAAATGTTCTGATGCCACAAGTATTAATTACTGGGGTATTATTTAATCCATCCCACTGCTCAGTTTGTGTAATGTTTCCATTGTGCCTCAGAGGAATGGCACTTCTGGGGTGCCAAATTCTGGAAATTCTAAGAAGTGACAAGTGTCAAACCAAGCTACTCACCTCCCACTTCTGCAAGTTCCTTCTCTGCATGTCACAGAACTCTCTCTACAGCAAAGCTGCCTGTATTGGATGGTACCATTTCCCCAACAGTTTTCTCCAGCTTATTGACAGGATCTCAAACAATGGCAGAGAGCCACTTTAGAATCCAAAGCAATTTCCATTTAATAGCCATGAGCTCCAGTGAAAAAAACCTTCTTGCCTAACCTACCCAAAGTTTATGCAGAATACCTCAAGACTAGACAATAGGAAGCAGGGCAGTTACCAGAATTTGTAATTACTTCTCAATCAGTGATCCAAACCAAGATGGGTAGTAGGTATTTCAAGTGCCATGCGTATGGACCTCACCTATCATATCATCAGTGGGGCATCCTACATGGGTTTGACTTATTCATACACACATTGTGAGGGAATGAAAGGGTACTTTTGCAAACTGAGGTAGATGGCACCCAGAAGTATAGCTCATATGTAGCATACTTAGCCTTTTTGCACGGTCATCCACAACATATTCTGTTGACATGTAAATTGGAGACCATTTTATATTAAGTTTTGAGAAAGGGGATTTTCTCAGCCTGTTAACAGCTTGGGGTGTAAGTCTTGACAAGAAAATATGTCTCCCCAGATTATAATGAAGGCAGTCTCACTTCACAGACCTAACTTCTGTAAGATGCACTTGATCATGCACTGGCCCCCTGACATCCTAAAGGTATAGCAGCAGATTTATTCGTTAAAAGACTGTAGGAGTAGAGTTAATCTCCTCCCTACATTGCTGACTAACTCACCTAATATCACTGTGATGGTTTCATTTTTAAGAAAATCCATAAGAGAACAACCCATTTTATCATGGAGGTATATATACAATTAAATAATAAGAGCAGGAGGAACCCACTCTCCCTTCCACACACAGTAGAAACACTAGAATCATATCAGGATCTGGAAAAATTATATTTCAAAGTTTGGGGAGGAAACATAAAGTAGTCCTGAAATGGCAATGAAGCTACTATTCTTTCAGTTAGGGAAAAAAAGTAAAAATCACATAACACCTCTTCTGAATTACATACTTCCTCCTGAACCATTTGCATATTTTTCTATTGACTTTCAAAAGACTTAAAAGCAAAATTAATGTGCTTTACCGTGAATGTCAGGAACAAAATTGCAGCCCACCAAAAGTTGCACAAAAGGAGGACAGAGCTGATGTGCACAGTAATGCAAGATTTTTCTTTTTTGGTTTTTTTTTTTTTCTTTAAGACTTTCTTGTAGCAATAGAGCCAGCTAAGCACAAAGCTAAAGGTTATGTCTTTTTTATTCATGCCCCAGCCAGCTGTCCTGTATATTCTTACACTGTGCTTGCTAGCCTGACTTTCAAAGAGATCTTACATTATATGAAGTGGCCCAAGAGGGACACAGAGAAGTAAAGATCAGCAATCTCTTCTTTAGCCTATCCAGCCTGAAGCAACTATTTCTTTACTTGACATTCCTTTAAAAAACATAGTCTAAATACCTTGCCTTCTGTGGATTTGTAGGATAGCAATGCTCTGAGTAGCATTGTATAAACTTCAAGACGCATGCAACTGTAATGGTTCAGGAAAGAGAGTTACAGAGATTTGACAGTATATTCTGAGTATAAGAGATTTCTCACTACTTTACTGAGGAAGGAACATGTTATAAGATCAGTAAAGACAGTCATTCTGTCCACTCTCAGTCTCCCAGCATCGTGTATGTGGTGTATAGCACCTATATACCTAATAATATGCACCTATGTATGTGTATAAGTATTTATTCTCATGTGTAACAGTTACTAATCCACCCCAGAGATAAAGAAAGGATTTTTTTTCTTTCCCCACTTCTTTTTAACAGACACACCCAATCCAGTGCAGACTCTATAGCAAGGGAGCTGTTCCCTCTGAGAACCTAGAAGACTGGGAGAAACAAAAACACCAGCTTTCATGTTCCTGTAGACAAAGGTTTAGGATACAATTATTACTTCTGTTACTAAAAAGCTTATAGACATGTATTAATGTACAGATTCCTACTACCTAAATGCTTTATTTCATGTCTGACTTGTAAACCACTGTCTGTTGTTGACTTATATATAATATTAGTCTTGATTTGATGAATATTTCCCTAACTGCTTGAACCCTCTATTGAATCCAAAAGGTATCTCTCATATGACTCATTCAGTGGAAAGGTGTTTGAAAAATCTTTTATGCAAAACTAAAAGATTTCATCATCAGCCAACCCTCCCTTTACTTAAAACAGGGATCTTTCCTTAAACGTTGAATTAAGTTTCCACTCTGAGCCAGGAAAACTCATCAATTCAGCACATGAAAATTCTGTAAACCTTACAGCTCTAGCTCCAACAGGGTCCAGTTAGTATTACTGGAATAATCCTCTGACTGACTGGTATCCCACAATCACTTGACAGTTGACAATCTTCATGTAGATGAAGCTTTTCCTAACTTTCACTCAATTTTTCCCATATGATTGGATCACAGTAGTGATAATATTTGTCTCCCATTTACCAAGCACTTGACCTCATTTACTGTCGTTGGTGTTAATCACACCTCAGTTACTGGTCTGAAGATCACCACTTTTCATTGTCCCTACATGAGAAAGGGAGACATAATACATGTTGGTCATGTTCAGATCTTTATCTTTGTAAAGTGTAGCAAAGATTAAACTGAATTCTCTTCTGTCATTGAACAGCATTACTTACACATTTTTCCTCTAACATGCTAGTACCACGTAATTTGCAATTTTTGCAGCAGATCCATAAGTGAGTTTCACTGCTGGAAAATCTCTTGGGCTGATCTTCAACTCACTAGCACAAACTGGGACTCTATGAAAAGTGTATTCTTCCACTTGCTTCCAGTTCCAAAAAGATTTGGGGCTTTGAATGATCAGGGATTCGAGGGTTTTCATTGGTTATTTCTGCTAACCTAAGCAAAAAGTGAACCTAACACCACTTTTACTTACAGCATTTTTAAATGAGTCAATTAAAAAAGCTGAAGGAAATTCAGAAGCAAAACTCCAGTAAATGCAGTCTCATTTTCCATTACTTCTTAATAACTAAAACTCTCACTTGGGTCCCCAAATTTCATGTTTTATTTAGAATAAGCATTTGAAAATTAATTTTCTGCTTTCAGAAGAAATTCTTGTCTTGATTTGGTGTTAAGATATTCTGTGGTGGATCTCTTTCAACATCATGTTTTGAATTTGTTCTCTTCTATGCAATTATTAAATACTTACAGACCCGTGTTCAGTATGTCCCCCATGGCCACAGGCATCCTACTTCTGTGGCCATAGAAGGCTAGAACTTCAGATGAATGTCTGTGACTTCAGTAGAGGTATTCTGTAATGTGCTTGATGAATGCAAAAAAGATTTGTGATACATTTTGTCATTTCCATATTACAAATGAGGATGATGTTATGTAAATCAGAGAACACTAAAATCACAACCAAATTTTCCTTAACAAAATTCCAGGACCAGACTGCAACCTATAATTCAAAAAGCTAACCATTTTTGAGAGAAAAAGAGAATATGGTTCCCAGTCATAAAATGATTTGATGATCTTCAAGACACATCTAGGTTTTGCCCTTTGAATTAGGGAAGATTTCAGTCATCACAGCAAGCTCAGATAAACATTAGTACAACAGGTAAATTCTTGTGGCACACGACATCAAAAATTAATAGAGGATGATGGAAGCTGCTCAAAATGGGGAAAAATACATCTTCTTTGGCTCTTAATAGGTGTTTTGCTATGTTTGACAGTTGAGGGCCATTGCTACACACTACAATAGCCATTGTTTCCATTTTCCAAGCTGCTAAAAATCACTGTTATCCTTTCTGATTGCTGCAGCATTAAATATCTGATTAAAGAAAAGCCTTTCCAAAGTGCTAGCAATGGCTTTGTTAAAATGCTGGATAGCTTCACAATCCTTGCAATCAAAACTTCCATTCTTAGATCCCTATCCTCCAAAGCATTTAAATAAATAAATAAAACCTGAAGATTAAAGGTGTTTAGGGTTGGGGGTTTGGTTTTTTTGTTTGTTTGCATTTTGCCTTAGGAGTATGAGAATACTACATACTGCTTATTAAAGAAAAAAATGCCAAGAAAAACCTTTTGCATCAAGTCTGAAATATTAATAATAGGGATACAACTTCTACCATGGAAGGAGGTTCCAAATACAAATTCTGTTGAGCCATTTCATTAGCTTTATGCAAACCCTTTACCAATAAAACTGCAAAGCATTAAAGGGCATTGTATTCTTTCACAAAAGACAGACACATTAGCTCCTTCCCCAAAATATATAGAACTGTTATTTTAATGGCCAAATCCTCCTCGTATATTGTAGACCAGAACACTGTAAACAGATTGTTTACAGTGTCTTGAAGTCTGACACACATTGAAATACCTGATCTACCCCCAAAAGCATCTGATCCATTCAGCATAACAATTCACAAAATAAGAGGCCAAAGTTTTATGTTCTTTAGAAACAATAAGATTATTCCTCTTAGGATAAAGTTCTGCCAGAAGTCTTTTATTTTAGGAAAGGGAAAAAAAAAGAAATATAAATACACACACACAGCTTTGGAAAGATTCCTGTGAATACATTATTTTATCGGAGGATTTTCATTAGTTCTATGTTCAGTATGTTGTTTCCTAGCTACTGGAAACATATTCCTGTCTATCATGCCATAAGTCAAAATCAAGCATTCAATAAACTTTTCCAAGACCAGTTTAACACTTTTTACAGAAAAATACAAGCTGAAGAAGTAAAGTGGTGTGTTTCAGACAGATAAGCCCATAAAAGAAAAATCAAGATATATATCTAGTCAATTCTGTTCCAGTTCCACCCAGCACACACAGAGTTGAACAAACTACATAGAATATTATGGTATCCCAAAACTGCAGACACTTAGGAAATTGTACATTACTATCCCAGGGCTCTGGAAGAATACCTGACACTTAAATACTGAAGTACATACACGTGCCTCTAAAACCAGTTACAGTTAAACCATTGTTTTAATGCCATTTAATCAATCCTTTTCTAACAAAATAAGATTAGAAGCAATGGAGCCATATTCCAGTCTACTCATCCAGGGCTCTAATATGAATGAATAGCAAAGCAGCCATATTCTGGGGATTAGAGGTCTGGTTTGTTAGCAGCAGAGCTAGGAGTGCTGTATGATATCACTGGAGACAGACTTCCTACTTGTGCCAATCCCACCGATCTTATTTTTCCCATTCACTGTAAATTCACAAATGGTCATGGGAAGGAAGAGCTGGTACTGACTGGTAGGCTGGTGTCATGGCCACAAGGCACTGTCAGTGTCTCCACATTTCTTTCCTGAGGAAGATTTAAAATTCTTTGCTGGGATCCAGCTCCTTCTGTAGGAACATCTTATCTCTGCCCAGGTAGTAACTGGTCCCTAAAAGAAATACATGTGTGACTTACCATGGGGAATATTGTGATCTCACCAGTAACTAGAATTCAATACTTTTAGCTTGTCATTTTTAAAAAATAAAAAAAGAAAGGCAAAAAAATCCCCCACCTCTTTTGTCTTTTGTCACTGTCCACATCAAACTGAGGTACAAGGAAAGAGAATAGGGAGACTGAAGCAGACTGCTTCTCTCAAGTAACCAAAATTAATCCCCAAACCCATAAAACATTTTAAGACACTCTTATACATTCACGACACTACTTGTTATTTAAAATGATCCAAACAGAAAAGTTACTAAAACTCACAACATAGAAAAGATCCCATGTGATTTTGCCAGTCAAAGTGATCATGTTTCCTGTGTGGCTTCTGGTGTAATAGGAAGTCATTGTAAAACTGAAGCAAAATGTGAAACGCGTTAACCTGGCTGTTGCAAGGAGGCCTTCTGCAACTCTAAAATACAATTCTATGAATCACATAATCATTTAGGTTGGAAAAGACCTCCATGATCATCGAGTCCACACGTAAACCATATGAACAAGACCTAATGGAAGTTTTTCAAGTATTTGCTCATGGATTGTTCTTTCTCATAAATGGCACCTCTCTTTTCTTAGAGGAATAGCAATAGTGTGGTATTTTTCTTATAACAGGGTTTTACTAAAAGTCTTGGAAACTTTGTCATATCATCTTACCTAACAGAACTGGTGAAGCTTCAGGAAGACAAGTAGTAGATGAGTTACAGTACCTATTCCCTCCACTATAAAATCCTGAAACCTAGAAATCTGACTTTCAAATTAGCGCAACATTTTTACTGATTCCCTGAATCAATGCTACTGATTTGCTGATGGTCAGCAAATTCATACTGGTTTTATTGTACATAACTTATCTGGACAGTTGTGTAGGAGCTTAATTTGACTCATCTACATTTATATATCCCAATTTCATTGTGAACTGGCCAACAGAATGAACTCTCACTGATGACAATCAACGCTGGGCACCTCAGATTTCACCATCTAACACCTAAACTAGATACCTCATAAGGAGACTAACAATGTACTGGAGGAGAAATAAAAGCTGTTTAACAGAAAATGAGCAGACAGCTCTTCAGGCCTCATACCATATCCTACACTTCAGGAATCCCAGAGAGTTTATCATTCATTACATGGAGCAGATTAATATTTTAGTGCAATCCGTGTACCTTATCCAGACAAAGATGGAGGGCTGAGGCTGACATTCAATTGTCTGTGCTTTTTTAATGCCAACATCAGAAGTTAGCCAATAACCATTATATTCTCTTGGGGGGGGGGTGGGGGGTGGGGGGTGAGACTGGCGGCTACCAGAAATTAGATTTCAGAAAGTATTAAGGAAGATAAAACTAAAGGATGGCAATTAAATGGCTTTTCTATTTTATGATAAAACACTCTGCAAGTGTATTCTAGTTTTTTCCACTTATGAAGTGAACTTCTTAGGTTTTATGTATACTATCGAGTCCTTCTAAGAGAAAGGGTGACAATATCAGGCCTGGAAGCCTAAACTAATGCTGATCTTCATCTCTATGGCAATTTCAAACTCAGCTGAGTGTGGTACTACCTGAACTAGGTTCCACTGCCACACCCCAAGATACATAACCTCTTACGGTCCTGAGTCCTTGACTTAAAACAGGCATGGTGATATACCACCATGCTACAGAGCAACTGACTTGATGCACTGGCTAATTCCAGCATCCTCTGCCCTCACAGATAGAAGGGACCAAGTATCACGTAATACAGGTTTTCCTGGAATGTTGTTTCCTCCAATCATTGTCTTATGTTCTTGTGATTAAAACCGTTTACCAAGTTTACATGAGTTTACAAGTAACTTATGGTTTTCCTGGCTTTGCTAAACACTTTCCCAGACTTACAAGCAAGAAAAAGGCCCTATAAAAATCTTCCTTCGTTAGGTCACCCTCTAAATAGTTATATTAAGCCCCATAAATCAAGAAGGAGTCTTGTGGGAAAATTGAGTTTTCTTTCTTGTGAACTTTAGTATTCCCTAACTTCTGAGATGTTACTACATACTCTTTTTTCCTCCTAATAAGAATAATGCTGTTGCTGCAAACACACCAAATACAATGTATTTCAATATATGTAATGCAATTTATCAATTAACCATTGATATTGGCCTGGAGTAAATGAGTAAGGGCCCTAAAAAAGCACAGCAAACACAGCTGCCTTGTCTCCCTTTCAAACAGTATCTTGAAAGACTTGAGCAGCAATAAACTCAAAATTGTGCTTTGCTCAGCTACTCTTAACTTCTCCTCTGGCTTTAGAGGCTGTTCTTTGTTCAACTGCTATCTTAATGCTATCTTTACTAATCTTTCATCATTGTCTGAGAATGCTTGTGCAGGAACAATTCTCCTCCACGGAAATGTAAACATTCCAGGTGAACTTGCCACTGAACTTGCCTTTTGATTTCCCCTACTCTTGATGAATATCAGTAACTTAAAGTTTATTAATATATTGGGTTAATGCTACATTTAGACTAATTAAGAGGCGGAGAAAAGATCCCCTATTTTGCTGCATTCATAGGATCAAGGCCAGCTTCCTTACACTGTCCCACCATACTGCTTCACCACCCAGTGTCTGTCTTTAAAACAATAGAAAAAGATCAAATTAATTTAGCTTTGTCCTCCCCTCAGCGTGCCAGCTTGTCTCAGCTCAGCTTTAAAACACAATCCTCTTGCTCATTGTAAGCTGCACCTGAACCTCACTTCCATAACCCAAATGAAGATACCAAACAGTTACCTGACGACAACATGAAACAGGAATATCACCTACAAAAAAATCTGAGGCATCTGATAATGACAGGCAATTTAGTTATGGGATTCAAAAACCCTATATTCCTAATGGTTGTGCTGTGAAGATTTTCTTCCCTATCAAGTCAAAACCTCCATCAGGAAAGATAATTGCCAAATTTCCAACCTCCAATAATTTCTTCTCTTCACCTAAGCTTGGTACCTTCAAACACCCTATGTAATGGCAGACCATCTATTAAAAGAGTCCTCTAAACTATCAACAATTAACACATTTAGCAAAGCAGCCAGAAATCTTTTTTTTTTTTTTTTGCCTGAATATAAGATGAGGAAGAATAAATCAAGACCAGAATTTTAATAATTTGAGCACAGGCAGCTGTTTGGATCAAGAACTTTCCACCCAGTGTGTCAGTTCATGCACTACAGACACTGAAACTTCATCTATGAAGGTAAGGATGTGTAAAGTGGAAAAGGAACATCTGGATCTAGGTGTTATCAGATGCCTTCACAGGTAATTTTCATACTTCATTGGCAATTACAGTTGTAAAATAGCTCCTCCATCATCCTCTAGCTCACTGATGTATTCCTGATGCAGCACCCTAGTCACTGCAAAATTGATTGCAGTGTAGAGCACTGACCTACTATGTTTTATACTAATTTATCACAATAGGCATAATAAAAGATATCACGTTGTTAAGAATAATTCATGCCACTGCAGTAATTAAAACACACACACGAAAAGACACGAAAAACCTGGCTGAACAGAAGGAGGGAAAATTATCGATTACATTTTGTAACCAAGCCAATATGCAAAGATGTAGGCCACATAAGAGGAGAGAATTGTGGAAGAAATTTGCTGAATGTTTTCCTTTAAATACAAATTTTTTTCACTGAAGCCAAACTGAACAATTTTCACAGGATGATGTTTCAGAAATAATCCAGTTCCTCGCAGATGATCAAGCCATCAGGTTAGAGGGTGAATCAGTATGGCAGACTTGCAGAAATATTCCGATCATACACTCCCCCAAGACCTCAGTTTGATCTCTTCTATTTATTTTTTCAAGAGACTGAAATATTTTGATATCTGGTCTTTTGCAGCAGTATTTCAGGGTGGGATACCTTCAAGTTATTTTAGAGACAGCGTGTAGTGACTTTGCCTCTTTCCTTTGTTAGGGTCTTTGAAGAAAGAGGAGAGCAGCTTAGTGCTAGATTTAGCATTCTTTAAACCTTCCAAGACCTCCAAAGGCAAGCAGACATCTAGCAAACAAGAGATGCCACAATTCCTCTCAAACTTTTTCATTAGTTTATATGTTTGCTTCAGAGCACCGTCATCATTACAAGACTCCAAATTAAAGTTCTCTTCAATCACCGCTACGAATGCTGTAAGATGTTTCTCCTTCAAAGCCGTGGGGACTAGCAGAGGACATGGGAGGGCTTTAGGACAGAGCCATTCTTCATGGGCACCCTGAAATGCTAGAGTTGTAAAATGACTGTGTAAAACTCACAAGGTTTCATCTGTCACATGGTACCTTTAAAAGAGAATTCAAGAGTACTGACAGAGAAAGCTTGACCATGGTATTTCTTCATAATTTCCCCTGTTTGCAGGTAGCCAAAGGGCTCTTATTTCTAATGCCCCTATTATATCAACTTTCACGAGAAATAAATTCACCTTAAAAAAAAAAACAAACACAAAAACTCTACAGAATACAAAAGAAAAGCTATATATAGAGCTGCCACTGTGCACATTATCAGCACAAGAATTTCATCTTCCATTCAGTGCACTATGCTCCTGACGTATGCTTTCTATAAATAGACTCCACTCCAATAGTCTCTCTTTACAGTTATCTTGTCATCACCACTGAACCTGCATTTGCCAGTCTTGACTTGGTATACTTCCTTTTTTTTCTTTTTTTTTTTTTTAAGTAATAGCTTTTTTTAAAAAAAATCCTATGTGTCAAGCACCTTTGCCTCACAGGACTCTATCTGTACATGAAGAGCTTTATAGCACACAATTTTCAGTGATGATTAAACCAGGAGAGACAATAGAATATGCAAACAGTAGATAACACTAAACTTGCTTAGGTGATGAAAGCCTCTAATCTCTTAAAGAGATGTTGACTTATGCTCAAGGGATTTTGTACCGCTGTACAATTCTGAAACATTATTACAAGCTACTGTTCATTTTCAGGCAGTAGGGCATTTTTTTATTCTCCAGGAGCATATTTTTGGAAGCAATATGTAACAAGGAAGTGTTAATACCTGAATATGTGGGATTCTACAGTAGGATTATGTTTCAGTGAACTAGACCTTATTAAAATGTAACAGTTTTCTGCAATACAAAATTAATTTCATAAAAGAGATCCAATTCTGGTTGCAATATGTTTTCATGACAGTTTAAAAAAATTAGAGAACTCTACTAGTTTAAAAAGACAACAAAATGAAATTCACAAACACTTAAAAATTAATAATATAACCAACTTGATCAATCGCAATGTCATACTAATATCAGTATGAAAATTCATGCATAAATTTTTTTGTCTCAGTTGAGGAATCCCTAGTACTTAACACAGAACTGTTCAGATTGTAAATTAGGATGTTTAAGGAGAGACAACCCTTGTAGAAAACAGTTTATCCATCAAAAAACACTGATTGCTGATTCAGAATTATTTGCAAGAATAATTATCAAGCCCAATTCAGGAATAATTTTGGTTGAATGGAAATGCAGTGCTGTGGAGATACTTTCTCATATCCTTTCAATCAGCATTTAAAAAATTCACTGAATTAAAGTGGGAAATTGATTCAGATCTCTCTTCCCAGGCACATATTCTTGCCATGAAACATAGAGTATTCCTGTGTTGAACTTTCTCTAGTTTATTTCATAGCAAATATTTAGCAAACCCAGGAAGAAAACAGGGTTTTAATCCCCATTTAAATTAGTAAACTGGCATTTCAGTCTCTGTTCTGGCTTGGACAACAAAAAGATGTGAACAAGCTGATGTGCTCCTGATCTTGAGTGTCCTTCAATGTTGCCTATAAGGGAGAGTACAACGCCACTACCACCATCAAAATATGAATCTACTCCTCACATTTTATTTAAAACTCACAGAACTCATTTTCTTTTGTGAGAAAATTGAACCATTTGAGTTTCAAGTTCAGGTAAGCAGGAGGATTTCCTGAACCTATTACGTATACACACAGCTGCTGCATGTGGTGCACTCCTGAGGACAGCCATGACTTAGAGACTTCATTCTGTTAAAGGGTAGCTGA